>NW_026693537.1:2912500-3475000 GCF_021218885.2 Marmota monax
AGTTGTTCATATTTTTTTCATAGAATATTTAATAAGAGAATAAATATTTACATAGCAGAAAACAAATAAACCCAACTCAAAGACAGACCACACAGCCTAGAGTCACATTAAAGAAACTGCAGCTGTGATGTCACTTACAATAAGAAACCACACCTCTGGTTCTTCCACTGTTCATGGACACATGTGCCATGACTATTTCACAGGGACTCTGAAGAGACAAATTAAGAAAAGGTCTTTGAAAAATGTGAAAATGGTATGAATGTTTTGTCTATTATTGTAAAGTTCTTAAAAAATTAGTGTTACAGTAAAAATTCTCTGTGAAGTTGCATATTTACCTCTTGTGGCTATGTGGGAAGAAGGAATTCTTAAATAGTGAAACTACATAAATAAAAACAGAATAAAAAATGACCAAAACAAAGAGACATCAATTCAATTAGAGTCCATGAAAAATTATTTTTCAGAACTGAGCAAGGTTTGGTTTGAAGTATCCAAGCCTGTTCCACGAAGTATTATTTTTTCAAGGTGCTCTGTGAAAAAGAGTCCAAAAGATAACAACAACAACAACAACAAAAAATTGCATATGTTCCTTTAAAACTCACACTGAATATAAAAATACTATCGACTCTGAGAAGTCCTGCAAAGAAAAAAAATCTTTATTATTTTGTTTAACACAAAATTTCTTAAACTTATTTGATTTAAAAAAAAATCCCTCTTTTTTTTTTTTGACATATGGCAACATCCATTCATGACTGCTAAAAATATTTTTAAAATCCACAATTGGATACATCCTGTTCTAGTAGGATTTGAAAAGTTAGTTGACCAAAGTAGAATAAACACATTAGGCTTGGAAATTACTTAAGAAGCAGGAAGCAATCCTGTGTGGATGTCTTCCTCAAGTGACAATTATTATGATCCCATTTGTAGTATGGACTTAAGGTGTACAGAGCACACTCTAGATACACTGTTCTAAGGGAATAGTGATCCTTACTTATTCCAGAAATCCATTCTGCTGAAGGTCAGTAGAGATACTCAGTGATGATTTATTTATAGTTTGGAAATATTATCTACATACCAGAAGCAGCTTTTGCCCACAAACTTTCCTAATCACCCTGTTATTTTTAACTACCAGTTGAATCTATGGTGATGATGATCACAGGCAAATGAATGGACAGAATTTTGATTTATTTGGTTATTAAATTCTGTTTACTTTCTTCTAGCCATTATTATTATTATTATTATTATTATTATTATTATTATTATTTTACCTATAAATTACTTTTTATTTGTGGTGCTGGGGAAAGAATTCAGGGCCTTGCACATGCTAGGAAAGTGCTGTAGCTCATAGCTACACTCTCAACCCACAATGTCTTTTTAAGCCTTATTATCTGTCTTTAGTTTATTCAGCAGGTATTCAAGCAACTGCTTCATGCTTGGAACCATGGGAAACATTGGCAAAACAAGAGATAAAAAGACATGGTCTTTCTTTTGAAGGCTTGTTGATACAGCACTGAACAAATGTAATGTTTTATTTGCTTCTGGGGAAGTTCTGTCTGCTTTCAGGATTCTGATCCATCTGCCTCACTCCTATCACACTGCAAGTTCTACCACAGATTTATTACCTGTGTCTCAAATATGATTCAAATAATTGATTTCTAACTTTCAACCACTTTGTGCTTCGTACCTGGTTGCTGTCACCCAATTGAGCATTGACAAATTTCCAGAATACCTCTAGACCTAGGGTACTACCAGGCAGGACTATTGGGGTGCCTGTCTTTCCTTAAAGATTTCCTTGTGTCCTGGCTGCACTACTGTCACAGGGGGAACAATAAAATATTTAAAGGTGATATCATCATCAGATAAGTTTTTGGATGATACTTTCTTGATCCTATCAAAAGACTAAATGATGTCTGACAATTTAGGTGTGCCAATGGGAGTGAGATTTTTGGTGGTTTTAAAAGCAGTTCTCGTCCATAAAAATAATTTCAATATTTCCTTAGTCTTCTGAGTTAACATTAAATTTATTACACTATTAAACTCAATTGTTTGCCTTTCTTATGCTTCTTGATTTGCATATGTTGTTAATTTTATCCATCATTTTAAAGGAGACTTTTGATCAATGGTCAATCAACTTAGAATTTACAACCCAGAAAAAAATGCCCTTAGTAATCAGTCCATATTCAAATTTTATTAATTTTCTAAAATATTTAAAACTGCATTTATGAATTCAATATATTCAGCATTGACTTATTTATTTTATGGGGAATAAAACCCTCCCAAAGTACTGAACTGTTAAAAATATATTTAACAATTGAAATTATAAAATATAGTAAACTGCATTCTTTTAATCATTTCAAGAATGTTTATAATCTTTTTCAAGTGAAATTGGAAAGGTGAAATCAATCTTTTAATTATATATTTTTGCATATCTAATTAAATATCTGCATTTACATATTAATCACAAGACTAAATCTTAAAGATATTTATTTAGCTTTACAATTTAAACACCAAATCTGCACATTAAGCTTTGCACAAAATTATTAACATAGCTTTGATTTACTTAATAAATCCACTCAATTAAAAACAATTTCTCAGAGTTAAAAGACACCCGCAGGTGAACAACTTTATCTTTCTGAAAAAGTTGTTTTTTCCAATTCCAGAAACCCCAAGACCAGAGAATTTTGCCAGGACATAAAACAACAGAATTTCAGATCTATAAGGTAATTCTTATAATATTGCCAGGTGAGTTAAGTGTTGCTTGTGGTCTCTTTGACAATAGGATCCTAATGTACTACAAAGAGGTTAGTAATCTAGCCCATAATTCTGGATAATGGGTCAATTTTTTTCTGCCTGAATTGAATAAACATAAACATCTATAATTTCCTACAGTGTTGGTTTAAACTTGAATCCTCATGAAACAAATCTGGTTCCAAAGATACCCTAATGTTATTTCACTGGATAGTTCTTCTGTAAATATTTTAAAACTTTCTTTAATTAAAATAATTAATTGTAGCAAAATACTAATGATATAAAATTTACCACCTTAACTATTTTTAAATGTGCAGTTCAGTGACATTAACCCATTGAGTCCTAAGTTTTCAATTCTGTGAATATTCCAGTGAAATAGACATAGTGCTTTAAAATACATTTGAAATAACAATTTAGAGCTTTTAAAAAATTAATATCATTATTTTCTAATAATTATTATATAATTATATCATTAACATAATTACATTATATACATATACTATATTTAAGTTTTTATAGGTGTTCTACACCAGGGAAGACAGGACAAAATGGGTTAAGTACTTTCTCGAATTGTGCTACTATCAGCACCATTCATTCACAGAACACCTTTTGTCTTGCAAAATGGAAACTTTGTACCTATTAAACAACAGCTTTCCATTCCCTCCTCTCACCCTGCCCCACAATCCTGATAACTACCATTCTACTTTCTAAGAGTTTGAGTATTCTATGTACATTAAGTGGAATCATACAGCATGTATTATTTTGTGACTGGTTTATTTCAGTTAGCATAATTTTATGTTTTATCCACATTTTAACACAGGCATAATTTTCTTCCTTCTTAAGGGTATTGCCTATTGTATGTATATATCACATTTTCTTTATCCATTCATGTCTGTGGACACTTGGGTTGTTTTCCCTTTTTGTCATGTCTTCGGACACTTGGGTTGCTTTCCCTTTTTGTATGGCTAGTGTGAATGTGCAAATATTTCTTCAAGTTCCTGCTTTTAATTCTTTTGGTTATATATCTAGAAGTTGAATTATCAGATCATATAGTAATTCTATTATACTGTTTTAGCTTTCTTTAATTGTATGTCCTGATTAGTTTGAGAGAACCATGCTTACTAGTGGCATTCAACAAAAGCTACTGTTGATTTGAATAATAATTTTTTAAAAAACATGACCTGAATTTTATACTGTGTGACTGATTCACTTAATATTTTCTGAGTGTGGGATTATATGGACTGTATCCTCTCATCTCTCATGGCTTCGTTTTCAATTAATAGTGGGATAAGGCTTGGAGCCTTCCTGATTAAAGTGTAGTTTGTGGACCAACAGCACTGACAGAAACAGATGATTGTTAGAAAGATAGAGTCTCAGATTCCACACCAGTTTTCTGAACCAGAATCTTCATTTTAACAAGATACTGAGGTGATTGTTATGTAGCTAAAAATGTATTTCAAACAATGTCTTACAGGATTCTTCATGGCCCTTTTATTGTGGAAAATCTTTAAGCCCCAGAGTGGGCTCAGATTACCTAATATTTATTAAGACTTTTGATGTTTTCTTATAGTCTTAATCCACATCTCAGTGGATTAAGACTAAGAAAAATCTTGCTTATAAATTATAGTGACAATGAACATTGGAACATTCTAGGATGCAGGATATCTGGAAAGTCAATGATTTAAATGATATTAGGCTAGAGGTCAGAGGCTTGTGAAAACAGAAGTGAAGGCAAAGTATCTGATAAAGAAACTACCAACACACAGTAAACATTTAAAGGGCAGTGATCATTTGTTTTTTAACTTCCTATCACTGGAACCTTGTATTGTAACGTGGCACATATTAGATGCTGAGTTAATATTTACCCAGTTGAGTATTTGCAGAGCTGATGAAAACCAAGTTGGGGATTTAGGCACACTGGTCTGCAATCACAGCAGGAGCAGAGGGTGGCTATGAAGTCTGTCATAAGCAGCAGTGTTAACCCTTCTGAGGACTGAGATATTTTTGAGGATTAGATCCAGGGCAGTGATATCTGTCTGTACTTTGACCTAAAGCAGCTCTGCCAGAGGAGTCTGGGGAATTTTAAGTTCTCACAGTGTGAAGCTGGACTCTAAATATAATAGGGTAGACTTTGGTCTTTAGGAAATCACTTTTTAAAACAGGCCAAATGATTGCAGAGAAAGGTGACCTAGCTTTGAGAAAACCCAATACATAAATATCAGAACTGCCAAAAGAGATAAATGTTACTGTCATGAAACTGCTTTAAATTTCCATCCCAAACCTCATTTTGAAATAGTTTTATTTTAAAAATGTTCTTTTCTTTAGGAAGAACATAAACTCTTTCAGGAAACTGCTCTGGGAACTCTGTATTAGGACAGGCTGGGAACTCAATTTATTACTAGAGTGTTTCTGAAAGAAGATCTATTGGACATACAGTTCAAGGTCACCTAGCTCCTAATTCCAATGAAAGTAAAAAACATAGCAAGTACTTGTAATGTTTCCTTTAAATAAGGAAAAAAAAAGGCAATGTTTTTCTTAAAGGCTCTGGTTTTAGATGTTAAAAGTAATCTTAGGCAGTCAGAAGAGATACTCATGGGCAAACAGGGAGCTTGAATTGGAAAAGAAGAGTCTCTTTAATAGATTCAGGTTGTAATTGGGACAAAAGAGAATTCGTCCCTAGGCTACCCTGGAAAGAGCTTGAAGACTGGCCCTGCGACAGTGTTGATACCTAAAGAATGTTGACACCTGACCACACAAATCTTGAAGACTTGAAATCTCAATAACTTGTAACCTACAATGTGGGGAATTTGACTTAAAATTAGAATTCAAGATAAAATGACAAAAAGTCAAAGATCAAGAAAAATATAATAGTCATGTTGTAGGGATTTTCTTTTTTAAAGATTTCTCTAAAATGTGTTATTGAAATTTACACAGTGAATTTCCAACAGCTGTGCCAAGGTCTATAGGAGATGGAGAATAAGGAAAAAATGTTTAAAATTTACAATTTGAGGCAGTGCAAATGAGCTACATTTGTGCTAAAAATACAGCATTCTTTGAATAGGATCACAGGAAATGATAATACTTCTCTTAGGAATAATAATTGAAGAGGTGAAATCCCTGTTGCTTCTTCAGTGAAGAATTCTTAGGTAGAAAGAGAAGGTGATAAAATATTTAGATAAAAGGAATGAAAGAGCAAAGATTTGTAATATACCTTTATTTAGCCCCACTGTATACCAAGTTGTATATCTCAGCACTAGTTTAAAAAAAGTGAATGTGAAACAAAAGTGTAAAAAAAATGTGAGAAAGAGTGCATGCACTAGTCTTAAAGATTTGATTCTCTGTACAAACTAGGGACTGATGATAGAGATCCTTGAACACAAGATGTATCTGATTATTGAAACCAATAAACATTAGCAGCATAGAAAGTTATATTCCAGTGAATTAAGTAGAAAATCATTTCTAGTTTTCCTTTGAATCTCCAAGGACACATAGAGGGACCACCACCTGGTGGCAGGGTACATACATTGCACCATCTGTTGAAAGAAAGAAGAGATATTCTGAAGTTCCAAACTGTGAGCTTTTATTTGTAAAGTGATAAAACAACATGTTTACAGGATAAGAGGTGGTTACATATTGTATAATTAAAAGCTTCCTCCCTATTTCTTTTTAAATAGAGAAATACTCAGGTGCTCCTAAAATGAATTCCAGCACTCCTCTACACTTAAACCTGGTCTATACTTAAAGATAAAAATGGTAAGATTTCTATTTATCTGTCTGAACTTAATTGACAATTATAACCTCACCAACTGTCTAATGACAACATCAGCATATGATGTTCCATTTATCCTCCTTCCTGCAAATGTTGACTGATCATTGATGCCCAAGACAACTGTGGAAGACACATGTTGAAGACAGCAGGGACTCCATGAGGTTATATCCCTAAATGGAACAGAACTGTCCTCTTTCCTCTCCACTTACACCCCATTCCACACCAACTATTGAGCTTTACTTCAATGAAAAGCTGACTTTCTCACCTATTTGTGGATTTGCCTGTTATACAAATTCAATTTAATATACTATGTAACATCATCAGATAGATATTTTATTTTGGCATTTTGACTGTGTGTCAGCAAATAATACACAACATGACAACTCTGGGTTGGGTAAAAATATCCAATTTTGGATGAGGGTACAATTATCATTAAGAGATTCCAGTAAATTCAGAATCAAAGACTATGTATATGAATTCTTTTTCTATGGCTATGGATACAAATGAGAGGAAAATAGATATTAAATGGCTTGCCTAACAGCTGGGGTGTGTAGGGATACCTGTGTGTGTGCATGAGTGAATATCTGTGCTTGGTTGGTGTCTTTTCCATTATTCTAAATAATTATTAAATCTAACCTGATTGTCTCTTGTATTTATTTGTCAGTGGTAAAAATGAAAAGGTAGTTTGGTTATTATCTTTTAAAAATAATTTTCTGTACTTAAGACATAGTTAATACTTCTGCTTTATCTGAGGTGCATATTGCTTTCATTCTTTACCTCACTGACTGTTTCCTTTGCTGAGAAGAAGTTTTCCAGTTTGAATCCATCCCATTTATTGATTCTTGATTTTATTTCTTGTGCTTTAGGAATCTTGTTTAGGA
The DNA here is from genome assembly GCF_021218885.2 of Marmota monax. Classification (NCBI taxonomy): domain Eukaryota; kingdom Metazoa; phylum Chordata; class Mammalia; order Rodentia; family Sciuridae; genus Marmota; species Marmota monax. The sequence continues at coordinate 2,919,896 of NW_026693537.1, forward strand.
ACTGAGGACTTAATCTGACATGATGAAGATTCGGGCCTACTTTTTCTTATATTAGGCTCAGGGTCTCTGGTCTAATTCCTAGATCCTTGATCCATTTTGAGTTGAGTTTTGTGCATGGTGAGAGATAGGGGATTAATTTCATTTTTCTATATATAGATTTATAGTTATCCCATCACCATTTGTTGAAGAGGCTCTCTTTTCACCAATATATGTTTTTGGTGCCTTTGTCTAGCATTTATGTGGATTTGTTTCTGGGTCTTCTTTTTTGTACCATTGGTCTACAAATCTGTTTTGGTGTTAATACCATGCTGTTTTTGTTACTGTTGCTCTGTAGTATAGTTTAAGGTCTGGTTCAAGAGATGCCATCTGCTTCACTCTTCTTGCTTAGGATTGCTTTGGCTATTCTGGGTCTCTTATTTTTCCAGATGAATTTCATGATTGCTTTTTCTATGAGGAATGTCGTTAGGATTTTGATTGGAATTCCATTAAGTCTGTATTGTGCTTTTGGTATTATTGTCATTTTGACAATATTAATTCTGCCTATTCAAGAAGAAGGGAGATCTTTCAATCTTATAAGGTCTTATTTAATTTCTTTCTTTAGCATTCTGCAGTATTCATCATAGAGGTCTTTTACCTGTTTTGTTAAGTTGATTTCCAAGTTTTTTTTTTTTTTTGAGGCTATTATTAATGCTAAGTGAAGTAAGCCAATCCCCCAAAACCAAAGGCCAAATATTTTTTTCTGATAAGTGGATGCTGATCCATAATGGAGGTTGGGGGGAGGGGAAGCATGGGAGGAATAGAGGAACTTTGGACAGGGCAACGGGGAGGGAAAGAAAGGGAGAGAACAGTGGAGTAGAAAAGATGGTGGAATGAGATGGACATCATTACCCTAAGTACATGTATGAAGACATGAATGGTGTGACTCTATTTTGTGTACAACCAGAGACATGAAAATTTGTGCTCCATTTGTGTACTATGAATTGAAATGCATTCTGCTGTTATGTATAACAAATTAGAACAAATAAATAAATTAATAAATTGAAAAAATACTTCTGCTTTATCTTCCCCAGCTTTAATAATCCAAATTCCATAAAATTCCTGAACTTAGTTTATCAAAACAAATTCTACATGTTTACGAGTCTTCCTTTGGTGTGTGACAGTTTTCTCATTGACCTTGTCGATTTCCAGCAATTGTGTGTGTTATTTTACATATCATCGCTCATAATATGATGGAATAATTAGCATTTATGGCAGAGGAATTATGGTGTGCAAGAAACCATGCAGGCATTATGTGACCACAACTTTGTTGTCACAGCTGAAACACAAGGAGACAGATCAGAATCATGTTAACAGGAGCCTTGAAGCAGGACTTTAAATTAGGACTATGTTCCCAGTGCCTAATATCAATATTGACTCTTGATCTTTGGAAAACCAAATCAAACCAAATTAAGTTTGTAGGTTGGGGAAGAAGAGGTTGAATTCTGCGGGGGAGAAATGCTGGGCAGAAAAGCATGGCTCAGACACACTGATATCTTTCAGTGCATTCTATATAATTGACTATAATTTCTCCAACTCATCCAGAGTTGCTTCTTTGTTTAACCAGAGGCCTCAGCCCCTTCTGTCTTAAAATGACTCAGAAAATGACAGTCCTCCAAAAACCAGCTTCCTTCTTCTAGGCATGCCAAAGTTCAGGAAGGCATTCCATCACCTCTGTGTTCTTCTCAACATTTTTGGGAACAGCTGAGAAATCTCTATTATAATTACAGAAACTGTAACAGAGACTTATTTAAAGATTATTGGAAAGTACAGAAACTAACTAAGAAGGATTAGTGTTTGAATTCTGCTGGGGACACAGTGGAAAGTAATATGGCCACAGGCTACAGAAGCGTTTGATTTTTTTGAATGTCAGATGGGCGCCTAAGACAGAGGTTCAAGTCTTGCTGCCTTTCAGTGTGTTACCCAGAGAGTTGACAGACAGACAGAGGCACCACTTTCCTCCTGTTTTTGTTTAGAGAAAAAGTACTGCCAAAACCACATCCTGTTCTGAGGCTGCATCTGAGAAGATGCCTGGCACTGCAGCATTAATTAGGAAGTGCCCCTTCCGGTGGCCAGACCCTGTCTTGCTGAGATCACACTGTCAGATGCAGGCCAACTATCCAGCTCCTCCAGGTGGACCACAAAAGGAGGGTTTTTCACCCAAGTGGAATCGGTGCCTGTGCTAAGCTCTTGCAGGTTAGAAATTCACTCTTGCATATCTTATGTTTCTCAATGACACCTCCAAGGATTTCATTTCTTTAGACTTTAAGAGATCTTAAAGGAGATAAAGAGTGAGGATTATCAGGCAGTCACTTGAAGAACAATAGACAAAGGCAGAGGCATCAGAAAAACACAGCAGTGCCCGCACACATCAATGCTTTGTTGTGATATGAGATCATGGTAATTTTTAAATGTTGTAATTTGGCAAATTGGATCTTCAAATAGGTGAGGAGGTTCACCTTAAAAAATAGCACTTTTACACAGGGATTGATTGCTCTTTTTGTAGTTTCTCTTCTCTGAGCGTTTGTTGTGTGTGTTTAATGCTCTACCCTTTGTTTTCCCAGCCCCACAGAAAGTGTGCTACTCTCTGCTGGTTTCTTATGATAGCTTTGCTCACTGAGGCAAAGCCGCCCCTGGAACTGTTCAATACATCTGACTGGCAGCTATCCTCATGTGTAGCAGAAAGACCCTGAAAACGTACTTCCTCCCCCACCCCTATTTCTAAGATATGGCTGGAGTCAATGAAAATCAATTAACTGTTACCTGTCTAAATTTTATATCATCAAAGAATATCACATGTTTTTTTCAAACATACAGCAATTTTTCTTCTTTTTTTTAAGTGAAATTAAATTACTGAATGATGAATAATTTACTCGCTAAGTCCTTTTAAGACTTTCATGTTTGTCTTTACCTTTTAAATAAATGTATACACATGTGCCATAGTTTAAGGCAAAGAAAATAGGTAATATTAATTTAATTACAGTGGTAACAGTAGTAAAAACTCTACAGTTATGTTGGCAGTATGGTGACTGATCCTGCTCTACTTAAGCAGATCTGCATAATTTATTTAATGAGGATAAGATGTCATATTTTGTGATTAACCAAAGATAATCTAACATTACTCACCTATCTTTTCTAACATCAAAAAATGTCAAATCCTTTATGTATCTAATCAAAAAAGGATGGCAAATATTGCTGATTATTCAGCTTGCTCTGGTTGAGTTTGAATAAAAGGGAAAAAAGATTTTGCAACTGTAAGGAGAAATAATGACTAGAATCACTACTAAGGCTAGTGCCCACTTCACCCAAAGAGAGTTGTCCAAAATTTTGCCAACTCCTTTAATTTTATTTGCAATAATCAACCCCCAATGTGTGAAAACTTTGAGTTTCTTATATTACCACATGGATATTCTCATAATTCTGTGAACTTCCTTATTCTTTCTATATTCCTATAGTCCTCAAATGTGACCTTCTATATTTATTGCTCTGTACCCAAGCAACTGCCTCATACTCTCAGCCTCATCTAGAGCTTGCCTTTCCTTGATTCTACTGGAATCTCTTATGAGGTACCCATCCTCTAGGAAACTTTTTTTTTAGGTGTTTATTACCTAGTATCTATTGAGTTTCATTTTTTCTTTCCTCCACCACCTTCCATAATCCTGGAATTTGAGATTCCTTTCAGCATACCAGACTCTTTCCCTCTCTACCCAGATTCTGTGCTTTGTTTACTAAAGTTTCTGTAATCCAATAAATTCTTATGTAAAGTTCTATAATTTGCAGAATAATCACTCTGACAAAGCATTTTGTGGATGGCTTATCTAATACCATGTCCTCTCTGTTCCTCAACCCCTCCATCTCCACTGACCTCCACCTCTATATTAAATCACCACTTGGATTTTATCAAAAGACACAAATTCTCCTCTCTCATAATCACTATTTCACTTCTTTGGCCAAGATAGTTTCTTCTTCCTTCTTGATTGTTCAGTTTTTTTTTTTTTTTAATTTATTCAGTATCTGCACCTCACTGGCCTATAATGTATTGACCATTCTATTTTCTCCTATCCATTAAACCACCTTCTTTTGTCAGTTCCTTTCATTTTTAATTTGTATTATCATAGTTTGGCACCTCAAAAACCCACTAGGTGATGTTGTTTGTTACTTCATTATTTGATTTCTTCTCTCTCTCTCTCTCTCTCTCTCTCTCTCTGTGTGTGTGTGTGTGTGTGTGTCTTTCTCTCTCTCTCTTATATGCTGCAAAAGTCCCATTCTTATACTTTTGGAAAAATTCTTCATACCTACACCAAGAGCCTGAGAAATGCTAAGGAAAACTTTACAAAGTGATTTTAAACTGGTTTCATTTAAACTCAAAATCAATGTCAAATGGATTGTCCACACAGACCCGTAATACTATTCCAACTCACTCTCTTATTAGGATGTTTCTTTTCTGAGGCTGCTAAACTTTTGAGTATGTTCTTCATCCCTTCTGTTTACCTCTTTGCTTTCTCTAATTTTATGGAGAAAATGGCTGCCATCTGATGGCGATTTCCTCATCTTTGCCTTGTAAATCAGCAAAGCTCATTGGCATCAGCTCCTAGTCCATGCTCTTCTGTTACATCCTTTTCTTAAAAACAGCCCGCCTTTGGTTTTTCAGCCCATCTCTCTTTTATTCTGAACCTACTCTGTTCATTTCCCCCCTTGTTTGTATTTCATTTCGTGTCTTTCCTATGAATCCTTCATTTTACCTTTTAAAATTCTTGGGTTCTAAACTAAAACTAAGTCTTGAACTCTTCCTTTATTTTTTTCTTTAGTGACAGACCTCTTTTTCCTTAAACTTCATAAAATACAATTTATGATGTCTCTTTTTTAAATAAATCCATTCATCCGGCAAATATTTATTCAATAACTACTATGCACTACATACTACTCTAAAAACTGATTTGAGAATTATCCAGGTAGTATAAAGAATTTAAAATGTTTCTTGTATCAAACTTAAGTTTCTTCATCATAACCATTGTATGACAATAATATAACTATAATGGCTGTTGATGATGCCTTTTTTCTGTCTTTCACATCATTTGGGTGTTGCTATTTTTCTTCTTGTTTTGCTGTGTCAGGCAACTCTTGTGTACTGAGATGGCCAACTTGTTCTATATCTGCATCAGTATTATACTTGTTTTTCTATCATTCATTGTCTGTTAGATACCTTGAACAACATGCAGATACTGAGATATCCTAATATCTTGGCAAAATAGATTTGCATATAGTATGGCAAATACATCTCTCTCAGAATTGCAGGGAGAGAAGTCCTCTCTAAGTTTTTCTATGACTGTTTTTAAAGAATTACAGAAAGCACTGAATATGCATGTGGGTTAGAAATATGGCTCCTCATTTAACCTTCCCTGATTCCCTTTCTGCCTGGAGGTAATATTGGCACAACACTGTAAAAACGTAGTCAGAAAGTCATTCTACAATAAAACTTAGCGTAACCCAAAACATAGATTCTCTGCCTTTGTATACTTTGGAGTGCAATTTTCATCAGTGTCTAAGTAATTTAGGATGAATATCCAACACTAATCTAGCTTGTAATAATCACTCCCAACAAATGCTAGAACTCTGTTTACTCCTCATTTTCAGAATCCTGATGCTTAAAAGCCCAGTGCCACATCCTCCATTAAAGAGAATCCCTCCATGGGCTGGGGATGTGGCTCAAGTGGTAGCGCGCTGGCCTGGAATGCGTGCGGCCCAGGTTTGATCCTCAGCACCACATACAAACAAAGATGTTGTGTCCGCTGAAAACTAAAAAATAAATATTAAAAAAATTCTCTCTCTCTCTCGTTAAAAAAAAAAAATCCGTCCATGACTCTGACCTCATTCCTTCTATAAAGTTAATACATCTTATTTTTCCTTTAAGACTTCCCTGTTTCATGGCCCAGGACACTACTGGATTAATGTTATTTCACAGACTTTCAAAAAATATAACTGCTTTCACTAAGATGGTGTGAGAGAAGCCTTAGTGGTTCACAAACACTTACTAGTTAGGCATGACCTTTACCAGTTAGGGCAGAGACCTGTAATAAACATACTCCAAGATTCCAGAAAATTATTTTAATCAATAAAAGCTTATTTTCTTTAACACATAATAATATAACAAAGGTATTCCTGATTAGTGAAGGGAGAGTTCCTCCACATGGTGATTCAGGAATCCAGTCATCTACCATTTTAGACAGTGCTGTCTCCTTGGGCTTCAGAATCTTCCTGGGCTATTAGGCAGTATCATTCATGAAGTACACTGTACTGTAGTCTTCTTCATTTAGTGGAAGGTGAATAGAGAGAAGTCGTGTTTACTCTTAACCATCTGGAAGAGGCATGTACTACCTCTGCTAATATTACATTGACAAGAACTGGTCACAAAAAGAAAAATATCAATAGCCTCCTCCATATGTAAGGAAACAAAATTTCTCCCCAGCTGGGCACCTGACTCTCATTACTACTTACACAATGGAAATGGATGCAAGAGTTTTTGGTGAACTGAAAATTCTATAGAATTATCACAGAATGTTTCCTGAATATTAAAAGGATATATCTGAATTGAAAGTGTGCTTACGTTAGCTCACACATTCACTATCAGTTAATACTTTCAGCAGTTATACCAGCTCTCTGACTTGAAATTTAAGTGTCACATGCCCTGGCTGTTAGGGGGTATCAATCATGAAGTATCCTTTACTATAGTTGGACCAGTCACTAAGGTAGTGTTTTAAGAATCTGTGTTGTTCTTTGATGTTTCACTGAATCCTTTTTCATGTTTTGAAGCCTGCTGTTAAGCTCATAGCTACTAAACCTGTAGGCTTGGGGTTTGACTGGGGAGAAGAAGCAAATTATTTATTTCTGTTAAAGTTCAGCTTTGGTCATCTATGTCATTACTTCAGAGTCCCAGAAGTTCATCTCAACCTCTGTTTCCTCTAGGCTAGATTACTACAAATCCCTGTTTGCTGGCCACTGAATAAATTGTTCTCTGAACTAGCTTTTTGTTTCGTGTTCATCTTCTATTTTATCATTCCATATCATTATTATTATCACATGCTAACGTCTTAATGAAGATCAAAGTTTGAAGTTTCTATTTTCAGAATAATATGCATATTCATTCAAGGAAATAACATATTCCGCAAAATGGCATTAAAATTAATTTCGGAAATAAAACAAATTTCATTGTTTTATTTCTCCCTCAATGAATAACCAAAGTTTTCCTCTGGGTTTAATAAACATACTTGTTTGTGATCTCTCTGAATCTCCTTACACAGATATGCCGCAGTCCGGCTGCAGCAGAATAACCGGGGGGTGACGAATAACTTGTGTACGTTGATACAGCAGGAGTGGGAGCCGTTTATTGCAGGACAGGAGCAGTATTTATACATTCCACAGAGCTTATCTAATTAGCATAAACTAGATACATCAGTCAACCAATAAGGAATCTCTACACTTAATGGCTCGCTTTTGTTACTTCTCAAACCACTCCCTCTGGCATTTTGCCAGGCACCATCCAGACTTGTTTACGAACTCTAACATTCCCCTGGCAAAATGCCAGGTGTTATTTTTGACTTGTTTACAGACTCTAATATTAATGCTGCAGTCTGGCTGGGCACAATCAGGAGCCACTTGTCAAAAGAAACTAACTTTATTTCTAGAACCACACAGGGCAAACAAAATAGCCTCTCAGGAAAAACCCTCAGAGCCTCAATTATTACCACCGGCTTTCCATAAGCCTCTCTCTCCCACACAAGCTTCTCTCTATCTCCCCCAATCCTCCTGCTCTTGAGGCCGATTGGCTGGGTCACGTGGGCGGAGCCAAAAAAGTCCCCCAATGAGCAGCTCCGTGGTCTGAAAGGGCAGGGAAACAGCCCAATGAGCATCACCGCAGAGGAGCCAATCAGCTAGATGTTGCTGGGGCCGAGGAGCCAATCAGCTAGATGTTGCTGGGGCCGCTGTGAGCCAATCATCAACCAGCAGCTGGAAGTTTGCTGGCAGCTGGAAGTTTGCTGGGGCCCCTTTGGCTGTGGCTCTCAACATCTCCCCCTCTCTGTTTAAATAACAAGCATGTGGCTTAGGGACCGTGCCTGTTAGGCAGTCCAATTCAACATATGGTCCTTACCCATCATTGGATGAACTGACCTCTAGGCGTTAGCCTCCTGTCTTAGGTTGGTACCACTGCAATTGGATTATACCCCTCATTGACTATCGGTCCAGCATACAGCCATACTTGTGGATAGGCCTTTGCACCTGTGGGGGGGTGAGGTTCTTTGCCTCACCTCTGTTGGCCCCCAAATTTTAGACCATCACTAGTAGAGGAGGATGCAAAATGCCATGACATTAAGCCAATTGAGGGCTCCTTTGAAAAATTGTACCACCGGTGACATCATCAGCAAAAATACCCCAACACTACCACAAGTCGCTGCACCAACAGATAGTTCACAATGCATACAGGTGAGCTCACAATGTGTCCTGGGCACTACCCTGATGGGGTTGCTGGGTTCCTCCAGTGCTCCGTATATTTGTGGTTTTGGGCCCCGGAGCATTGGGTTCCCCTGTCCATTTTTTGGCAATGGAGCCCGATGCCTTTCTCCACGATATCGTGGATAAACACCTGGTCCTTGTTCGTTTTTTGATAATGGAGTACCCTCTATGGTGGTTTGAGAACGGCATTCATTAGCCCAATGTCTCCCTCTACGGCATCGTGGGCAAATACCTGGTATTCTACTCCTTTGATACCTAGTTTTGTTAAACCCTCCTCCAATGGGGCAATTCCTTTTAAAATGTCCTGTTTGTTCACAATTGTAGCATGTTCTTGGCCTGGCATCTAAAGCCTGTTTTACTGCAGCTGCCACAATTTGCCCTTGTTCATTAATGTCTCTGGCATCTAAAGCCTGTTTTACTGCAGTTGCTATGACTTGCTCTTGTTCATTAATGTCTCTACATAATTTAATATATGTGTTTAAATCTTCATGTTTCCATGGTCTAATGATATCTCTGCACCAACGATTTGCTTGCTCATAAGCCAGGTGTTTTAGTAATGGCATTGCTTGTTCTGTATTCCCAAAAACTCTGGTAGCTGTTTGAATAAGCCTATCTACAAATTCAGTATAAGGTTCATTAGCTCCTTGTATTACCTTAGATAATTGACCTTGTAAACCTCCATGTCCTTGTAAAGTCTTCCATGCCTTAATTGCATCTGCAGCAATTTGTGCGTATACGCCAGGATCATATGCAATTTGTTGCTGCTGATCCTCATAAGGTCCCTTTCCTAACAACATATCTAGATTTCTCTGAGGATAACCAGCTGCTGCATTTCGTTTAGCCGTCTCCTTGCAAAATTCCTCATTGGCAACCTTCCATAACAGGTATTGTCCTCCATTTAGCACAGCTTTACACATATTAGCCCAATCTGCTGGCGTCATGTTCAAGTTGTTAATGGATTCGACCATGCTTACAGTGAAGGGTGCTTGAGGACCATAGGTTGTTATAGCCTCTTTTAGCTGCTTCACTGTTTTGAAATTTAAAACTTAGTAAAATCGCTGCCCTCCTGTCTCAAATACAGGGCATGTTAATATTTGAGATCTTGTCTCAGGATCCCAACTATCAACTGCGGGGGTTGGGGGCCTCCCAGCATATGGAGGTGGCGCTGTTGGTTGGACATTTACGCCCTCTGGTGATAGAAAGGTGTTAGTAGCAGTCTCCTGTAGAGGTGGTGCTGTTGGTTGGACATTTATACCCTCTGGTGATAGAAAGGTGTTAGTAGCAGTCTCCTGTTGTAACTTTCCCCCTGATGGCTTTTTCTGTTTTACACTTTCTTTCTCTGTCTGACTAGCTTGAGAGGCCTTCTCTTTTACTTGAATCTTTTCCTCTGTCTGACTAACTTGAGAGACCTTCTCTTTTACTTGAATCATTATGTCTTCTCCTTCCTCTACCATTGTCTGAACTGAAGGCTTTGGACTAAGCAAACAAGATACGAATGTCCACAATGGCAATGTGCCAACTGGCAGAGTCCCGGGGCTTTTCTTTTCTATTCTTTTTAAATCTTCACCATGATGGTTCCATTGTGATATATTTAACAACTCCTCCTTAAAAAGCCATGGGCTACATTTTTGTATTGTATCAACGTATGCCCTGATTGCTCTTGATTTTACTGGGATGCCTCCTTCCTCTAACAATTTACTTAACACTCTTTCAGTTTGTTTTTTACTAATTTCTGATCCCATATTTCTACTATAATACAACCCAACAAGATGACGCCAAACAAAACCGAGACAGAATGAAATAAAAAGGGAGCAACAAAAAGTCATTATAGCCTTTCTATCCTCCTGACATGTGCATCCGTCCTTTCTCCCTATCTGTTCCTCAGACGTAAATAGTTTTTCCTCAGATGTGAGCGGTTTTTCTTCCATCTCACTCATCTCCAAGGACAGGCAACTTAAAACAAAAGTGAAGCAAAATAAAAGAGGAATCTTAAAATGGCTACCCATCCTCTCGCCCTGCCCTCAGGGGCGAGCAGTTTTACTTACCCTCAGTCGCTCCCCGTACGGGCCACCAAATGCTGCAGTCTGGCTGGGCACAATCAGGAGCCACTTGTCAAAAGAAACTAACTTTATTTTTAGAACCACACACGCCAAACAAAATAGCCTCTCAGGAAAAACCCTCAGAGCCTCAATTGTCACCACCGGCTTTCCACAAGCCTCTCTCTCCCACACAAGCTTCTCTCTATCTCCCCCAATCCTCCTGCTCTTGAGGCCGATTGGCTGGGTCACGTGGGCGGAGCCAAAAAAGTCCCCCAATGAGCAGCTCCGTGGTCTGAAAGGGCAGGGAAACAGCCCAATGAGCATCACCGCAGAGGAGCCAATCAGCTAGATGTTGCTGGGGCCGAGGAGCCAATCAGCTAGATGTTGCTGGGGCCACTGTGAGCCAATCATCAACCAGCAGCTGGAAGTTTGCTGGCAGCTGGAAGTTTGCTGGGGCCCCTTTGGCTGTGGCTCTCAACACAGATACTCTGTCAAATTGGATGCATTCTGATGATATCTTAAGAAAGACAAACTTGTTGTATAAATATAATGGATATAAAATCCTATTTAAATTTGTATGCACCATGAAATTACTGTCTTTATTAATTCAAAACCTGTATTCACTCTCAAATTATTATTTTAATGCATTTTTCCTGCTTCTCAATTTTGAGGATTATCCTCACCCGTCATTTTCTCTGCACTAAGAAGGAGAGCACAGGCTATGATAGCTTGGAAATATTTGGAAAGCTCTGTGGATGACTCCATACTGAAAAGTAAAGAAGAATAGTTAAAGAAAACTGAAAAGTGAAGTGCTTGTGAGAATTTGGGATGGGAAATTTCTGCATCCAGTGTCACATCACGTCTAATGTCTCTCTCATCATGTTGGCAGACAGGGACATTTGACTCAATTTATACAGACTTCTTTAATGATGAAACAGCTACTTATAAATGGGAAAATGCAGACAGGTAGGGAACTTAGCTCTTAGTGCTTTGCTGGGGCTGGCCCGTTTGTCAAGAGATGTGAGTGTTACATTCAATGTTTGTAACCCATTGGTGTCACACCTGCTGTCACATTCTCTCTTATTGTTTGGTCTAGAGGAACAACAAACCCCTGGCTTTAAGAGTTATTTCCCTAATATCTTCAGTCAGTTAAAAACTTAATGCTATGATAGTTAATTTTCTATATCATCTTGACTGGGCCAGATATTTGGTCAAATATTATTCTGGATGCTTCAGTGGAAGTATTTTTAGATGAGATTAAAACTTAAATTAGTGGACTTTAAGTAAAACAGATTATCATTCATAATGCAGGTGACACTCATCCAGTCAGTGAAAGATCTTAATAGGACAAAGACTGACTTCTTCCAAGCAAGAAGGAATTCTGCCAGTGGAACACCTCCAGACTGGAACTTCAGCCCTTCCCTGGGTTTGCAGCCTTCCTGTGCATCTCATCACAGTTTGGATTTGCCAAGTCTCCACAATCTTATGCACAATTTCTTAAAATAATTATATATGTTATATTATATATGTATGTACCATCTTCTTTTTATGTTTCTCCAGAGAGCTCTGATTAATATGAGAGATATGCCAAACAAAATTAATATGAGAGATATGCCAAACATAAATGCATATCTACAAAACTTCAGTTTTGTAGGTATGCATTTATGTATTCTTGAGATGTGAATGCTTGTAGAATAAATTTATATTTTTATATAAGAGAAGATAATTTTGAAACATTATACAATTTTAAGTTATATATCTATAATCAATAAGTATAAATATGAATAATAACAATAAATCTAGTAATAATTCATTGTGCTCCGTGGTCTTTTTTAAAAGAAAAAAAACCTAAAAATACAGTTTTCAAACATTTATAAAACTTGGTATTCACAAAATTCTGTAAGTTTGTCTTGACATAGTGTTTTTTTTTTAATTGATTTTATTTTTTTTTATACATGACAGCAGAATGCATTAAATTCTTATTACACATATACAGCACAATTTTTCATATCTTTGTATATAAAGTATGTTCATGCCAATTCATGTCTTCATACATGTACTTTGTTTTTTCCCATTAAAGTCATTATTACATATATACCACAATTTTTAATATCTCTGTTTGTATATAAAGTATGTTGACACCCAATTGGTGTCTTCATACATGTACTTTGGATAATGATGTCCATCACATTCCACCATCCTTGCTAATCCCCTGCCCCCTCCCTTTCCCTCACACCCCTCTGCTCTATCTAGAATTCATTTATTCCTCCCATGTTCTCCCTCCCTACCCCACTATGAGTCAGCCTCCCTTATATCAGAGAAAACATTTGTCATTTGCTTTTTTGGGATTGGCTAACTTAGCATTATCTTCTCCAATGCCATCTATTTACCTGCAAATGACAAGATTTTATCCTTCTTTATTGCTGAGTAAATTCTGTTGTGTATATATGCCACATTTTTTTTAATCCATTCATCCACTGAAAGGCATCTAGGTTGGCTCCACAGTTTAGCTGTTGTGAATTGTGCTGCTATAAACTTTGATGTGGCTGTGTCCCTGTAGTATGCTGATTTTAAGTCCTTTAGGTATACTCAGAGGAGAGAGATAGCTGGGTCAAATGGTGGTTCCATTCCCAGATTTCCAAGGAATCTCCATAGTGCTTTCCATATTGGTTGCACCAATTTTCAATCCCACCAGTAATGTATGAGTGTACCTTTTCCCCCACATCCTTTCCAACACTTATTGTTGTTTGTCTTCATAATATCTGCCATTTTGACTGGAGTGAGATGATATCTTAGAGTAGTTTTGATTTGCATTTCTCTGATTGCTAGAGATGATGAGCATTTTTTCACATATTTGTTGATTGATTGTATAACCTCTTAAAGCTTCCCTTAGACATTTATGACAGTGACTTTCCCCTATTTAATTTTTGCTATGAACTGTCATTCCAAAGTTGATCCCTAATTGAACTCACATGAGTATGTGTGTTTATATGTGTTTGAAAGAAAGCAGTTGATCTGTAACATTTTTTCTGCTTGAACTAAAATTTTTCTCTTTGACTTAAATTGGATGATAAAAAAGAATGTGATGGACATCATTATACAAAGTACCTGTATGAAGACTTGAATTGGGTGTCAACATACTTTATATACAAACAGGGATACAAAAATTGTGGTATATATGTGTATTAAGAATTGTAATGCATGGACTGGGGATGTGGCTCAAGTGGTAGCATGCTCACCTGGCATGCGTGCGGCCCGGGTTCGATCCTCAGCACCACATACAAACAAAGATGTTGTGTCTGCCAAAAACTAAAAAAAAATGAAAACTATAAAAAATTCCCTCTCTCTCTCTCTCTCTCTCTCTTAAAAAAGAATTGTAATGCAAAAAAAAAAAGGATAGTGTTACCTTAGATTAGGTAGAGGGAAGTGAAAGGAGGGGAAGGCAGGGGATGTGAGGATAAGAAAGACAGTAGAATGAAACAGATATTATTACTTTATGTGACTGTATGAACCAATGTGATTCTACAATATGTATAATCAGAAAAATGAGAAATTACATCCCATCCATGTATGATGTGTCAAAGTATATAAGTGCATTCTACTGTTATGTATAACTAATTAAAACAAATAAAAAAAAATTTTATTTATTTTTTTTCTTTTTTTTTATTTGTTGTTCAAAACATTACAAAGCTCTTGACATATCATATTTCATACATTTGATTCAAGTGGGTTTTGAACTCCCAATTTTACCCCAAATACAGATTGCAGAATCACGTTGGTTACACATCCACATTTTTACATAATGCCCTATTAGTAACTGTTGTATTCTGCTACCTTTCCTATCCTCTACCATCCCCCCTCCCCTCCCCTCCCATCTTCTCTCTCTACCCCATCTACTGTAATTCATTTCTCTCCTTGTTTATTTTCCCATTCCCCTCACAACCTCTTATATGTAATTTTGTATAACAATGAGGATCTCCCTCCATTACCATGCAATTTCCCTTTTCTCTCCCTTTCCCTCCCACCTGATGTATCTGTTTAATGTTAATCTTTTCTTCCTGCTCTTCCTCCCTGCTTTGTTCTTAGTTGCTCTCATTATATCAAAGAAGACATTTGGTATTTGTTTTTTAGGGATTGGCTAGCTTCACTAAGCATAATCTGCTCTAGTGCCATCCATTTCCCTGAAAATTCCATGATTTTGTCATTTTTTAGTGCTGTATAATACTCCATTGTGTATAAATGCCACATTTTTTTTATCCATTCATCTATTGAAGGGCATCTGGGTTGGTTCCACAGTCTAGCTATTGTGAATTGTGCTGCTATGAACATCGATGTGGCAGTATCCCTGTAGTACGCTCTTTTAAGGTCTTCAGGGAATAGTCCGAGAAGGGCAATAGCTGGGTCAAATGGTGGTTCCATTCCCAGCTTTCCCAGGAATCTCCATACTGCTTTCCAAATTGGCCGGACCAGTTTGCAGTCCCACCAGCAATGTACAAGAGTACCCTTTTCCCCACATCCTCTCCAGCACTTGTTGTTGTTTGACTTCATAATGGCTGCCAATCTTACTGGAGTGAGATGGTATCTTAGGGTGGTTTTGAATTGCATTTCTCTGACTGCTAGTGATGGTGAGCATTTTTTCATGTACTTGTTGATTGATTGTATGTCCTCCTCTGAGAAGTGTCTGTTCAGGTCTTTGGCCCATTTGTTGATTGGGTTATTTGTTTTCTTATTGTTTAATTTTTTGAGTTCTTTGTATACTCTGGATATTAGGGCTCCATCTGAAGTGTGAGGAGTAAAAATTTGTTCCCAGGATGTATGCTCCCTATTTACCTCTCTTATTGTTTCTCTTGCTGAGAAAAAGCTTTTCAGTTTAAGTAAGTCCCATGTGTTGATTCTTGTTGTTAACTTTTGTGCTATGGGTGTCCTATTAAGGAATTTGGAGCCCGACCCCACAATATGTAGATCGGAGCCAACTTTTTCTTCTATCAGATGTAGAGTCTCTGATTTGATATCTAGCTTCTTGATCCACTTTGAGTTAACTTTTGTGCATGGCGAGAGGAGGGGATTCAGTTTCATTTTGTTGCATATGGATTTCCAGTTTTCCCAACACCATTTGTTGAAGATGCTATCCTTCTTCCATTGCATGCTTTTAGCTCCTTTATCAAATATAAGATAGTTGTAGCTTTGTGGATTAGTCTCTGTGTCCTCTATTCTGTACCATTGTTCCACCCGCCTGTTTTGGTACCAGTACCATGCTGTTTTTGTTACTATTGCTCTGTAATATAGTTTTAAATCCAGTATCGCTATACTACCTGATTCACACTTCCTGCTTAGAATTGCTTTTGCTATTCTGGGTCTTTTATTTTTCCATATGAATTTCAAGATTGCTTTGTCTATTTCTACAAGAAATGCCATTGGGATTTTGATTGGCATTGCATTAAACCTATAGAGAACTTTTGGTAATATCGCCATTTTGATGATGTTAGATCTGCCTATCCATGAGCAGGGTATATTTTTCCATCTTCTAAGATCTTCTACTTCTCTTTTTAGGGTTTTGTAGTTTTCATTGTATAAATCCTTCACCTCTTTTGTTAGGTTGATTCCCAAGTATTTTATGTTTTTTGAGGATATTGTGAATGGAGTGTTTTTCCTCATTTCCGTTTCAGAAGTTTTGTCGCTGATATACAGAAATGCCTTTGATTTATGCGTGTTGATTTTATATCCTGCCACTTTGCTGAATTCATTTATTAGTTCTAGTAGTTTTTTTGTAGACCCTTTTGGGTCTTCTAGGTATAGAATCATGTCATCTGCAAATAGTGATTATTTAAGTTCTTCCTTTCCTATTTTGATGCCTTTAATTTCTTTCGTCTGTCTAATTGCTCTGGCCAGTGTTTCGAGAACTATATTGAATAGAAGTGGTGATCGAGGACATCCCTGTCTTGTTCCAGATTTTAGGGGGAATGCCTTCAATTTTTCTCCATTGAGAATGATGCTAGCCTGAGGCTTAGCATAGATAGCTTTTACTATGTTGAGGTAAGTTCCTGTTATCCCTAGTTTTTCTAATGTTTTGAACATAAAGGGATGCTGTACTTTGTCAAATGATTTTTCTGCATCTATCGAGATGATCATATGGTTCTTATCTTTAAGTCTGTTGATGTGGTGAATAACATTTATTGATTTCCGTATATTGAACCATCCTTGCATCCCAGGGATGAATCCTACTTGATCATGGTGCACAATTTTTTTGATGTGCCTTTGTATCCGATTCGCCAGAATATTATTGAGGATTTTTGCATCTACGTTCATCAGAGATATTGGTCTGTAGTTTTCTTTCTTTGAGGTGTCTTTGTCTGGTTTCAGAATCAGGGTGATGTTGGCCTCATAGAATGAATTTGGCAGAGCTCCCTCTTTTTCTATTTCCTGAAATAGCTTGAAAAGTATTGGTATTAATTCTTCCTTGAAGGTTTTGTAAAACTCCGCTGTATACCCATCCGGTCCTGGGCTTTTCTTGGTTGGAAGTCTTTTGATTGCTTCTTCTATTTCATCTATTGATATTGGTCTGTTTCAGTTGTGAGTATCCTCCTGACTCAGTCTGGGCAAATCATATGACTTAAGGAATTTATCGATGTCTTCACTATCTTCTATTTTATTGGAATATAGGTTTTCAAAATAATTTCTAATTGTCTTCTGCATTTCTGTAGCGTCTGTTGTGATATTGCCTTTTTCATCCCGTATGTTAGTAATTTGAGTTCTCTCTCTTCTTCTCTTCGTTAGCATGGTTAAGGGTCTGTCAATCTTATTTATTTTTTCAAAGAACCAACTTTTAGTTTTGTTAATTTTTTCAATAGTTTCTTTTGTTTCAATTTCGTTGATTTCCGCTCTGATTTAATTATTTCTTGCCTTCTGCTACATTTGCTTTTGTTTTGCTCTTCCTTTTCTAGGGCTTTGAGATGAAGTGTGAGCCCATTTATTTGTTGGTTTTTCCTTTTTTTGAGGAATGACCTCCAGGCGATGAATTTCCCTCTTAAAACTGCTTTCATTGTGTCCCATAGATTCCGATATGTTGTGTCTGTATTTTCATTTATCTCTAAGAATTTTTTGATTTCCTCCTTTATGTCTTCTGTAACTCATTGATCATTCAGTAACATATTGTTCATTTTCCATGTGATGTAGGATTTTTCCTTCCGTCTTTTATCATTGATTTCCAGTTTCACTCCATTATGATCAGATAAAATGCATGGGATTATCTCCACCCCTGTATATTTACTGAGGGTTGCCCTATGGCATAATATATGGTCTATTTTTGAGAAGGATCCATGTGCTGCTGAGAAAAAAGTATATCCACTTGATGTTGGTTGATATATTCTATATATGTCAGTTAAGTCTAGGTTGTTGATTGTGATATTGAGTTCTATAGTTTCTTTATTCAACTTTTGTTTGGAGGATCTGTCAAGTGATGAGAGAGGTGTGTTGAAGTCACCCATAATTATTGTGTTGTGGTCTATTTGATTCTTGAACTTGAGGAGAATTTGTTTTATGAACATCGCAGCACCATTATTTGGTGCATAAATATTGATAATTGTTATGTCTTGTTGGTGAATGGTTCCTTTTAACAGTATATAATTTCCTTCCTTATCTCTTTTGATTAACTTAGTCTTGAAGTCGATTTTATTCGATATGAGGATGGCCACCCCTGCTTGCTTACGAGGACCGTGTGCGTGGTATATTTTTTCCCAACCTTTCACCTTCAGCCTGTGTATGTCTTTTGCAATCAGATGTGTCTCCTGGAGGCAGCATATTGTTGGATTTGTTTTTTTAATCCATGTTACCAGCCTATGTCGCTTTATTGGAGAGTTTAAGCCATTAACGTTTAGAGTTACTATTGATATATGTTTTGTACTTCCAGCCATGTTTGATTGTTTATCTTCTTTTTTTAAAATTTAATTTAGTTTGTTTCTCCATGGTTAGCTTTCCCCCCGCCCTCTGTTTTTATAGAGGCACTCCCCACTGATGGTTTTGGTTATTGTTTTTCATTTCTTCCTCATGTAGTGTTTTGCTCAAGATGCTTTGCAATGCTGGTTTTCTGGCTGCAAATTCTTTTAGCTTTTGTTTATCATGAAAGATTTTTATTTTGTTGTTGTACCTGAAGCTTAATTTTGCTGGATACAGAATTCTTGGTTGGCATCCATTGTCTTTCAGTGTTTGAAATACGTTGTTCCAGGATCTTCTCGCTTTCAGCGTCTGTGATGAAAAATCCGTTGTTAACCTTATTGGTTTACCCCTGAATGTAATCTGCCTCCTTTCTCTTGTAGCTTTTAATATTTTCTCTTTGTTCTGTATATTGGATATCTTCATAACAATGTGTCTTGGCGTTGGTCTACTGTGATTTTGTGTGCTCGGTGTCCTGTATGCATCTACAATTTGTATATCCGTTTCCTTTTTCATTTCTGGAAAGTTTTCTGTAATTATTTCATTCAGCAGGCTACTCATTCCCTTGGTTTGAATCTCTGTACCTTCTTCTATCCCGATGACTTGTAGGTTTGGTTTTTTTATGTTATCCCATATCTCTTGGATGTTTCTCTCATGATTTTTAACCAGCCTTTCTGAGTTGGCTAGGCTCTTTTCAAGATGATATATTTTGTCTTCATTATCTGACGTTCTGGCTTCTACTTGCTCCACTCTGTTAGTGATACTCTCAATTGAGTTTTTAATTTGGTTTATTGTTTCCTTCATTTCTAGAATTATTGTTTGATTTTTTTATAATCTCTATCTCCTGATAAAGATGCTTAACTTCTTCTTTTATCTGTTTATGTAATTCATTTTCAAAGTGTTCTTTCACTGTTTGGATTTGCTGTCTTGTATCCTCTTTAAGGTTCCATTCCATCTGTCTAAGGTATTCCTTGACTTCTTTATATGACCATTTTTCTGCTGACTCTAGGTCCTCCTGAATATTTAGGCTGTCCTTCATTGTTTGTACCCCTTTTCTTCCTTGCTGTTTTATGCTGCTCATGTTACTTCTTGTTCTGTTTGACTGCTGAGTTACTGTTTACTCTTATAAATTCATTTGATGCTTGGGAGGAAAGACATTAGAAGGGAAGGGAAGAAGTCACTAAAGAGAATGAGAGTAGGCAGGTAGAATTCAAGGAAGGGGGAATAAGAAAATTGAAAAGAAATGAAAAGACAAAAGAAACAAAAACAAAACACAAACAGTAAAGTTAGAAAATAAAGAAAGAAAGAAAAGAAAAAAAAATTTTTTTACAAAAATAATAATGATAATAAAAATAATGAAAATTAAAATTTAAAAAATTATAATAATATTAAAAAAAATTAAAAAAATTAGAAACATTAAAAAGAATTAAAGAACAACAACAAAAAAAATTGAAAATGAAAGAAAAAAAAGAAAAAGAAAAAAAATGATAATAATAATAATAATAAATGCAGTCATAGAGTTCGATTAATTTCTCTTCCAGTAGGTGGAGCTGTGCCCACTGGGTCAAGCTTCTCCTCTCACTAGGTGGGAACCAATCACTGTGTAGCAGCTCTTCCTCACAGACTGGGCGGGTCTCCAATCCTGAGTGCCTAGGGCCTTCTCTTGTGTTTCCTCAAGCCAGGCCTCGCTCAACTGTGAAGCTCACCACAATACTGGCTACATGCCATGTCTGCTGCTCCTGGGAGTCCTGTTGTGCTGGTTTCAATGCAGTTATCTCCTCAGCCCGTGACGTCAGTTCTCTGCCAAGGTGGTATCACATGCAAATGGTGACCGTTCGTTCCCTTTGCCGGGTGACCAATGCAATGGGTGGGTCCTGACTGTCTCTCCCAATCCCCGTTTCAGTCCTGTGGCCACTGCCTATGAAGGCTCGGTTGGTTTTTACCTCTGAAAGTTCCCAAGGGCCAACCAGTTATTTCAGCGGGATTGTTAGTGCTGAGTCACGAGAAGCAGGCGAACCAGAGCTTGCATGCAGCCGATCCGGGCTCGGTGTGTGTGTTCTGAGGGGCCCAGACTGTACACCCCAGATCCATGTCAGCTCAGCATTGCCTAGTGATCCTGAGCAAACAGCATTTATACAATTTACAGCTCCCTATGCCCGCGCAGTTGAAGAGGTCAGAGACTTGATCTCTCCCCGCCCGCTGCCATGTTAGATCTCCTCAATGATATTCATGTTGTCCTTACAGCTTCCTGACATAAGCAAGTTCTTGGGATTATACAAACTGCTGCTTCTGTTTCCAGTCCAGATTTCTAGAAATTAAACCCTGCCGCCGTCGCCTCTTTCCCGGGGCCACGCTCAGGGGTGCCGCGCTCGTCCGTGACCATAGCTGCGCCGCCGACCGGTGCCCAGCCCCTGGGGCCCAAGCGGCTGCGACCGCGGCTCTCCGGCTCCCTCCTCTGAAGCACAGGTCCCCTCACAGGGGGATGCGGAACGACCCCAGAGCAGGCTCTGCCCGAGGGTGCAGCGGCGAACAGGCGACCCAGGCGCTCAAGGCTGCGGTCCAGCCTTTGGAGGACAGGGCTTGGCACGCAGCCCAGCTCCAACCTCTAGGTGCGGCTGCCGGACAATGTAGACATAGCCATCAAGATAGCTAGCAGAGAGCAAATGGCGGCTCCCGCGGAGTGGATTTTCGGCACAGAAACCGCAGCCCAGCCAACAATCCCAATCCACAAACTCTCCCTGTATAAAAAATATTCAAAAAAAAAAGGCAGGGCGCACTGAGCTTTCTTTGCCTAGGGTACTTACAATCCACTGCTGATTACACATTCACCTTCTCTGCCCGGAGCGAAGCGAAAGAGGAAGCAGATGGGAGCAAAGCGCCCGCGGCTCTGGGCAGCAAAGCGTCTGGGAGCCAAGCGTCTCTTTTTCGATCTCTTTGTTCTTCCTGCTGCTTGGCAAAGTGGTCCGCTACAGATTAACGGTGAAAGGAGCTCTTACACGCTGTGTGAAATCTCGATTAAAGCCGCTGCTCTGAGCACCACGCTCAGCACTTCAGCAACCCCCGTGCGCAGCGGCCATCTTCCCAAATAAAAAATTTTTAAAAAATATGGAAAAAAGAAAAGGACATGCAGATTTTTTTGTCACTTTTTAATGCAATGTTTATTTTTCATCAAAATTATAGAAGCACATGACAAAAAGAATCAAATATTCTTAAGGACTGCTCCTTAACATAAACAGTGTTACTTGCATGTAGTTCACATCTTTCATATCTTTCCTATTGCAGCTTCTAATTCTCTGGTGATCCATTTTCTAAATCACAGGGACTTAAAATTCCTCATACTCTACTAGACCTGGAGAACATGTAGGTGACTGAGCTGGATTAGATCATGAATTGAGAATGAGAGTGGGCTAAGGTTTTGAGCTTAGTTAATGCAGAAGAAGTGATAAGAAGTAGTTAGGCAGAGCAGGAGAAAATCATATAATTAAGTATGTCCAGGTAGACAGAATTTGTTCAAGAATTAAGTCACAATCCTACTAGGCACATATGTGTGGTTAGAGCTTCCACTTAGTTATATGATTTCTGATTCTTAAATAGAAGTAGCTGTCATCTCATGCCTGCTAATATGTCTTCTCTCTTGCTCCTGACATCCATATTTTCCAGCACTGCTTCCTATTGGTATCACCAGACTGATACCCACCTGCTGCTGAAGCCTGAAAGCCCAGTATATCTCTTAGTAAGAACCCCTAAATGTTAAAACCATACTGGAGACAAGTGAGAAGTAAATTTGAGGAAAAAAAGGTATTAGATGAATATATATATATATATATATATATAATATAATTATATATATATATATATATAATATAATTATATATATATATATAATATAATTATATATATATATAATATAATATAATATAATTTATATGATAAAAGGCAAAATGCTATTGATTTTCTTCTATATATCCATTGTTTCTAAGTTAAGTCAATCATTTCAAGATATTAAAATAATGTAATTAGTTTAGTGGCTTCACTTTTAAAATGTGCAACTCTATATATGTACATATGGATACAAGGAAGTAGCTCAATAAATATTTCATAAATAACCACATGGGTAGTTGTAAAACTATTTTCCATTTGCAATTTAAAGTATTATGATTCTGAAATGTGTACTCTTCCTAGTTCCTTTTAAAGCTCCATGTGCACATGGGCTAGTAAACTAATTTATAACAGCATTTTCACATTTTTTCCTAGTGTTGGCAGTGATGGCCTTAGTATCTTATTCTTTTTGAAATACCGTTAGTTTTGCTCCTATGATTATCTTTTCTAAAGTAGTTTGACTCCAATTGTGATACATTGAAGGGGCCCATATATGAACCCCTTTTACCCAAATCCTCTCTTAGTTTTTTAAACTATCGTCAAAAATTCATAAGCCAAAGCAGAGAGGCCCTGAGCACCAAAATAATGTAGGTATGATAAAATATTAAGTAGTATACATCTATAGAATTATGATAAAAATGCTTATTATTAAATAAGGAAGAATCAATAAAACCAAAATAAAACTTTTTCAAGAAAAAAATAATGTTTCTTTTTTTTTTTTTTTTGCTTTATTTTTTTTTCTGGCCTAATCAGAATTGTATTACAAGTTATAAAAAATTATAGAAGTTATGGTATCTATCTGCTCAGGGTTACTAGTGAGAGTTAATACTCTTGAAAGAAATTGTTAATTTCTCTTTATCAAAACTTGTATTTCATGGGACTGACTCAGTGGAATTTTTTTTTAATATTTAGTTTTGCTTAGACACAATACCTTTTTCTTGTTTATTTATTTATTTTTATGTGGTGTTGACGATCGAACCCAGGGTCTCACACATGCTAGGCGAGCACTCCACTGCTGAGCCACAATCCCAGCCTCAGTGGAATTTTTTAGTGTTGCAAAATAGGACAACAAGATGGTTTTAATATGGAAAAAACTGTGCTGAGTTCATTAATGATTATACCTCCTCATTAATCTAGGATTTAAATATGGAAAAAACTCTGTTGAGTTCAGTAATGATTATACCTCCTCATTAATCTAAGACTTTTTAAACCTGCACATTGGTGCCATTTCAGTGCTCTTATAAATAAAATTTAAGTTACAGCCCTCAGAGATGGTCAATAATTAATATCAGAAGCTGCTAATGAATTACTATATATATATATATATATATATATATATATATATATATATATATATATATGCCTATAGAGAATTTTAAGGAAATATTTAATTAACTGTTGGATTTTTACTAGCAAATTAAGATTATCAGTGAAAATTAATTTTATAAGTTTCTCTTTTCCATAGAAAAGGTCAGATGTGTGTTTTACAAGTGATGGTGGCAAGAATTATGTAATGTAATCTTTGAGGATATAATGGTGCTAAGAGCCAAGTATATGATGCATGGCATTTTTGGTCGAAAGGTGACACCAGCTAGCCATTGAGATGATATGATTATGTTAAGATTTGCATTCATATGGATATTGGACTCCTGCTGTTCACCTAGGCTGGCTACGGGACTCCTGGAGAGTTCCCATTGGTTGGGGAAGTACAGTAGGAGGGAGTTCCGGGGGAGGAGCTCTCTCTGGGGGTCCGAGAGGAGGCCGCGTGGGTGGAAAAAATCTTCCTGGGTGCGTACCGGACATTGGCGGCAGTTTCAAAAAATAATAAAGTTTATTCCTGCTTGAGTGGCTCGTGATTTTGTGCCCAGCCAGACTGCGGCAACTGGCGGCCTGCACGGGGAATGCCTGAAGCTTGGAGGTGAGTAAAATTGCTCGCCCCTGAGGGAAGGCAACAAAATGGGTGACCATTTCAAAAAACAATGTGTTCTTGTTTTGATTTATCTTGTTTTTGTTTCAAGCTGCCTATCCCTAGAATTTTCTCAGGCAAACTGGGAAAAATGGTTGGCTCAAGGTTTGAAGTTGTTCGGCCCTGAGAAAGAGAAAATTGATACAACTATTCTTTGTTCGGTTTTTGTTTCATTCTGTTTCGGTTTTGTTTTATGCTATCTTATTGGGTTGCGTTACCTTTATAGTAGATTAGAAACTAGTAAAAAACAAACCGAAAGACTGTTAAGTAAATTGTTAGAGGTCCACACTATGGTAGAAAACATGTTAGGTCAAGCGAAAGAGAAGGTCTCTCAAGCTAGTCAGACAGAGGAAGATTTGAAGAAAGAAAGCTTAGAGGAAAAACAACCATCAGGCGGGGAATTACAACAGGAGGCTGCTACTAACCCCGTTCTATCACCAGAGGGTGTAATTCAACCAACAGCTCCATCTACAGCTGAGCGGCCCTCAACTCCCATAGTTGATGGACGGAATCCTGAGGCAGGACCCCAAAGATTAGCATGCCCTGTACTTGAGGAGGCAGGAGGGCAACGAATTCACCGTGCTTTAGATTTCAAAACAGTGAAGCAATTAAAGGAGGCTGTAACAACCTACAGGCCACAGGCACCCTTCACTGTGAGCATGGTCGAATCCATTACCAACTTAGACATGACGCCAGCAGATTGGGCTAACATGTGTCGATCTGTGCTAAATGGAGGACAATATTTGTTATGGAAGGTTGCCAATGAGGAATTTTGCATGGAGACAGCTAGGTGAAATGCAGCAGCCGGTTACCCTCAAAGAAATCTAGATATGTTATTAGGAAAAGGACCTTATGAGGGTCAACGGCAACAAATTGAATATGATCCTGGCGTATACGCACAAATTGCTGTAGATGCAATTAAGGCATGGAAAACTTTACAGGGGCATGGAGATTTACAAGGACAATTATCTAAGGTAATACAAGGAGCTAATGAACCTTACGCTGAATTTGTAGATAGGCTTATTCAGACAGCATCTAGAGTATTTGGAGATACAGAACAGGCAATGCCATTTATAAAACAACTGGCTTATGACCAAGCAAATCGTTGCTGCAGAGAGGTCATCAGACCATGGAAACATGAAGATTTAAACACATATATTAAATTATGTAGAGACATTAATGAACAAGGGCAAGTCTTAGCAGCAGTACAACAGGCTTTAGATGCCAGGCCAAAAACATGCTATAATTGTGATCAATCAGGACATTTTAAAAGGAGTTGCCCCATAGGAGGAGGGTTTAACAAGGCTAGGTATCAAAGGAATAGAATACTGGGTATTTACCCACGATGCCGTAGAGGGAAACATTGGGCTAATGAATGCCATTCTCAAACCACCATAGAAGGTATTCCATTATCAAAAAACAGACAAGGACCAAGTGTTTACCCACGATATCATGGAGAAAGACATCAGGCTCCATTGCCAAAAAACGGACTGGAGGGCCCAATGCTCTGGGGCCCAAAACCACAAATATATGGGGCAATGGAGGAACCCAGCAGCACCATCAAGGTAGTGCCCAGGATGCATTATCCATTAAATCCCTCATCAGACAAACTAGAGGGAGCGCAGGGTTGGACATCTGCGCCTCTGCCAGAGCAGTACTAACTCCAGAGATGGGAGTTCAAATCATTCCCACAGGAGTAAAAGGACCTCTTCCCCAAGGAACAGTAGGCTTATTATTGGGACGCAGTTCTTCAACACTAAAAGGACTTATGATAAGTCCTGGAGTAATTGATCCCGATTATGAGGGTGAAATAAAAATTATAGCTAGTTCTCCAAGAGGTATATCAGTAATTTCACCAGGAGATAGAATAGCACAGTTATTAATAATACCCAGCCTACATGATAAATTTTCCAGTCATACTGTAGAAAGAGGTTCCAAGGGATTAGGCTCCACAGGTGTAGATTGGGCTATGCTTTCTTTTTCTTTAAATTTAGATTCTCGCCCCATGCTAAAACTAAATATTCAAGGACATGAATTCAATGGACTACTGGATACAGGTGCAGACCTTAGCATCATCTCTCGTCAAGAATGGCCAAAACATTGGCCATTACAACAAGCCACTCAAATGCTTCGAGGCTTAGGAGTGGCGACTAATCCCCATAGAAGTGCAATGGTATTAGATTGGAAGGATCCTGAAGGATGTGAAGGAACTATACAGCCCTATGTATTGGATCATCTTCCTATAAATTTATGGGGACGAGATGTCCTAGATCAATTAGGTTTGACATTAACAAATAACATCAATCCTAATGCGCCCACTACTAGGGCTAGACAAGGCTTTAGGAAAGAAGAAAGCTTAACAGAACAAGAACAAGGTATGACAGTACCAATTCAAATAGATCAAGAAACAAATAGACATGGATTGGGTTTTCAGAAAGGGCCACTGAGACAATCAAAATTACTTGGAAATCAGAAAGACCAGTGTGGGTTCCTCAGTGGCCCCTGACTAAAGAAAAGATACAAATAGCCCATGACCTGGTCAAACAACAATTAGCGGAGGGACATATACAACCTTCCGTATCTCCCCATAATACTCCCATTTTTGTCATTAAAAAGAAATCTGGTAAATGGAGATTATTACAAGATTTAAGAGCCATTAATAATGAGATGGTTATTATGGGACCTGCTCAATCAGGGATTCCCCAATTGTCTGCTTTACCAAAAACCTGGTATGTTTTAGCTATAGATATTAAAGATTGTTTTTTTTCAATTCCAATTCATCCCGAGGATAGTCCACATTTTGCATTTACTATCCCTGCAATAAATCATGAAGATCCTGATCAGAGATATGAATGGAAAGTACTCCCTCAAGGGATGGCTAATAGTCCAACTATGTGTCAAATTAATGTTAACAAAGCAATCCAGCCACTTAGAAATCAAAATCCTGAACTACAAATATTTCACTATATGGATGATGTGTTATTGGCACATAAAGATAAAAACACATTGCTAGAATGTTATGCCACACTTACAAATTTATTAAAAAATTATAATCTAGAGATAGCAATAGATAAAGTACAATTAAATCTTCCAATTAATTATTTAGGGGTTTTATTATCCTCAACCATGGTCCGTCCACCCAAAATTCAAATACGAGTACATCAACTCAAATCACTTAATGACTTTCAAAAGTTATTAGGAGACATAAATTGGATAAGGCCTTATCTAGACATACCAACAGGAGAGTTGGGACCTTTATTTGATATTCTAAAAGGTCCATCAGATCCAAATTCACCCCGCATGTTGACGCCTGAAGCAAGAAAGGCATTAAAAATCATTGAAACATATATGGAAAATATGCATTTGGATAGAATTGATATAAGTTTGCCTTTATTATTTATTGTACTGCCAACAAAAAATATTCCTACAGGAGTGTTCTGGCAAGAAGGTCCATTATTGTGGATACATTTATCTTATTCTCCTAACACTATTCTTACTAGATATCCTGAGGCTGTAGGACAATTAATACTCAAAGGAATAAAAGCAGCCAAGGGAGTGTTTGGGATTTCTCCCAATAAAATTATTACTCCATATACTATGGATCAAATTGATGAGTTAGCTAATGAGTTAAATACTTGGGCAATAATCATGTGTAAATCTAATGTTTCATTTGATAATCACTTACCGTCTAATCCTTTGTTGTCTTTTTGGTCTAAACATCCTGTAGTTTTTCCAAAGATGACAAAAAAAACCCCTATCATGAATGCTCCAAATATATTCACTGATGGGTCAAATAATGGTACAGCAGCAGTAGTTACCCCTGATCAAACTTTTACATTTTTAGTACCCAAACAATCATCTCAAAAGGTAGAGCTTAATGCAGTATTACAAGCTTTTATGATGTTTAAAGATTCTGTATTTAATTTATTTTCTGATAGTCAGTATGTAGTTAATGCTATAGTATCCCTTGAAGATGCTGGTAGGATTTCCCCTTCTTCTACTGTTTTCTCTTTGTTTTCCACTATACAAAGTCTAATCTGGGACAGAAAAGATCCATTCTTTATAGGACATATCAGGGCACATACAGGATTGCCTGGAGCCCTTAGTTTGGGCAATGAGTTAGCAGATAAATCTACACATGATATACATATTTTCTCCACAATAGAAGAAGCTATAAATTTTCATAAAAGGTTCCATGTCAATGCTAATACTTTACAAAAGCGTTTTAAAATACCTAAAGAACAAGCCCGACATATAATAAAACAATGTCAAAATTGTGTGACATTTTTACCACAAGTTAATCTTGGAGTCAGTCCTAGAGGACTGATACCTAACCATATTTGGCAGATGGACGTCACACACTTGCCAGAATTTGGAAAATTAAAATATTTACATGTTACAGTTGATACTTCTTCCAGATTTCTGATGGGCTCCCTTCATGCCGGAGAAAAAACTAAAGATGATATAGCTCATTGCTTACAAAATTTTGCCACTGTGGGCGTTCCAAAACAGTTAAAAACCGACGGTCCTGGTTATGCGTTCACCTCTTTTAAACAATTTTGCTCATCATTTGGCATTACTCACATAACAGGAATTCCATACAATCCACAAGGACAAGGCATAGTTGAAAGAGCTCATCAAACTATTAAAAGGTACTTATTAAAACAAAAGGAGGGAATTGGAAAGGGGTATATATCCCCCAAAGATAAACTTTAAATAACCCTTTTTACTCTAAACTTTTTAAATTTGGATTCATCAGGGCTTAGTGCTGCGGAAAGACATTTGTATCCAAAAAATGTACATAAGCCTAAGGTACTTTGGAAAGATATTCTAACAGGACAATGGAAAGGTCCTGACCCAGTGATAGTCTGGAGTCGGGGCTCTGTTTGTGTTTTTCCACAGGAAGAACAGCAGCCGATTTGGATTCCAGAGAGACTAACTAAAACAAAAGGAAGATGATTCGACTCAAATCCATAACAGCTGATATCCAGATCTCCAGCTTGGCTATTCTTACATCTGCGACAGTGATTAACCAGGATGCTTTCTTCAATATCTATTTTATTATTGCTTTTTCCCACATCATAAAGTTCTATTTTATTTTTGAGCTCATACAGACCTAGGTTAATGTTTTTTCTGATCAGTTTTATTTTTTGACTGTGGAGTTTTTGAACATTGCAATGGAGATTTCACCTAGGTAAAGCTACAAGGCCTTTACTATTGTCTTATGTGTTATATGTTACGTGTGCACACTTCTGTTTTGTGTTGTATGTCTGTGCGTATGTCCATATATCACATATGAGGAGCGCTCATGCCCATGGATCCAAATTTTTTTTTTATTATTATTCACGTGATTTTAATAGTTTAATTTAATTTGGGTAAACAGCTGTTGAGGATTATTTTAATATATGAACAAATAGAAGGTTAACAGATCTGTTTGTTTACTTTCACCTTTCCTTTTCATTATATTTAATAATTCTGTTCAGGATAATGTAAATTGTTCTAAATATTGTTTTCTTAGTACCTGTTGAAATGTTACATATTTTTTTTTTAGCATCATTGTCAAAATTCCTATTTTCATCCCAGTGCCGGTGAAGACAAAGATAAAACCAAACTACAACTTCTTCGAGAGTTATCACAACAAACCGTGTAAACTGATACATCAATGATTTATAACTCAACAAGTAATGCTCAATCAATGAGTCGATTTATTTTGGAAGGATATGGACATATTGATAGATTCCTCTGCTTTGAACTGCTTACAAATCTTGCCTGGACTATGTATCACTTGTATGCTTTATTTTGGGAGGATATGGACATATTGATAGATTCCTCTGCTTTGAACTGCTTACAGAACTTGCCTGGACTATGTATCACTTGTATGCTTTGTGATCTATTTGTTGATGCAGCGAATTATGGTAGTGCTAGCGTATCTTTGCTGATGTGTCACTAGTGATGCAATTTTTCCTAGGAGCCGTTAATTGACTTGGTGTCATGACATTTCTGTATCCTCCTCCCTTCTACTAGTGATGGTCTAAATTTGGGGGCCAAAAGAGGTGAGGCAAAGAACCTCACCCCCCCCCCACTGGTACATAGGCCTATGCACAAGTATGGCTATATGCTGGACCGGTAGTCAGTGACGGGTATGATCCAATTGCAGTGGTATCAACCTAAGACAGGAGGCTGACGCCTAAAAGTCAGTTTTCCGATGACGGGTAAGAACCATATGTTGAATTGGACAAACCTAACAGGCACGGTCCCTAGCCAGATTGCTTGTTACTTAAACAGAAGGGGGGAGATGCTAAGAGCCAAGTATATGATGCATGGCATTTTTGGTCGAAAGGTGATGCCAGCTAGCCATTGAGATGATATGATTATGTTAAGATTTGCATTCATATGGATATTGGACTCCTGCTGTTCACCTAGGCTGGCTACGGGACTCCTGGAGAGTTCCCATTGGTTGGGGAAGTACAGTAGGAGGGAGTTCCGGGGGAGGAGCTCTCTCTGGGGGTCCGAGAGGAGGCCGCGTGGGTGGAAAAAATCTTCCCGGGTACGTACCGGACATTGGCGGCAGTTTCAAAAAATAATAACGTTTGTTCCTGCTTGAGTGGCTCGTGATTTTGTGCCCAGCCAGACTGCGGCATAATGGGTTTTGAGCTTTTTCCCTTCTTGGAAAAGTACAGCTGTATCTCACCCTCTCTTACTCCCTGGAGAAAGTGTGAACTCTTGTCAGCCCCTGTTACTTTCTCATGTTATCATGTGCTTTCCCCATTCAGTAGAGCAGGTTACCAAGCAACCACTAACTTCTCTGAGGCTGTCTGTGGCAACAGTACCTCCTGATACCTCTTGTCACAATGTCTCCTGTTAAGTTGTTAGGATTGGGCACCAACTCAGTTGCTATAGTCACTCTTAGTGGTAGCCTATGGTGGCTGGAGTTAGAGCACAGTGCTGGATTCCTAAGAAAATAAGTTAAAAATGCCATAATAGCTGTCATTTCTTAAAAATAAAAAAATTTTGATGAGTATGAAGAGATTTATATCATAAAGTGTATGTGATAATGATAATATTGAATTGAGTGAATATCATCCTATGATATAACATTTACAAGTGTGGCATTTAAGTCTTAGTTACTAACAATGTGTGTCTTAAGTCAGCCACATTAGGCAATCATTATTGGTGCTTTACATACATTAGAAAGCAACTCTTAAATTGAAATATTTTAAAATTAAAAGTAACTCTAAATTGTTTTTACATGGCACGTAGTTCCATCTTTATTTAGTAAGGATTATAAATACATGTATAGATGTACTTAATTGGAATAAGTAATATTAGTGGTAATAAGAACAGGAGTACTTATCATTTATCACTTAAATATGTATTAGATCCTGTACTGAGGCTTTATTTATATTATCTCATTTAATCTTTGTAAAGTCTTTATGACACAGATGTAATCCACTTCTTCATTTAAATATGAAAGAACAGAAACAAGAACAAAAGTATTTTAGCTAAAGATAAAAAGCTAATGAGAACAAGCTGGTATTTTTAACCCCAATGTGCCTGAGCCCAGAGAACAAAAGCAAATGTGATTTTTGAAAATAAGAACTATGAAGAAGAGAAATGTGGGGTGGATAAGAGGTGCTTCGGGTTAGAAATTATTTAACTCACAATCTTTTCTTTGCAGCACTGGTTTTTGAAGTTGATGTGGCATCAATCTAATGAGGAATTGTCCACTTGTATGATATAATTTGAAGAGTCCAAGAAAAGATGCCCAAGTATGAAAAATCCACTTCCTGGCCCTCAGAGTGATTTGAGGGTCATTTACTCTAGTGATGACAGAATTGTGGTTCTGGGAATTAACTGGATTCATAGTGATTTTAAAAGGATATATCTGAGAAGTTATGAGGAAAGAAATCTCACAGGCCTGGTTTACCAAGAGATGGAAGTTGGAAGAAATGTTACATAGAGGTGATGGAATAGTACATGTGGTGAGCCCCTTCTGCCATTTCTGCAGATTATGGTTGCCATTACAAGATGACGCTGGCTCCGCTGTGGTCTGTGACAAACAACTTCTTATCTGGGAAAGTTGGCACATGATTTTTCACCACCCTGTGAGAAAGTTCCACGCGGCAGCTTTGCATTGGGGCTTGGGATGCTTTATTAAGGCTGGGAGGGGCATCCGACAGAGAGAAGAAGAAATATCAAGGGCCTGAATAAACTGTTGAAAGAAGATTCCCGAGTTGCGTCTTCCTTGCGGGCAAGGGGTCGCGACAAGTGGTGCCGAGACCCGGGAACCAGAACTTTCAGCAGTCAGGGGTGGTGCACCGGTTAGTCCCAGGTAAGTGGGATCCGCGACCAAAGCGGGACAGCTCCTCTGTAATGAAAGAGAGAGCCTTACATTTTATTGCAGCTGCACTGTGTACTTTCGCTTCTACTTTCGCTTTCTTTTTTTTGTGCTTCCTTTGTTGTTGTGTCATGGGTGCCACATCTTCAAGTCCGCTTCTCCTGGCCCTAGATGGCCTGTTACGTTCCAAGGGACTGGAAGTGAAACATAGTACTTTACAGAGATTTTTACAGAAGATAGATATCGCTGCACCGTGGTTTGCATTTTCGGGCAGCCTTACTGTGCCTAGTTGGGATAAATTAGGCAAAGATCTTGACTTTGCTTCTGAGCAGGGCATATTAGAGGGTGGGGTGATACCCCTTTGGAAAATGGTCCGTGGTTGCCTTACAGATGGTAAATGCCAGGAAGCTGTGAGTGAGGGTCAAGCTATTCTTGAGCAATTGCATGAGGAAAAATCTGAAGGATCATGTAGTGAAGTGGCAGAGAGTATTAAAAGTAACAGTAGTGAGAAGGCAAAAGAGCCTGAAGATAAAAATAGGAGAAGGCTCTACCCAGACTTGACCGAATTAAAAACGCCTGAGAACACAAGCGACTCAGAGAGTTCTGAGGACCTTGATATATTGTTACAACAACTACATAAGATAAAAATGAAAAAGAAGAAAAAGGAGACACAGGGCACGCAGGCCTATTGTAAGAAGGGGAAGGGAGTTAACATTGGTCAACAAAACTCTGAGGAGGAGGAGGTAGAATATCTAGAAGAAGATATGGTGCCGATTGCCCCACCTCCGTATGTGGGGGGGAGCCAAGGTTCCAGGAGATCTTTTCATGCACAAGTTTGGAGGACAGTTAATACAGATATGGGACTTGCATACCCTGTATTTCAGGACAATAACAGGGAAGATATCATGAGCCTTTAGACTTTAAGATAATTAAAACCTTGGCAGAATCTGTCCGCACTTATGGCATAGATGCCGCTTTCACTCTCACTCAGGTGGAGGGACTTACTAGATTTTGCATGACTCCCTCAGATTGGGCTAGTCTAGTCCGCGCTTGTGTTTCCCCAGGGAAATATTAGGAGTCCAAAGTTGGCTGTTTAATGTTTCTGGCAGTACCCAAGACTCGGAGCGAGGTAGGAGGCTTAAAATTTCTGCAAATAATTCACAATTATCTAATGCTACATTACCCTCCGCAGCAGTCTGTCTCCAATCTCCGTTCCTGTTTCTTTTGGCTAATGTTACATTACAGGGGATGCTGGATTGTTCTAGTGTTACCTGTCTCTTATCTGAGTGTTGGAATGGATCCTGGCCTATGGCAGTGATTATAAAAATTCCAACTTTTGTCCCGATCCCGGTTACTGCGGATCCAGAGTCATTTCCTATTGTTGAACTGATTAGAGCCCGTAGAGATTTTGGAATTACGGCAGCCATAGTGACAGCTGTGGTGGTATCTGCTGCTGCAGCAGTTATAGCTGGAGTAGCCATGGCCAGCCAGGTTCAAACTGCTGCCACTATTAATCAGGTTATTCAACAAACATCCACCATACTTGAATCTCAAAGTAGAATTAATCAACACATTCTATCTGGGATTTTGGCTGCTAATCAAAGGATAGATCTGCTTCAAGCTCAAGTTGAGGAATTGTCTGACCTAGTACATTTGGGTTGTGTTGATCAACGTGCACATTTATGTATAACCTCTGTCAGATTTAATAATTCCAGAAATGCCTCCCGCATCATCGGAGAGTATCTATCCGGAACCTGGTCCATGGCAGCGGAAGACATGATCCAGTCTCAACTAACCCAGATAGCTGTCTTGAACAGTACCCGTGTCGATCCTGTGACTTTGGGTCAATTCACCGATTGGATATCTTCTGCTTTTTCCTTCTTCAAAGAGTGGGTGGGGGTAGGCATTTTTGGGGCAATGTGTTGCTTCAGTGTTGTACTCTGTTTGTGGCTTCTCTGTCGCCTTAAGGCCCGCAGTGCTCACGATAAGGCTATGATCATACAAGCTCTTGCAGCTTTAGAAAATGGCAACTCGCCTCAAGTCTGGCTTGCGCATCTTAAGCAGTAAACATTTGTCATGGTCGTTACACCCCAAGTTATTATAACATTGCACTGGGATCGACATGACTTTCCTTGTTATTCTCTTAGTGTTGGAAAGCCCTTGCACTCTGCCGGTCTTACTGCCATTGCACGCAGATGGGTTTCCACACTAGTGCTTTTCTATCGCCTTGAAGTTTGTGCCTTTCTTTCAGGGTGCTGTCAACTTGTTTGTCATTATAAACAGCCACAGTTCAGCCTCAGCTATCCCCCTTTGTCCACCATCATCACGATACAGGATGCCAGGCAAGGCACTGCACTTGAGTGATCCTTGACGTGGACCTCAAGGAGAGCATGTCCTATTGCATGCGGGTTAGACGCGTCCACGCCCCGCCCCACGAAAAAAGGCGTCGGCTGATATGGCCTCAGATCTGGGGAAGGGCCCTCCTTGGGACTGAGCCATACTATGCAGCCACTTCTGCACAGTGGGATAGGACCTCTACTCTCGCCTGTGTTGTTTTAAGAAAACAGAAAGGGGGAACTGTGGTGAGCCCCTTCTGCCATTTCTGCAGATTATGGTTGCCATTACAAGATGACGCTGGCTCCGCTGTGGTCTGTGACAAACAACTTCTTATCTGGGAAAGTTGGCACATGATTTTTCACCACCCTGTGAGAAAGTTCCACGCGGCAGCTTTGCATTGGGGCTTGGGATGCTTTATTAAGGCTGGGAGGGGCATCCGACAGAGAGAAGAAGAAATATCAAGGGCCTGAATAAACTGTTGAAAGAAGATTCCCGAGTTGCGTCTTCCTTGCGGGCAAGGGGTCGCGACAAGTACAGATTATAAATAACTATAAAATGAATTTTAAAATGATTTACTTCAGGGCTGTGGATGTGGCTCAAGCGGTAGCACACTGGCCTGGCATGCCCAGGGCGCTGGGTTCAATTCTCAGCACCACATAAAAATAAAGATGTTGTGTCCACCGAAAACTAAA
The DNA here is from genome assembly GCF_021218885.2 of Marmota monax. Lineage (NCBI taxonomy): Eukaryota > Metazoa > Chordata > Mammalia > Rodentia > Sciuridae > Marmota > Marmota monax. The sequence goes on from NW_026693537.1 coordinate 2,955,620, forward strand.
AAATAAATATTAAAAAATTCTCTCTCTCTCTCAAAAGTGATTTACTTCATAATTTTGCAAAGGAGTTGTTTTTCAGCTGATGTTTATGAATATTTTTTTATTTGTATTAAGGTTCTATTAAAGTAGAGCATTCATGTATTTTACTATATAATTCTGGTAAATGCATATTGTTGTGTAAATATCTCACATAAATACCATTCCCTCCCCTACCCTTCTCTCTCTTTTTCTGTACTTATGATGGCAAGAATAATTAACATCAGCCCTCTTGGCACATTTTAAGCATACAATGCACTATTGATAGTCACATTTTTCTAGATTAGATCTTCAGAACTTACTATATTGAGTAACTGTACTTCATCCAATTTTGTTCTTACTTTTCAATAGTTTTTGATTCATCTAGTCTCTTTATTATTCCCTATAAATTATAGAATCAATTGACTAATTTTAACAAATATCCTACTAAGATTTTTGAATAGAACCTCATTCCACCAATAAGTAATTTGGGGAAGGACTGACTTGTTTGTTGGTTTGTTTTTGTTTTGGTGGTGTTGGGGATTAGACCTAATGCCTCATGTATGTTGGGCAAGTGGTCTACCACTTAGCTACAGCCCTAGATGCCTCACCCTGGGAACTGACATCTTTAAAATATTGAGTCATCCATTCAATGATCATATCAGAGCTCTATTATTTTGGATTACTTCAATTTCTTTGATGCGTGTTATTTCAGCTTTAGCATAATAACACTTCACATATATTGTAATATTTAAAATATTTTATGATTTGAAGGTATTATAATAAAATGGAAATTAAAAAATTTCAATATTCCATTGCTCATGAATAAAAATATAATTGATTATTCATTTATGTAAATTGCAAATACAAATTATATGCATTTAGGTGGTACGACATGATGTTTTGATATATGTATACAGTTGTCCTCAGCTATCCATGGAGGATATACTATACCAGTGGTTGCCTGAAACTGTAAATAGTAATGAACCCTATGTACTGTATATGTTTTTTTCATCTACAAAAGTATCTATAATTTATAAGTTAGTCATAGTAAGATATTTACAACAATAACTAATAATAAAATAGAGTAATCTTAATAGCATACTATAATAAAAGTTATGTAATTGTGGTATCTCTCTCTCTCCCAAATATTCTCTATGTTTATATTTCTCTTTCCTCTTCTTGCAATGATGTGAGATCATGTAATGCCTACAAGATGAGATGAAATGAGGTGTGTGATGTAGGAACTGTGACTTAGAACTGAACATGTATTGACCTGATGATAGATTAGAAGGAAAAATATATCTGCATCAAGTAATTCTGCATCTTTAAGCCATGATATTGATGGTTTGATGTTGGACCAAGGTTGGCCACAAGTAATCAAAACTGGAAAGTGAACTGGGGATAAGGGAAAATTTGTACATTGTGGGATGGCTTAATCAATCTATTTTACCTAAGCATAATGTGTTAGCTTTCTATTAATATGACAAATACCTAAGATAAATAAACTTAAAAGGAAAGTTTTATTTTGGCTCACAGTTTCAGAAGCATCAGCCAAGTAGTATCATTTGGCTCTGTTACTTTTGAGTCTATGGTAAGACAATACATTATGGTGGGAATGTAAGAAGGAAGGAACTTCTCACTTCATGGCAGCTGGTAGACACAGAAAGACAGGAAAGGTTGGGTTCACAATACCCCCTTCAAGGATATGCCCCCAGTGAACTCCTCCAACTAGGCTTTGCCTCTTTAAAGTTTCACCACCTACCAATAACACTTCAGAATGGAAACCAAGCCTCTAACACATGGATCTTTGGGGGAAATTTCAGATCCAAACAGTAGCACGTGACCTCACATATTTAATTCTTTATGTTGTGAGAATATTAAAAATCTTCTCTCATAATTTTTCAAGTATATAAGATTGTAATTGGTTGACTTTTTAAATATTAAGAATATTACCTTGTGACTTTGTTAAGCTCACTTATTAGTTCTTACAGATTGGTGGACTCCATCTGATTGTCTATGTAGCTAACTTGTTGTCTAAGTATAAATAAAGTTTTATGATTTTCTGTTCTAATCTGTATGGCCTTAACTTATTTTTTTCTTATCTGGCTGCATTGGTAAAGATGTCCAGGATGAAGTGAAATATGGGTGATGAGGGTGGGTGTTCTTGACTTATTGCTAATCTTATGGAAAAGCATTCAATCTTTTGCCTTTTGCTATTAAGTACAGTTATTTAGATGTAAGTACAAAGATGTCTAAACCAAAAAAAAAAAAAAATCATTTTTATCAAATTGAAGAAAATCCCCTCTGTTCTTAGTTTGTGAGAGTTTTCATCAGGAGTGGATGCTGGATTTTGTTAAGTTTTTTTTTTTTTTTTCAATTATTGAGTTGGTCATGAAGTTTTTAGTCATTACCCTGGTGTTAAATGGTTTACATTGGTTGATTTTTTTTCTTTGAAAGTTGAAGCAGCCTTTCATTCTCAGATAATATCTGTTTGGAAGGAATCTAATATATTTTTTGCTGTATTACTAGATTTAGTTTGCTAGTATTTTTATTGAAGGGTTTCGTGTGTATAATCACATAAAGAGTATTAGCCTATTTTATTTTCTCACACATATATCTGGTTTGGCATAGGGTAATATTAATGCCATAAAATGGATTGCAAAGTTTCACATCATTTGTATTCTAAAAGACCCTGTGGAATTGATATTATTTCATCATCAAATGTCTGGTCAAATATGTCAGTAAAAATATTTTGAAGCCTGGGGTTGTAACTCAGTGGCAGAGCACTTGCCTAGCATGTGTGAGGCACTGGGTTCAACCCTCAGCACCACACAAAAATAAATAAATAAAATAAAGATATTGTGTTCATCTACAACTAAAAATATTTTTTAAAAACTATTTTAAGTATGGAGTTTTCTTTTTTGAAAGGTTTTAAACTATAATTTGTTTCTTTAATAAATACCAGAATATTCAATTTTATCTATTTAATATTTAGTGCTCTATCCTTTAAGGAATTTACCAATTATATGTAAATTGTCAAGTATTTGGAATATATAATTGTTCATAATATTTCCTTTGTGGTAGACAGAATCCTAAGAAAAGCCCCCAGTGATACTTAATTTTAAATTAACAAAAATTGTATGATGGGTCATTATTCCCACAGCCAGATTGTGTTACATAGCCAAAGAGATTTTTCAGATGCACTTAAAGATACCAAGCAGTGGATCTTATGGTAAGATTATCTGGGTGGTGCATTCCTAAGTGGATGCATCCTTTAAATGCAGAAAGATTTTTGCTATTGATAGTATTAGATAAAGTCAGAGATATTGAAGCATCAGAAGGACTCATTGATGAATCATTGAGGGTTTAAAGATGGAGAGAGTGCCTGTGAAAATAAATGTGAGTGGACTCTAGAAGCAGAGCAAAATCTCCATGGAAGCTAACAAAGAAATAGGAACCTCAATTCTACAATATCCATGACCTGATTTTTGCCAACAAGGTGAATGAGCTGGAGGCAAGTTTTCCCCAGAGCTTTCACATAAGAGCTCTGCTTGGCCAATGCCTTGACTTCAGCCTGTGAGTCCCTAAGGAGAAAATCCAGTTGAGACCATCTGAATTTCTGGCATACAGAACTTTGAAGTGCCAAATAATTGTTGTGTGGTAATTTGTGATGCCAGAGATTAAAAACTTAAATATCTTGTTATCCATTTAACGTCTATAGAATTTTTATACCTGATTTTTGTAACTTTCATCTTATCCACTTTTTTTCTTTATAAATCCAGATAGAGGTTTATTAATTGTACAGATTCTTTCAAAGAACCATTTGGTTTCAATAAATTTTTCCTAATGTTTCTCACTTGTCCTAGTGTTTCCTAGTATGTTTTCATATCTTCTCAATTTAAAACACATTTTTTATTATTATTTTCTTCCTTTGTGTTTGTTTTAGATTTATTTTTCTTTATTTTCTTTCTAGTTTATTTAAACAAATAAACTGCCTATAGTTTTATCACACACACACACACACACGCTCTTTGTCAAGTTTGCAAAATTTGCGAATTCCATTTAATTTCTATTTTCTGAGAGTTTTAAAATCATAATTTGATATGTAGTTTCATCAATTTTTTCTGCACTAGTTACATATTTCTGTAATTTTTCTCTTTTTACCTACTAACGTGGGGAATTATATTTGTTGATTTGTAAATATAGTTTCCCATCTCTGGAATAAACCCTAGATAGTCATGGTGTATAATACATTATACATATTGTTGAATTCTATTTTAACAATATTTTATTAAGGAGTTTTGTGTCTACATTGGTTTATTGGGGTTTTTTTAAATTTTTTTCTGGTTTTGATTTCAGGGAGATACTATTTTCATAAAATGAATTGGGAAATATTTCTTCATTTTCTACTTTTGAGAATAAAAGAAGCTGGTTTGAAACTTCAGTTGGAGGAATGTTTAACACTCAGGCATCTAGGTAATAAGTATCAGGTATCATCCACTCATAAGCACGACTTTTCCTCTTCTGACTCTGGTATTCACACTTCATGGATTAAACACATAGACATGATTATCATCCATTGCCCTCCCTTCATCAACTTTTCAAAAAACAAGCGATTTCTTTAATAAGTACCTGAGAAGAAACCTGCTATCTCTAGTGACTAGATGAATAAATGCTAAGTATAAGTCTGTAGACTGATAGAAAAATATTTACCAGAGCTATCTCATTTGTTCTGTCCATATCTTTTGTGATTTTTGACTTGGCTCTATCCTTTGGACTATGCTACTGGATTGATACCTTCAGATGTGTCTCTGTATCTTCTTGAATGATCTTTTGTTACTGAGTTTACTACCTGACTTGATCTTGTTTATTATATAATTTAGGGAGTATGATTCCTGAATGAGCACCCCTAGAATAACTTTAAATTTAGCATTTGACAAGCTCAGTCTTGTAGAGTGACATACCAAGATAGCAATATATACTGCTATCCCTACCAAGTGCTGGAGATTAGGAATGGAGCGTGAGGGCAGCTGATAAAAGAATATTGAAATCCTGCAATTTGCTTTTTAAATATTTCTAGACAAAATCCATAATCAAACAGTTAAGTTATTTTAATGGGAAGATAGATTTTTGTAAGCAATGGACATATATTGTAAAGTTTTGCAGATCTACTTCACACAAAGAAAGGAAACAGAAAACTAGAAATATGTATATTTACCTCTTATTGAACTTACTATTCAATATGGATATTGGCAGCCTTAAAAAACAAACATCACACATTTCTCAGAGGCCACATTCATCTTTGAAAAGCAAAAAAAAAAAAATTGCATTGTTTTTAAATAGAGAGCTTGAATGGTGTCAAAAGTTGCTTCAGATCTCTCCCTTTCTTGGACTTGCTTAAAAAGTAAATGATGTATAGAAAGGCCTCTTCTGCACAAAGACAAGTTTTCATAAACTTTTGTGCTCAAAAGCCAACAATGCAAAACAATATACTTTTTGAGTTTCAAATGACTCTCATATAGCAATTATTATAGACAGGAAAATCTTTATTATGTGTGTAAGTTATATTATAGTTTCTAAAAGCAATCAGATAACTGATATAGCTTTATACTCTCCTTCCAAAGGACCCCCACCAGAGACAAGTGACTTAAAGGTGATAAAAGTCTATGGTGCCATCTTGAAGAAATTGTACAATAGATAAAGACAAGGTATCTGGCTCTTAGTCCAGGTTCTGTCACAACCTTGGTGCAAATACTTTGAAAAGTTCTCTCATCTCTTTAAACTTTATTCACTGTATTTAAAAACAATATATAGATTCTTTTTTCTGCCAGTGTTAGGGAAATGACAGAAACTTATTTTGTATGTTAAGTATAATAAAAAGATTTTTTGGGTCATATCTGGGATGATAATTTGGTCCCTGCTCTATCTAAATTTATATGTGTAGAATAAAAACTAATCATATGGTGGGATTTTATTAATATAACACTACCTTATCTCACTAGAGGGCAGTATGACAAATTAGACTTTCTCTCTTATATGTCCTGGATGCAAAATATCCTTGATGAGTTGGGAAAAGATATGTACATTTAATATATTAAAGTATAACATTATATGATTTTTGAATCTTAGTAAATGCATCATTAGAAAGTATGCAGTAAATATTTTACTATTATTATTCCCAAGGTCACACAGGCAATGAGTGGGTAGAGCCAGGATTGTGAAACTCTGCCAGTTTATGGAGCCTGGGCTCCACCACAGAGAGGTGGTTCTTGACTTATGGCTGTTTTACTTCATGATGTTGCAAAAGTGTATGTATATTCCCATACTGTTTTTTCACATTAAATATGCTATTTAATAAATTGTATGGAATATTCAACACTTTGTTGTAAAATAATCTTTGTATTAGATGGTTTTGTCTAACTGTTGGCTGATTATGTTTCTGAGCATGGTTAAGGTAGGCCAGGCTAAGCTATGTTTGGCAGGTGAGGTGTATTAAATGCATTTAATACAAAATATTTTCAACTTATTATGTTTTTTCTCACACCACTGTATATATTAGATGCTCAGCTGGGATGTGGAATTTGAGTGCAATATAAAAATCCAAAGAATATAAGAGATCTTGCAAGGGTTGCATAAATATTCAAGTAAAAGCAAAATCCATCCTAGACCAAGGTGAATCTTAAATGCTACCTCATGTGTGGTTGTGATTTATGATTATGTATTTGAACATAAAAGAAATGTCTTTGCAATACGTATTGAAAGATTTTTCACATAGATAATTCATATTATTCCACAAACAGACTAGGAAGTGAGCACTCCTATTGCTTGACATACTCTTCTCTTGGTCTTAGTTTTCCTATCTAAAAACTAATGAAGTTGGAATGATGTGTCACATATAGTGCTTCCCTTATGTAATAATATTCCTTCTTTATATTTAAACTGCAAGAAATTCTGTTAATTTGGAAACTGCACTCATGGTTTATCATAAGGAAGATGATTTGTTTTTCACTCATTTTGCTATTTCTTCCTCTCTCCATATCTTTCAAGGAGACGATTGAAAAGATTTTAACACTTATTCATTATATCCAATACACTGTTCTGTAAGTCTATCTTGGCCCTTGTATTAGATGGTTTTGTGTATTAGATGGTTATGCTTCCAATAATGTATGGCTGAGTGGGGGATTTTCTGGTGTACATTATGTGAACCATGTTTGAAGCACCTGTCGGAAAGGGGATATGGGTACAAAGGGGAGCATAATTAATGTATCCCTTACTATGAGACCCTTATAAAAATACTCAAAAGGAGTTTGAGATTCATGGTACCATCATATCTGAATAGCTTCATGTTCATAAGGGAGAGGGCTAGTAGATTATGGCCAACATTAGTAAGCAGAGAATGCCATATAACCATTAATCTTTCTTAAAACCAATGCTTTGTATTCACATGAAGGGGGCATAAATAACATTCCATAGCATCCCATTTAAACACAAGTTGTCTAGGGACCCTGCTGATGTTTCTCTTTAATACATTCACTGGAAATATTGGAGAAAATCCAAACATTCATAAATAAATTAGAGAAAATTGTCTCCTTGTATCCCAAATCAGGTGAAAGGAAATGATTGGATTTTAGCAAAAGCTCACACGTTTTGCCCTTGAAAAAAATATTAAAACAAATCTGTTTCTTAGAACCTCTATGAGGGCCTAGATTAGAAGCTGAAACCAGATCCAGGTTTATCAGCTCTAATCACACTCACACACACACACACACACACACACACACAAATCAGCTCTTGAGTTTGGAAGTATTTATGTTTTAGAAGAGCTCGTGATCTGAGCAGAGGGCTGGAGGCAGTGCTGAATACCCTAACGTTTGAATATTCTTTGATATTGAATAAATTTGATGTGTAGTACAGGGCTTATGAATGTCTGGGCCAGTCATTCTCTGATTCTTGAATCTTTTGTTTCAAAATCTTGAAAAGATTTGAAGAATGAACGGGCCTAGGGAAAGGAAGTGTCCTAAATTTTGGTCGGTCTTAGAAAAACTTCCACTCACATGTTAAGTTCTACACATTAAGAACCAATTGCTTCTCCTGACCAAGGTTTTTCATATTCAATCATTTTTACCCCCTCCTCTTTCTGAAATGTATTTTATCTTTCCCTTTTTGTTTGGTAATTTTACTATTACTGCAAATTGAGAGTATGTTTATTAATATATCCGAGTCCTACTTTTTCATTTGTAAATCAAAGACAAGAATGTCTGACTTACCTCACAAGGTAGATTTAATACAAAAGATACATTTTAAATTGCTTTTATGTGAAGAAGTTGTGATATAATAGTAGCAGTAATAATAGCAATAATATCTATAGGAATGTCCATCATAGAAGTAATTGTAATTTTGAAACCACATGGCACTGTAGTAGCTGTGGCAGAGGTGAAGAGTAGAAAATACAATATCTGTTGATATGTCTGTAGTATACTATACTTCTTAGGCCTTCAAAATACCCAGATGAAATCATTAAATTCTCTATGATTTCTAAATGCTGGTATGTTTTGCCTTGATTAATGATTTGCCAGGAAAAATATTCCCATTCATTGAAGCCAAATTGGAAGAGATCCCTTGCTCTGTTTCACAAAATAATGATCTTTTAATTGATTAAATGTTAAATAAAATCTCTCCAAATTGTAAACTTAATTATAAAAATTGCACAAGTGATCAATTTTTTTTTTTTTACTTAGGAACAAAACATGATTTCTTGGTCTTTCTCCAATTTGTTGGAACTCCATGGAATTCAATTTCATTGTTGACTTAATATCATATTTCAGGACAACTTAATTCCTATATTGTTTTTCTCTGAGCTGTTATTTTCTATGCTTAATCTTCTACCCACTTCTAGCATGCTTACACTGATTGAAGAGGGCATGGTTTAATTGCTTTTATTAGTTGATCTGGAGACAACTTTAACCTACCTTTAATTTCTAGACCTGTAAGGTAGAATCATGGCTGAAAATTGGATTTTCTTAAATTTGAAATAATATTGGATAAATGAACCTTGGTTTTCCATAGGTCCTTTTAAGCATACTTCAGACAGGCCTTGGATCAGTTTTTATCAAACTTAGACTATTTACTTCAGTATTACCTGGAGTATTTGAGTTCTAAACCTGAACCAGAGTAGGTTTTTCTTTTCTGTTTTCAATGCTGGGGATAAAACCTAAGGCCTCATGCATTCTAGTCAAGCACTCTACCAATGAGCTGCAACCCAAATTCTGAATTTTTTAAACAAGCGCCCCCTGTAGCCCTTGCGTACAAACAAAAATTTGATAAACATTGTTGTAGGCTATAGAATTATCCAAAGTATTGTGCTTTTTCCAAGACAGGGACCATGTTTTCAAATGTGATTTATATATTAAATTATACTAGAATGGGAGCTCTTTCAGAGCAGGAGCCATATCTTATTTATTTGAATACAAAGTAGGTGCTCAATAAGTACATTAGACATAAATAGTAAATTAATCTTCTGGTACACCAAAGGCATCCCAATGAGCCACTTGGGAGACAGAATGGTCAAAATGATCATGGGTTGGAAAAGAACATGTGTTGTTTTGGCTCTAAAAAGTAAAATAAACACAGGTTTGAATTAATAGTTTTTTCTGTTATGATGATAATGGAGGTCAGAAAACTGTGATGTAATATTAGGGCTAGATTGGAAACTGGAGTAAATGCTTCATTTTATAGGTGAGAATATTTAGACCTATTGCTATTAAGACACCCAAATTTTTAAAGCTTATTAGCCATGGATACAGGAATGGAACTTGCGATTTCAAGCTCAAATTATTGACTCTTTTCACTCTCACCTCTCAGATATCTTTTTTTTTTTTTTGAAGCTTAATGGCAAGACATTTATGCAATCTAATTTTTTAAATATGCCAGCATAATTAGTTGATTGCATAGTTAAATAAGGTATTTTCTATGAAATATAAATCACATCAATTAGTGGAGCTGTAGTTCAACAATGTTAAGTGAGGTTGTATGAAATGGTATTAAAGGGGTGGACCCAAGATGAACAAGAGACAATTGTTTATAATACCCTTCAATATGTTACCAAAGTCTTTACTTGATAGTTCTGGGAACAATTGCTTACCAGGCTAAAGCTTTTCTTCCCAGCTTTTTTCACTATCCTATGGAACCAATCCTCCACTGGAACTTCTGGAGACAGAGGAAGCGAGGTGGTGGTGGTGAGGTATCTCTCCAAAAGGGGTAGTTTTGTATCCTTGTTCTGCCCCTTTCTACTTCTGTGCTTATACCTGATCTCAATCTTCTCCATGATAATTTGAAGCCCTTAAAATAGGGGAGAAATGAATGACAGTAGAGGGGGTAGAGAGAGAAGAGGGGAGGGGAGGGGAGGGGAGGGGAGGGGGGATAGTAGAAGATAGGAAAGGCAGCAGAACACAACAGACACTAGTATGGCAATATGTAAATCAATGGATGTGTAACTGATGTGATTCTGCAATCTGTATATGGGGTAAAAATGGGAGTTCATAACCCACTTGAATCAAAGTGTGAAATATGATATATCAAGAAATATGTAATGTTTTGAACAACCAACAATAAAAAAAATTAAAAAAAAATAGAGCCAGGAATATGTCAGCCACTTAATCAATGTTGGCTTTTGTTTTCTACCTGCACATTCCTCTGCCATTGTTGTTTTCCTCTACAAGTTGAAATAATAACACTGAAGATTAAAGGGGCCCACGGCTCTTCTGAGGGGAACTTTTATGCATAGTGACACTAAAGTTTAGAAATGTTATCTAAGTTTCCTGAAATTAGAAACAGAAGTGGAATTAGGAGCTAATGCTCTTGCAGATCCTGTGGGATTTCAGTGGGTGGGTGGCAAAGACTAGAACAAGAATCCTTGTTTCCTTCTGCCTCCCTGGAGAGTGTGATGACTCCTGGCACTGGGGTACATAGTGTGAGTGTTATAAAATTGCTGGTGAGTTTTGCACACATAATGATGCCTCTGATACTATCATTAGCTGTTCTCTCTCTCTCTCTCTCTCTCTCTCTCTCTCTCTCTCTCTCTCTCTCTCTCTCTTTAACCTATTTTATGGCTCAAGAAATGCCCAGTTATGTGAATTAGGTGAATACATAATTGTTCACTTGATGATATTGTCAAACCTGGATGGGGCTTTTTATTTTATTTTTTCAATTTCATGTAGAAAATAGGAAAAAGTAAGGAGATATACTGAAATTTGGGTTTAAAGACTGCAGTGAGTCTTCACAGTGTTAACATTTTCCAAGATCTTAATTCCAACTCCATACATTAGTGATTCCTAGTTGATGCTTGGAGACTTTAAAGAGTCTAAAGCCTCTTAGAAATACACAGGTAATACAAAAATAGAGCATTAAAAATTGCTACTGTATCCTCACAGTTTCTGTTACTGAAAAAACACTGTCTTCCTGTGATTCATACTCAAAATTTCAAGGCTCACAAAGGCATCAGAGTGCTCCATATACTTGTAAAATTCCCCTTTAGATCCTTTAAATTAGTTTCTCTGTCAAAACAGCAAGAGGAGTTTTTTATGATTTTATTTAATACAATGATTAAACAGTCATTTGTTGAAGTCATCTTTCATAATATCAGATAATAAATATTATAACATGACATTCTAATTTTAATACTTCTTAGGTGAGAGAGACAATGCATGCAAAATATACATATTTAAATTGGCAATTGACAATAAATGTGGAGGTTGCATCTTGAGAAATGGGTGTCTAGGAAAAAAATAAGGCAAGCCACACTGCTATGTGAGAATAATTATATCATGTAATTTGCATGCAAATATATTTAAACTAAAGAAATAATTCTAAATTATTCATAACATAAGGTTGACTTTGTATTGCCATTATTCCCTACATAAAATATATGCCATAAATCATGCTTTTAATGTAGAAGAGAATAGCTGAGGTGAAAATACAGTTTTCTCCCAGATGTACAAAATGCAATTGAATATTCCACATTGAAAGAGGTAATTCTCAATTACAGCATATTGGAATTACTTGATAATCCATTATATGTAAGTAGTTTAAGCAAAATGTGCCTCTTTATAACAAATTAACTTTTTTCAAAGGATGTATTTCTACTCTTTGTGTAAGGTAATAACTATTTATTTATAAACTATAAAACATATAGCACTGTTATGCCTACAGCACTCAGAAATTACTAGGCTATATATTCATTAAAGAGAAGTGATTACTTTCCAGATATCTTGCCTACAATCTTTTATTGACCTCATAATGCAATTGCTATGCTTAATAGACTGATGCAGCTGTTTGTGCAATTCTTCTCACAACATGTGAGTTTGCTACATAAGTTCAATAATAATTCAGACAGGCACACCCGCTTAATAAGCTTAACAGGCAGGAAAAGGAGCCTGCCCGACATAGGAAAATATCAGTTGGTAGCCCCAAGGATATGGAAGAGGAGGGCAAAAATGATAAAATGTTTTTATGGTAATTGATTTGTAATTGTTACTGCCCACATTTGGTCTCATTGGGAAATAACAGTTTTTAAGGATAGCTGATAAAATTATTTGAATTTTGATGGAGAAGATGTGGAATTTGAATTCATTTTCTTAAATATGCCACAAAAATATTCATAGATCACTATGGGCATGAAAATACGGGAGCAATAACAGCAATGATAATACAACAGTAATTTCTCCTTCCTTGGGGGGCTGTTTTTATATTTGCGTGCCATATATTGTCTCACAGGTTTTCCATCTAGTATTTTTTTCTGACTAAAAAAGATATGGATATAAAATAAAAGTGTGAATGTAAATGTCATTGGAGGAGCAAACAAAATTGAAAAAAACTATATTATGTGGATTTAAATTATAGAAGTTTGAAATGGTGACTGCTTTATATTAATATTAAAAATTGCCAGATTTATTAAAAATAGTAAGCATTTAAACATCTATATTATGTTTGTGTCTACAAATATAGCACATATATGATTGTGATTGGGTATGTTTTCTGAACACTTCAAGCAAGCTGAAAGAAAAATTATAAGAAAATGCTTAAAATCTATTTCAAAGTTAAAATGATATATAAATCCTCACTTTATTGTATACTGAATCCAAATCAACTTGTTTTCATGAAATATGCTAAAGTTTTAGTTTATCTCTGCTTGTAATTTTACTGAAGATATTCTGATAGGAAAACATAATATTCTCACATAACTTACTTTAGATATAAATTTTCTATATTTTTAGGAAGTTTGAAGAGGGCAAAATGTTTGGAACTCATTCTATTTTAGTTTTTCTGGCTAACGAAAGACAAATGATTCATGCAACATTTAAAAAAAATATTTATCAAAATGATGCAGTGACTAAATCCAAAACTTTATATTCCATCACTCTAAAATTAGACTGTAACTTTGGTCTAGAAAATACTAATCAATGTTCTCTGCTTGGTATTAGTATCATATGGTAGCATCATTTTTTATTAACATAATACAAATATCCCATACAGTGCTACCCCTTTCATTGCTTGCGGCTTTGGAATCAAAATGTCACAGCAAATTTTACTTTCACTAATAGATTGAGACTTGTACATTACATTAGTAAAAGTGAACAGTAGTGTGTATTATGGCACAATGGCAAAAGCAGACACACAGAACAATGCTCCAAATTACAGTTTGGTTCTCCTTCATCCCCAAACAGTAAAAAAGGAGTGAGAAGTATGTGTGGGTAGTTTATTACCTTTTTGGAGTAAAGTTCACCTTTCTGCAACTTCTGTACATGCACTGTCAAAATATCACATTATACAATTCACTGGAATTGAACTTATTGCTAAATACCCATTAGGTTCCCAAGAGATGCCTCACATTAATTGTTTAGTGAAAGCACCCCTAGGCTATCACCAGGGAAGCACATTAAATGCATAAAAAGAGAAGTTGACAGAGATCCCTGTAGAACAAGATGCATCTACCAAACTCAAGACTTCTCCAGGAAAAATCCTATGAGGCAGTGTTAAAAATGTTCATTTGGGGTGGGGGTAGTTTTTTTTTTCTTCTTTTTCTTTTTTTTTTTTTTCCTACTGGCATAAACATACAATTTGAGTGAAAGAAAAAATGATGCTAGAAAATGATTAGAAAAAGACTACTCTGTAATTGTAAGGAGAATTTGCTTCTATGTCTTGGTTCTGAGGCATAAATGCAGTTCCCAGATTAAAAAAAAAAAACAGAATTGAAAAAGTTAGAGATAAAAGACATAATCAATCTAATGATGTTACAAAAAGAGAATGGTGGCAAAAAGTGGGTGTGGGGAAATAAGTTTTGAAGTAAATGAGAAGAAAGCGACTGGTAGCAAAGTTTTAAGCTAATGCCAAATAGGCTGATACAGGGAAAAAAGTCAAGTCACAAAATGAGTGACAGCGAATTCTGGCAAAATATGTTTTCATGTCTGTCTGCCACATTGCTTCTGAAAATGTTTCCCTTTCTGAGTATAGCACAGATTTTTATCACTCCCCTGTTTAATTACAATTGCTGGTGAAACTATTGTACATCTATTATGCACTATTATGTTTGTTTATTTCACATCATTTTGTTTAGAATGTTTCTAAAAAGGAAATGTAAAAAAAGCAAACAAAATATGTGCTTGGTGTTTTAAATCTCCCCACCTCCTTTTTTTTTTCCTTCCAGTTTTCTGTGTTACTGTGAAAATCCCACTAGAGGGGGCACTAGTAAAACAAGAAGCAAGATTTTAAACATACATTTTTTTCTCTTGGAGGTGAAAATAACTCACCCTCTTCCACTCATACCTGGACAGGAATATTTTGAGGAGGTTACAGAAACACAGTAAAGATGCCATGTGGAAAGAATCTTTAAGTCTTTAAAGTATTTCCTTTAAATTTTATTTAAAAACTTTCAATGTTAATGTGCTGTAGCTGAACACCAGCCAAAAGAGCAAATTTTCTTGTTTAAATATAGACAAAAATTTTATATACGTTTGTATTGTGACCATTGAAAGCTGAAATCTTTAAAAAAATATATTTTTCATACGAGATATTTTTTGCAACTCTGATCATAATATTAATACATGAATGATGAAAATTAGTTTTTAGTTGTTGAAATGAATTTACCCAAGGCATGGACATGGTCTTAACTTAGTTCATTGTTCATAACAGAAAAAAAAATATTTTTAAGCTAATAGAAAAATGTGTCATCTGTTTGTGATTCATCTTCATTAAGTGCCAAAGTTTGCCAAGCATTATAAACTTTAATATAGACACTGGTTGGATCCTGTATTTTATTACTGGTAGTTTTGTTTTTTTAAGTCATTCACTTATGAAAATTCCATAAAGAATAATGCTAACATAACCAGGGTACCACCTATTGTGAGAGAGTATTGCATTCTGAGAATCCAGAGCACTGTTGGCCCTCATGAGCTTTGACTTCCATGAGGAAAGGCCTGCCCAGAAAGCGCTCAAATTGGGCTCCTTTAGAAACTTCTCTACTCTCTAATTTATAACTCTGATGAAAAGTTTAATTGTCAAATTTGTAAAATGCCATGTTGTAGCAAATTAAATAAAATCATCTGTTCTCAATTCTTATCACAATGGCTGGCAGAATGTGTGTTCAATAAAAGTTAGTAAGAAACATTTAAATGATAGTCATTCAAACTATCCATTCCTTAACCTTGGAATATATATAGTCTGCTAGATTTTCATGTTGTGCTGTCTTTCTTATATTCTTAGTATTTCTATCCCAAACTTTCTTATTTGACTTATCACAGCTTTTCTGGAGAAAACTGGTTACTTCTTGCTGAAAATCCTTTCCACCCTGACATACTAACATGCTGTGGATTGGTATTTCTTATGCTTTACTTTTGGTAGTCTGCCAGTATTTCTTACAAATGTCAGAAGTATGTTTTAGAAAATTAAGGTCTAAGTTCCCTTGCCATCTAAATTTCATTGTCACTTAAAAATAGCTCTGAGGAAAATACCATCATGTACTGTATATCAAAGTCATTAGAACACTCAGTCTGGAATATGTTCCTAGGAATTATTTAGCACAGTTGCCTCGAAAGAATGGGACCTGAGGTCTGGAAGAGCTAAGTGTCTGGCCAAGGTCATACAGCTGGTTGTGACCCAAACCATAATTGAAGCTAGTGTCTCTTTCGTCTTCTCCTTCAATTTCTTAAAATGAAAATTGTAGAAGTGATCATTTGCTTACTTGATTTGGGGAATTTAAGCAGAAAAATTCTGTGAGTTAATAGAAGGTAGTGAAATGCTGTAGTTAACAGACATTGTTTCACTTGAGAGTTGACGAAATCCGCTTTCAAAGACAGTCTCTGATAATGGTGGCTTGGTATGGGAGAGAATTTTTTATGTTTGCTTCTATTGCAAGAAAATATTTATCTCTTAGCAACTCCTTCAGTTTGTTTTATTAATTCTTCTTCAGTAAAGGGTTTTCTTGGCTTCATGTAAACCATTACATGAATATGGGTGGACCACAACTGCTTTGGAACTGGTCATTTAGGGTACTTAGCTCTGATGTTGAAGTAGTGTTTTCCTCCTCTGCTTTGCTGTTCTGTAACCTCAGGTGTATAATGCACATGGAGAGTGGTGATGGCATTTGGTGCCTGGGGCAGTACCACCAACATTGAAAGACTTCATGACACCACTAACCTTTGACCCCTTTCCTCCAGCACAGAAAAGACAGGGAGTGAGACAGGCACAGATACTACTTTGATCTCTAATTCCCTGTGGCCAACCACTTTTCTCCATCTCTATTTCAGAACATACCTACTGACTCCCTTGGGGTAAATTTGGCGAACCATAGAATTAGAGTACTGTAAGAAACTATGGAGACTGCATGTTCAAGTCCCTTATTTTATAGATTGGTAGTGATTAAAATGACTAGCCCAGGGACATTCACTCTCTTGTCTGCTTATTTTCTAGACAAGATATTTTAAAAAATATTCTTCTATTACAAGGGGTGCACAACTGATCAGTGGAAAAGTAGGAATAAAATTTGATTTTCTTTAGTCACATAAACTGTTAGCCACAATTATGCCCACAAAACTACTGACCATTTGTTGTCAATTTTAAACCAATAATTTACTTCTGAGTCTTTGACTTGATTTGCTTAGATTTTCAAAGTGGGCAGAAAAATGCATTCTTTGGAACCATTCTTTAGTTTGTAGAGGGAATACCCAATTAACACTAACAAATCTTATTAAAAAATATTCTATTTCTGGCCGGGCGATGTGGCACAAGCCTGTAATCCCAGCAGCCCTGGAGACTAAGGCAAGAGGATCCTGAGTTCAAAGATGGCCTCAGAAAAAAACAACAAAAAAGAAAGAAAGAAAACCGAGGTGCTAAGCAACTCAGTGAGACCCTGTCTCTAAATAAAATACAAAATAGAGTTGGAGATGTGGCTCAGGGATTGAGTGCCTCTGAGTTCAATCCACAGTACCCCCACTCCCTCCCCCCCGCAAAAAATCCTGTTTCTTTAGAGGGCTGTGTGATTTGCTTAGGAATGACAAAAAATAAATTAATTATATATTTGGGCTGGGGATATAGCTCATTGATAGAGTGCTTGCCTTGCATGCACTATATATATATATATATATATATATATATTTGCCAAAAAAAGTTTCCCTATTTTCTATAAGGCATATTTTACTTTTACTTTCCATCATTTTAATCTTCTATGGTTGTTTTACTTTTCATTAATTATTAGAGTTAGCTTTATATTAAAAATAATGTGTGTGTTCAATTTGGGGGGCCTAATGCAGATGGCCAGGCTTATATACCTGGGAATGGCAATCTGTACATGATGTGATTTTAGCAGTTCTTTTAAATAACTGTTGGGTCCAGCTAGTCTCCAGTCAGTTTGTGTTGAGAAATTTTATTGTCTTAGAATCCCTGAGCTGATTTTAAGATAAGGAAACAGATGAGGAATAACCCAGTTATTTTCCTGGAAAATACTTTTGAAACTATTTTTTATCCAATTAAGCGATTGGCACTCATTGTCCAGATTGAGTGATTGGCTGTAAGAGCACATTTTAATAGAGCAAAAGAGGAAAAGGTTGAAAATAATACCTAAGGACAGGTAGAATATTGCATCGAGGCCAGCCAGGGGGCATTGCAAAGGCAGTAGGCACAAGGGGATGGGGGAAATATGTCTGTCAAAAGGGATTAGGAAGCCAGTAAGACAGAGAAGTGGAGGCCCATAGGTTAACAAGGGAACACAGCAAACCTGTCCCTCATTCACTTTTTTTTCTCTATTCTACAGTTTTTAGCACCTACTGTGTGCAAGGCATTATGGTAGTCCCTTAAAGTACTGGAAGCCTTGTGTTTTCATTCAGTCCTCTAGTATAATTGAGTTGGCTGCAAGATAAAATAACTGAAAAGTAGGTGTGTGTTCTAACCCTGCAGGCAAAATCTACACTGTCTATTTGCACCTTTGCCTAAGTCTGCCCCTTTCTCTTTCCCTGGCTGCTTTTTCAGGGGACACCATAAGGATGAAAGAGCAGAAAAAATGGAACTGGGAATGGTGAGCTGTTTCTACCCGCAGAATTGTCAACAGGTATGCACACAGCATCTGTGACTCTGGGAGAATTGACAGGCTAGAAGCCAGCTGTGGCTTACATTTGAAAATAATAATAATATCCACTTAGGGGTATGGAATTATTTATCACTACTGGTGGAATTTTTGCCAAAGGCAAAAAATGAAAACATCCGATGAAAAATGTCCTCAGTCCACAGCCCACCACATTCACGCACCATAAGAACCAATTAACTCAGTGACCAAGAATAAACAGTTCTATAGTTATTACTATTATTATTTTGCTTTTTAAGACATTGGGAATTATAGAAATCAGAGAAAACACAGCAATTGAGAGGTTTGTATGAGGAAATTTATAACAGAGCTTGCGTGCATAAATGGTGTCTCGAAGGGGCCTTCTTTCCTTCCTTCTTTCTTACTTCTTTCATTTTTTCTCTTCCTTTCCAAATTTATTCCATCTTACAGTCATTTTGGGGGCTTAAGACAGGGATGGAAGGGGGAAAGTGATACAATAGAGACCTACCAGAGGTATTTTTATAAAACCTATAAGTAGGCAGTCTATCTGGTTATGTTTGTATGCTGAGCGGGTATTAACACTTATGTGGGTGCTGCTGTCATGTTCCTTAACTCTGCTTGTCTTATTTATTTATTGTTATCCTGATGTTCTGTGAACCTTGGCCAGACACACATATATATGTGACTGCATGCTTGATGTGGGTCCTTGCCAGCCATCTGGCTCTTCCTGTGGCTTTTTCACAGGAAGGGAGAGAAGAGCAACCTGTTATCCAGGTTGTGCATCTCTGTGAACCTGAGTCTCTATCTGTGAGAAAAGCCTTCATCTTGGCTTCAGATTCCTACGCTGGCTTTAGGAGCACCTCCTTTAACCCCTCCCCCTTGTTTTTCAGTCTGTGTTTCTCTTTGCTTTGTGATCTTGGCATTTGACCTGCTTTTATTTGTGTGGTTTTGCTTTCTAAATGTCTGTTCCAGATCCCACTTGATTTCTCATATGGATTTGGGAATCATTTAAATTCTCTGGAACTTATTTCTGAGATTTTCTAGGGTTTCACAAACCTGCAAGTTTTTGAGAGAGCACTATTCTTCATTGTGTCCTATGAAGACCTGTGACTAAGGCGTCAGGGCACCACTATCCTAGAAGGAAAATAGGCTGTGTTTTTGTTCTCTGTTTTTTTTCCCCTTTCTTTTATTTCTTCCTTTATCCCTCTTTCTCTTCCACCCTACTTTTCTTCTTCTTTTTTCTTTTCATTTTTTTCTCTTATTCTCTTCATTTTATATAGAAAATATTTACTAAGACATTATTATATAATTAGAGAATGGTATAGCAATTCATCAAATGCTAAGTCCCATAAATAAAATTTATAAAAGTAACTCTTGAAAGAAAAATAGTAAGAGATTTCTAAATATGCATGCATATTTCTTTATACTAAGTCCTTAAACCCAGAAACCTTTGTGAGACCTAAGATTCATAAAATTAATTTGGTATCAAAAATTGACCTTAACTGGGCACAGTGGCACACACCCATAATCTCAGTGTGGCACACACCCATAAGCTCTGGGGTGCTGAGGCAGGAGGATTGCTGAATTCAAAGCCAGCCTTAAGCAACTCAGTAAGACTCTGTCTCAAAAAACAGTACAAAAAATGGGCTGGAGATGTGGCTTAATGGTCATGTACCCCTGAGTTCAATCCTTGGTATGAAAGGAAAAAAAAAATATTGACCTTAGCAGTAGCCTAGTGATAGTCTTTATTTATCCTAGTTATTATGAACATTCTACTATTTGTCCTAGTTATTATGAATATTTTACTATAGAAATGGTAATATGTTCAATGATGATCCAGGCCTCACTGAGTATTCTATGTAGTATATAGAACATTACATTTTAAATTTTGCAAAATTTTGAAATTCAAAATATCTCTGGCCATATGTTTGAGGTAAAGGATTATGGACCTGTCTGTGTACTATGTTCCTAAAGTAAAACAAGATTCTTAATTGGAATCTCAAAAGATCAAATCACATTCAGAAAAGGAAATTTTGGGTGGTCATTGAGAAACAGAAAAGAAATGAAGCTTATTTTCCTACTATGCACTCAGTAAAACCAATTTGAAGTGATAGCACACAGGACATCTATGCAGCATTGTTCTAACTAAGTTGAAAAGCAGATGAATCGCCTTCAGTACACATGTTAGTGAACTATCCTAAAAAGAAAAGAGACTAGGCAAATAACCTAAGAAACTTTGATACCTGGTTTATTTTAAAAATTCTGCTATTTTATTGCTTTTGTCCAAGGTTAAAAACTGTTATTGAATTCATTTACTTTTTCATTCAAGGAGTTTCTACTAAGCATATGTTTTGAAATTCCCTAGAAGGTACACATTGCTCTGATCACCCTGGCTTATTTCTTCAGCCACTTGCAAAGGCTATAGGAACTTTCACATGATTAATCAAGAGCCTCTTCACAAAATCCAATGATGAAAACATTTGACTGCTGCTCAGTTAGGCAAACACAGGGAGTTTGATCTCTGTGTGCTCTGCTGAGCTTAATACTTCACTACAGATACATATCAATACTCAATCTATACCTCCCTTTATATATCTAAAGAAACCAAAGGAATAAGAATTTTCATCCTAAAAACCACTGTCCTTAACTTTTGGCCATTCAATGACTTAAGTATATATTTATGCATACAGATGTCATTGCATGTGGAAATACAACTTCTCATAGCAACATTTTAAATTTAAAAGCACATTGTTGATTATCATTAATGCACCGCACATTATGTTTAAGAATCTGCCTTATGTAGATATTTTAATATATTATTTGATTAACATGAATTTAATGTTTGTATTAAAATTGTTTTGAAAATGCTCCTCAGAAAAATACTAACAAGAACTTTTACTTTGTAAAAAAACTATTTATTAGCATGAAAAAATTTTAGGTGTGATATGTAGCAAGTACATACAAATACAAGTACATATGAAAGAATACACAGTATATATATATGTGCTTATGAATACGTATAAAATTAGTACACATATATACATTCATGTATATGTACATTTACATATCTATGCTATTTAAGATATTACTGTCAGTGCAATAAGATTTTAAATCCTTTTCTTTTTTTTTTTTTTTTTAAATTTTGGTGCCAGAAATTGAATCCAGGGAGGCTTAACCACTAAACTACATCCCCAGTCATTTTTATGTTTTATTTTAAGACAGATTCTTGCTAAGTTGGTGAAGCTGACTTTGAACTTGTGATCCTCCTGCCTCAGCCTCCTGAGTTGCTGGGATTACAGGCATGAGTTACCACGATTGGATTGGCTACTTTATTTCATTCTTGATTAACATATATTAATTGTACATATTACTGTGGTGCTGTAATGTACATGTATATACTATACACTGATCAAATGCTTCATCTCTTTATCCACATTTCCTTCTTACTAGTTCTTAATAATCACTATTTTACGTTCTGGTCAACTTTTTTTTCTTATTCTTTTTTTTAACTTTGGCATATGAGAGAGAACATGCAGTACTTGTCTTTCTGTGTCTGGTTTCTTTCACTTAACATAATCCTGTCCTTAACTTTTGGCCATTCAATGACTTAAGTATATATTTATGCATACAGATGTCATTGCATGTGGAAATACAACTAATTCCATCCATATTGCTGGAAATTATATTTCACTCTCTTTATTACAGAATAATATCTCACTGTGTGTGTGTATGTGTGTGTGTGTGTGTGTGTATGTGTGTGTGTGTGTGTATATATTATCCAGTCATCATCTGTTCATCTGTTTGCTCGCTTCATGCTCATTTCCAGAATGTCTTTTGATATATTTATGGCAACAGGTAGACCATTCTAGGTACAAAAAAGAAAAAAAAAACTGGCAAAACAAGGCAGAAAGCAATGAGCTTTCAACAAATGTCAAAAGGGAAAACGTGGTGTCTGTTAAACACCTGTGAGTCTCATCTTGTCTCCCCTCTCCCCACTATCCATTATAATATTCCTGGGCTCAGCTTTCCCAGTCATGGCTTTCTGTTAACAGACAAGCTGACCTCCTGTTTTACTTTCCCAGTTTGTTCCCTCTCTTTGCTTTAATGCACCACTTCTTGTATCCAGACCTCCCTCCCGCTTTCTCTCTTCTAATCCACAAGTAGACTTCCTTTGACCTCAGTTAAGAATTTCTTGATTCATACAGGTGCATTTTTGCTAAAGTTGGGGGTAAAGAGTCTGTGTCTGAGGTTCATGTTGTATTATTATCATGAGGATATAAGAAATAAAATAGAACTCTTTGCATTTAAATAAGAGGAATTTATTTCAAAGGGTGAAAAACTTTTTTCAGTTTTTAATTTTTACTGTCTGACCCTAAAAATAAAAAGATATCAGAGAATCAATATTTTTTTTTCAACCATGATTATTTTTCCTTTAGCAGGACAGAATATTTTGGGTACTTGTTACTTTGGAGACAGAGGGAAATCTTACTCTACTAATGTTAATATGAGTTTTATTTTTCTACAATAAGGACAGACTTCACCTTTTCCTAGCAACTTGGAAATTATGCCATTACACACACACACATACACACACACACACACACACACAGCATTCTGTTTCCTCCAGTCTGAGATTTCTAGTCTGAGATAATTGTGGTTTTGAACCAATGTTGCATTTATTTCTCTTTGTTAACTGTGCACACAGTTCTTCTACATTCATCTTTTTGGTGTTAGTACCCTTAGACCAACAAACTGAAACTAAATTCTAGCCCTAATTCATTAGAAACAGGATAAGTTAGTGCATAAAGACCACTTTGGGGGCAAGACAGAGAAGGGCACACCCTGAATGTGAGGCTCATCTCGATCTATATGTGTGGGTCATCAACTAAAATTCTGCAAAAGATGTGTCAGCCCTAGTGAGAGGGTTTTTTTTTTTTTTTCAATCTAGAAGGTTTGTTTATTTATTTATTTATTTATTTATTATACCTACTATGCTGTGAATTCATAGGGACTAGGTTCCAGCAGCTCAGGCATTTCCCAGAGAGTCTCACTAAGTGTGCTTTTCTAGGCAGAATGGGCTAGTGCTTTAATTGAACCCAGGTACCTTTCTCTTGGCTTTCTGCTTTTCCTGATCTTTTCCCTTCATGCCATTTCTGAAGCTATATCAGCTCTTATTACACACATTACTTCTATTAGCAAGAATCTTGTCCTTAACTTGATTATTTGCAATAGTAACAACAGCATGTTTGGAAACATTGTAGATACTCTTCCAGTTTTACCATGGAAAAAATTTATGAGGCATTCTTTTTTGAACAATATCCAGTTTCTTAATGTCTACAATATCACCCTTCTTGTAGATCCCATATATGTAGCCAAAGGAACAATTATGTTTTCTAAAAGGCCTAGAGAATATGTACACTGCTTCATCTCTTTCCTTTTGTGTGCTCATTTTGGCAAATTACCAGATGATGGTTCTAGCCCAAAGGCCCTCATGTGAGTTTTTAATGCCTTGGGTATCAGAAGTTGTTCTTGTCACAGATAGGCTAGGCTGTATTTGTTTTCTTTCTTTTTTTTTTTTTCAATAACTATTCACTGTTCCCCAACAAAATTCTAGGTCACAGAGCCATATAAAAAAGCATAGAGATATAAGAAGTAGCAGGATGAGAAACTCTGTCAAAGATCTCTATTACTCCTTCCAAAAATGGCTTTAAGAAAATCTGAGTTGCATTTTGATTTTGAAAGTCACCAAATAGCTTTCAGGTATTGAATGAAGTTTCTCAAAGACCTTGAGAGAAAGTGGGGTCATGAGGAAGTTCTTTCCTTTCAGCAAGGATATATCTGACTAAGTCCTTCCAAGTGTGGAGGAACAGATGCAAGAAGCAGTCTCATTAGCCAGATGTTCAACTGATGGAGAGGTGAGGGGCATTTGTACAAGGTCTCCCAGCATGCAAGGGAGATAATGGCATCCTAGCCCAAGATATTTCAGTACTTTTATTTGTTTGTTTGTTTATTTAGAGCCACTAAGAAGTTAGATTTCAGCATTCTTTGCAAAGCTAAGGCAGGAAACTACCCTGTTTAATTTGAGTACCATGACGGATATATGGTATAAGGAGATATATGGTATAAGGAGGTATAAGGTATCAGTTCATATTAGCATTTAAAAGGTTTGTATGCATGTTAATTATGGTGATGTGCAGCACTCAATAAATATTCACTAAATAATTATTTGCTATAATGATATTGCCTTAGAATGCTCAAAAGTACCAACATGAAATACAACTTAAAAAAAAAAAACTTTCTGGATGAATGAAATCAAATCGGAAATTTTAAAAAAGCAAATATCTGGAAAATTCAGGATTTCAATACTTTTGGATGAATTTATTTGAAAGTGCTATAAAGTATATGATTTCTATTCTTTCATAATCTCTGTCTGGAAACATCTTCTTGTTTGCATTTCCAACATGAAAATTTGAGAAAAAGAGGAAGTGACTTGTATAATATCACAAGAGATGTCCTAGAGATGTCTCCAGTATGTTCTAGAACTGAACATCAGTGTTATATTTTCACTTCAACTAAATGCTATCTTGAGAATAGACATCATATTTTAATATGTCAGTGCCTAGAATTTATCTGGTGCTTCAGTGTACAAATCATAATTTCCTGTTAATTTTACTGGGTCTTGGTACTTAATTAGACATTTTAATGAAAGACCATGAGTTTCTATAACTCAACTCAATTCCATTTGAGAATTTATACTCTCTTTATAGAAGTGAAAAAAACTGACTTAACCTTGAGAATCTCTAATCTCAACCATCCTTCAAACACTGGTTGTAGTGTGAAAGAAGTTAGAAACTGTTCTGGCAGAATAGATCATCAAAAATATATTATGTCTACAAATATCCACCCCAAATAAGGTGAATCTCAAAATCCATCCAGTCTAAAAGTCTGGAAACCTTAGGAAAGAAGTCAAATATTCCACACTTGCAGATCAGATCCTGCAAAATATCTTGGTAGCTAGAGAATCCTGGAGGACATCACGTGTTAGAAAATATATTTGAATGCAATGCTCCCTCCTGGGAAAGGTGAGCCACAGTGACTCTCAAATCCTGAAAACAGGACACTCTCTTGGCACTCCATCCTGAAAAAAAGCACTTATTGGAGGAAAAAAAAAAATAACCCTGCAATTATCCAACACCAGACAACTTCTTGAATCCAGCTCACCTAAGCTATTTTTTTTTTCTTCCCTACTCTGAGAGCAAAATGAATGCTGCAAGCAGTCAGAGTACTAATGGTCTTTTTTTTTTTTTTTCCTCCACATTGTTTCCCTTCCTCCCCCTGAAACCTGAAGCAAGGGACTGGAGAGACTTTGGGAGCCTCTTCACGCTATCACTTCACAGGCTAGAAGGTGACAGCTTCGCCAGGGACTAATGCAGTCCGACATAATTGAATGTGGCCTGGAGCAAAGCAGCTGCCTGCAGCCACTCTTGATTGTAGCTGTCATCAGGTAGGGCCTGCTGCAAGAAAATACATTCCAGTGGAACACCATCCCACCACTCGGCTCCATGGTGATAGCTTATTTACCCTGACGCTGTGACCACAGTTTTGTAGTTAATAATTGTCAGTATCACACTGCCGAGTGAGTGCAGACACTGGGTTTTTGAATTATCAATAATCTTTTTAGTGCTCTATCTCTGGGTCTGTCTCTGTCTCTCTCTCTCTTGCTGTCTTTCTGCTGGAATTAAATTTTACCTTAGAATTCTGTTTATTCACCAGAATTGACGTGTTTCAAAAAGTACTTCTCCATTCGTTTTTTTATCCTGTGTAATTTCATGTGTTCAACATTTCTTTACAAACGAAGAAACAGAAACAATAAAAAAAATGTCTGTACTTATTCTCTATATTGCAACATCTCAGCAAATTATAAGCCAAATCAAGTCTTAAGAGGAGAATTAAAAGTATTTGACATTTTTTGATTTCTCTTTTAGTGATTACAAAAGCTCATTAAGTACAAATGAATGATTCAAAATATTGTGCTTTCTTCCAGATAGACATAGATTATTTTAGGGGGGTCAGGTTAAATTCTGTGCAAGCAATTTAGCTTAAGAGTAATTATTTTATAGGCAAATAAAATAATATTCAATAAAGTAAACACAGCTATAATTAGTATTTTATATTTTAACATGAAGAAGCAAGCTGTCATTCTGTAAATTGAGATAAAAGCAAATTAAAAATGGATAGAAAATCAACATGTGTTGTATTGTAGAATTATTTTATTTTAATTTTATACTTACTCTTGTTTAATAATTTAGTGTTTTAAAATCATATAAATATTTCTGACTTATTTGTATTTGTTTAGTTTTGAGTTAAGAATTAAATACTTCATATGACATTTGCTGTAATTACTCTCTAGTTCTCACTAACTTCTAATGTCAGATTGTGGTATGAGCTTTATTTTACAAGCAGGTAAATTTTACCAGACGCTGAATGTTACTCAGAATGATACAAGAACAAGGTGTCAGACATCAATGCTAAGATAAGTGCTGGAATTTTGAAACTACTTTTAAATGATAAAATTTACTCCTTTCTTGGAAAGTTCAATTGTTTCCTCACTATCCTGTACCCCTTCCCAATAATCCAGTATCTTGAACAAAATCTTGCCTACATTTACCCCTGTAGTACAAACTCCTGTTCTTTATCCCTGGGGTAAGAAGAAAAAACAAATATGTCTGGAATTTAGGAAGGTATTCAATAAAAAATGTTTTCAGTGAGTTGCTAAGGTTAATATCTGTACCAACAGTCTCAACTCCATGTAGTCCATCATTTTACTGGGGCATTAAGACCAATAGGACCAACATTTTGTTATTTGCTATAAAACTGTAAGTCATAGCCAAACCAGTCACTATTTACTGTTCAGTCCCAGATACCATGTCTTTAAAATTATCCAAAGAGATGCCAAAAATTGAGCCATTATCTGCTGATTTATAATAAAAATTCAGACAATAAATTTGTGTTTTTCCATTCTAAAATATCCTCTTTAAAGGTCCATACAATTGAAATATTCTGCCCCTATATTTCTTAAATTTCTTGAGATAGCTACTCATCTTTCTAATATATGAAATACAATTTGGCATAACTTAGATAGTTTAGTATATTTTCCCTATTAGAAAGGAAAGAGGGGAAAAAAAGTAATATTAGTTCACTATGTGTGTATCTTAGGGATTTTTACATATCTTTTTCTTGATATTTTCCATAGCCCTTAATGTAATCTATTGCTGCTTAACTGTATTAAATTAGAAGGTAGATGGTTTCAAGTTCTCAGTTACTTCCTATGGTGACTAGCAGAGCAATAGTACCTGTGGGTAGTACTGTTTAAGAAATAGATTGTTGGAGTGGGGGGGGTTGTGGCTCAGTGGTGGAGTGCTTGACTCCCACGTGTGAGGCACTGGGTTCGATCTTCAGCACCACATAAAAATAAATAAACAAAAAACAAACAAAGATATTGTGTCCAACTATAACTAATTTTTTTTTAAAAAAAGAAATAGATTCTCCATCATTATAAAATTTTAGTATAGAAATAAATTGCTGTAAACAAGTGTATTCTAATATTTTGCATGATTTTTCTTTCCTTGAATGAATTTCCTGATGCCCTTTTCTATAAATATTAAACCATAGATATTTCTATGGGCTAAGATTTATGGCTAATATAATTTAATTATCCAGAATTCTAGTGTGGAGAGAGAGAATCGGGTGAATATGTGGCTTGGAAAAAAGGTATTGCTCTGACTTGCATGTAACGACTAATCCTCATACTCTCAAGATATATAGGGGTATAGAGATTGAGGTTTAAGTGTTGAGATGTGATAAAAGTTGCATTCAAAATGGATAGTTTTTGCTCAGTATCTCTAGATCAAAATAGTGAGATTTGATGATCAGTATGCAAAGCACTAAAAGCTGATACATTTAGAGTTAAAACACACTTCTAATTCATAGATGGTAAATCACCAAGGGGACTCTCTCATTCATCCTAGAAACTAATAGAGTTAATGTTATAAAGCTCTATCTCAATCTATTAACCTGATTATTTAGAACCAATGGAATGTCAACAATGAAATACCATCTGTCTCCAGAGCCTGAATTTCATGAACTGTTGTTCAAAATGAAGGCCACTTTATTTTGCCTGAAGAAACACAACACATGTCTATGATTACTTTGTAGATATTAATATTTATATGGTTTATATGTGTATAAATATGACATAATGTATATATACTTATATAAAAATTTCTCAATGAAAGTATAAGAAACTTAATTTTTAAATTTAATGTGTATATGCAGTATGTATTAGGAAAAGATCATGGTGGCCAACATATGATTTGGAGATATTCTGATATGAAGAAAGGTATTTTCATGTGTCTTTACAAATAACAGAGGAGGTTGGTTCCCAAATATTTTAGAGTTTTTTTTTTTTTTTTTTTGATTCATGAATTTTAGCTACTAAAACTGCAATGTAATGTCAGACACATTTCGGGAGCAGGGTGTAAATGCCCTGTTTGCCAGGATCTGTTCATTTCAAGCCACAGTCAAGTCACATTTGCCAATAGTTTGGCTATTTTAATTTAAATACATGTATGTTATTCTATTATGTTTGCTAGTCAATTATAGTCTACTTTTTTTTTCTTTTTAATGAAAGAGGCTTTATATGTTAGCTCTGTCAGCTGTACAGGCATCTAGACTGTATTCTTCCTGTTCTTTGCTATAAAACTACTTGCATTTCACTGTCGCATTCATTGCAGCATTATTCACAATAGCCAGGGTAAGCAAGGTAGCTAAATCCTAAGTGCCCACCAGGAGATGGATGGACAATGAAAAACTGTGTGTGTGTGTGTGTGTGTGTGTGCAGGGAGATGTTATTCAGTCTTAAAAAAGAAGGAAATCATGAGATTTGCAACAACCATCTATGTAGAAGAAGGCTATTATGCTAAGTGAAATAAGCCAGACACAGACAAATATTGAACTGTATGATCTTACTTATATGTGATATCTAAAAAATAAATGTGAACTTGAGGCACAGACTAGACTAGCAGTTGCCAAGAGCTGGGGGGAATTGAGGATATGTTGTTGAAAGAGTATAAAAGTTTAATTATAAGACTGATAAGTTCTGGAGACCTGTTGTACAGCATGTGACTATAGTAAATAAAAATGTATTAAGCAAAAATTGCTAAGAAATATTTTAAGTGTTCTCACTACATGGGCATGTACAAGGTGACATTATATGAGGTGATAGATAAGTTAATTAGTTTGATAGTGGTAATCATTTCATAATATATATCTACATCAAAACATAATACTCTACATCTCAGATAATATACATTTTTTTTTTTTTTTGTCAATCACAGCTAAATAAAGCTGGGAAAAAAAATTGTATTTCACCTGTCAGCAATCAATCAATTTTCTATTAACCAACATGACAGACACCAGATTTGTAGATTTTTTTTTAACTTACCTCACAGTACTCAATAACTTTAAGTATATTTGGCATATATTTCTTTCACATATTCCTATGGAAGTCCCTTCCAGTAGCTTAGAATTACTACTGCACAAGAGCAAAATAGTTAAAACCTACTAGTAGCATGGTTCACCATCCCATGCTATTTAAGCCAGACTTTTAAAACAATAGGAGTACTTTTGAAGATGGTATGGGTGGGAGGCATCAGAAAAAAAAAATAGCTTTGCGTCTTTAAAAAATATGACCTCTGTAGGGTGCAGCCGGCTTGGTGAGCACAGGGAGACCACTGGGCTTTGGCTGGGCAGTTGCTAAGCGGCTTCCAACAAGGAGATTGTTCTCAGAGGAAGACTCCTCAGCCCATCACCGCCAGTGAGACTCAAGTTTGCTCTATTTCCATGAATGTGGAAAAAAAAAAAAGTGTATTTTAGGAGTCGCCGCGGACTTTGACTAGTCAGCTGTCGGGTTGTATTTGGATTTGGGGAACGCTGTGAGAGGACTGAAACCACTTGTTTCTCCCTCTCTCTTTCTGTACTTGTCACTGCAATAAAGTTGGCGCTGGCTCCAGGGAGCCCTTGGTAGAGTACAATGCCCAGGGCTATGGGAGATGGAGGCCTCAATAACTGATATGAAAGGTCCTTAATTAAGCACTTAGCATTTCAAGGCAGTCATCACGGCTCGCCCACAGCCCGAGCTGGCAGTCCGTCACCGCCGATAGGCCACCTCGAAGACTAACGTGAGTTGAGTCGAGTCTTTTGTACTTGAGGCGAGCCGCCCCGAGGCACAGGCTGATCCGGTGACCCTCCCAGATACACTTTCTCTGCCGGAAGGAACAGGATATCGGATGTGACAACACCGGCAGCCAGGAAAGGATTTCCCCCCTCCCGGCTGTCCACCCCACACCCTCCGAAAGATCAGGGATTTGAGGAGCAAGTTAGAATGACAGTGGCACTTTCTTGGCTCCGCAGATCAGTATGAATATAACCAAACCCAATGAATGAATAATGATGAATGTATTATGAAGCCAAAGGGAAAACCCTCCTCATTGTAAAATGTCAATTATTTTGCAATTACCCAGGGCTTAAAAAAAAAAAAAAAGTTAACTAGGATAGAAACATTTCCTGCCCACATCCCACCCACCCACCAGCATATAATTCACTGGGCATGAGAAACCAGAATAAACATAAATGTTTGGGGGAAGTTTATCTTTATATTAAGGAGCTGGAAGACTTGGCAGCATTAACATGGAAAGGGTTAATGGAATGAACTATAGATTAAATTGTAAAGCAATCAAAGAAAACCAAACAGTTTATAGCAGACAACCATCTTCTGGTGTTTGGGTCTGTGTCAAGCCATGGATGTGGAAAATTAAAGCCATACTGAGAAGGGAAATGAACCATGTCTAATACATCCCCAGCAATAAAATGTTTTCACTAGGACTGTAAAACTGTGGCTTACATTAGGAAAAAGAAAATCAAACTATATGTCAATTCCACATCATGGGACATGAAGTGTCCACAAAAATTTATATTACTATTTAGAAGTGTTTCATTCTGGTGTTTTATTGTGATTGGATGCGCCCTCCTCAGTATCTTTTGACTGGTATGAAAATGATTTGAACTACTTTTTTTAGCATTTATTTTACATCTATTACCTGTTCTATTACTTTTTATTATTTTATTGTGCTTGTGTAGAGGATTTTGCACAATTTTCATTATAATGTAACATTAAGTCAATTTATTTGTGTATTACATGCTGTATAATTGCACCTTTTTCTAGAACAATTTGGATTTCATTATCTAACAAATCAGCACTGTTACATTTCTAAAAGCTCTTGTTAGAAATCAAGTGCATTTTCAAAGTAGGACAACAGAGGTCAAGTTTGCACCAAAAAGATTCTTCACTAATGCTGGAACTGTTTGAACATCAGGTGAAGGTCGTATTGAAAAGAGTGAAATACTTGTTTCTTTGAGAAAATATTTAATTATTCACTATTGTACTAGGTTAAGATCAATAAGGATCAATACTGCAAGAAAAGAAATCTTGTAGAACAAAGGGTTCTGACATGGAACAGATAAGAGTAAGATATAGATCATGGAATGAACAAATTAATCCAGGAAAAAGTCAATTGTAACTGTGTTTGCTTTATTATTATAAAGGATGTCAAGATACAATTTGAATGCTTAGTTTATGAGGGCCATAAATTGTAAAACTACAAGGCACGATACAGATACGTTTTCACGTAGCTATTTCGCAAACTGATGTGTGCCTGATGCAGAGATAGTGTGAATGTCTTTGGTAGTCACATAGGTAAAATGCAAAACACTAAAATAAACTCACAATCGCTAAGAGATTAAGTTGTCAAATCATTAAGAGAATGTGGATTGATGTTTTATAGGTATAATTATATTTTACATTTTCAGTAAGTTAGAAGGTAACAACATTAAGTTCTTTGACACCACAGTTTTATATTGCATACTTGGTATTTGTCCTATATTATTTTGGGTTGTTTTTCAATTCCTATGAGTGTTTGCTCCTCTTTTCATATTAGCCTCTCAGTGGACTCAGGGTTGGAGCAACTGTATACTTCTCCATAGCCCTGCTGCCCCCTAGAGATAATAGCAATATTGACTTTCAAATACAAATAGTAATAAACATCCAGAAATATTATCCCATCAGTTAAAACAATAAGTTACTTCTTTTATTTAACTTCAGAGAAGTGTTTAATCATTTTTTCTTCTTCTTAAGGAAGCTGATATATAGGAACTTAAAAGATTCAGAGAAAATTTGATTGTCATTTTAAAAGTAAATATGAAATTCTTTTGATGAATTTGCTATATCTGCATAAATGTTTACTAATAAATGTGTTTGATTTAGAAGACTTTCTTATTAAAATTATATTTTTTCACTCAATCTGGAAGTTTTATTATAGAAATTTCACTCAACATATTCTCAAATCTTTTAAGTGATGTGTCTTCTTAAAGAGTTTTATATTTTTCTCCAACTCAAAATGTAAGGAATGTGAGTGGATATCTTAGCAAAAAAAAAAAATTGTCACAATTTTTTGGATATGTGATTTTTTTTTTTTTTTGTATTGTGAACTTTCAAACTCAGTTGCTATCTTCACAAATAACATCTTTCCCCTCTCCCCGCCGGACTGGGAATTGAACCCAGGATTGCTCTACCACTGAGTCACACCCCCAGCTCTTTCTTTTAAAATTTTGAGACAATGTCTCACTAAGTTGCTGAGGCTGGCCTCAAACTTGGATCCTCCTTCCTCAGCCTTCCAAGTCATTGATTATAGGTAGGCCTCACTGAACCTGGCTACAAATTATATCTTTAAATAACATTTCTGTGACATCTTACCCTTGTTACTGTCATATACAGCAGCTCAAGTTGTTGGGAAAAGCAACAAACATCCAAAGCAACAGTTAAAAAAAATGCACCCATGCATTTAATGGCTGAAGAAAACTTGAATGAAGATTTAAAGTAATATGTTCTTTTGTCACTGTCTTTTCTATTTTCCTTTTTTATACATTCTGCCTTTCTTAATTCTGTGATTTATTTCTATCATCCAATTTTAGATCTAAGCTAGTGATACAAAAGTGAATCTCTGTTGGCCTCTATTTTAACCCAATCTTCATTTTTTTTTTTTTTTTTTTTTTTTTTTGTTGTTGTTGTAAAACATACTGCTTGGTAAAGGCAACCAATAACCTGGATGCTGATAGCCATGTTTATCTGCTTCTTCCAGCTCGGTGGTTTGGTTACCAAAGGTTGGTTCTACTTGTTCTTAAAAATCTGTATTTTTCACCATACTCATAGACTATCAATGCTATATAAATTAATAAATATATACCAAGTTTTTTTCTACATGAAAGCTATTGAACACTTTAATAAGTCTTGGTAAAATAAGTTGCAGCAAAAGATATTCAGACATTCTAAGTGTCACAAAATAACATATAAAGAAAATGAAGTACACACATAAAATGAAATATTACTCACAGAAAAGATTGAGATCCTCTCATTTGCAACAACTTGAATGGAACTGAAGTTCTCTATGATAAGTGAAATAAGCCAAGCACAGGAAGATAAATATCACATGAGGTCATTCATATATAAAATCTAAAAATGTTGATCTTATAGAAGTTAGGTGCAAAAGGTGGTTTTCAGAAATTAGGGAGAGTAGAGCACAGGGAGAGAAGAATAAAGAAAGATTGATTAATATGTACTAAACAATAGTTAGGAGAAAGAAATTCTAGTGTTCTACTGCACAACAGGGTGACTATATATAACGATAATGTATGATATACTTTTTTCATTTTTAAAAATATTTTTTAGTTATTGATGGACTTTATTTTGTTTAATTTTATGTGGTGCTGAGAATCTAACCCAGTGCCTCACACATGCTCTGCAAGTGCTCTTCCACTGAGCTACAACACCAGCCCTGATATACTTTTTAAAAAGCTAGAAGAATTTTAAATGTATTTACTATAAAGAAATGAGAGTTGTTTGAGGACAAAAGATACATTAAGTCTGATTTGAACACTATACAATGTATATCTGCATCTGATCATCATCACATGGTACCCCTTAAATATGTACAATTTTCAATGCATCATTTTGAAAAGGATATACAACCTTCTTAGAAATAATGTAGTAAACATTTTCAATTCTGTATACTTTGCTTTATAGATCTCAAGACATTCAATTCTAAAGCAATCTAAAGTATGATAGATAATACTTTATGGCTTTATTTTTTCCATTAATAATAGCAATTCAAATCTTTGATATGACAAGATCATTGTATTGTCATGAGCAACTAATAAAAAATAATAGTAATTCCAACCAGAAACTTC
This sequence comes from Marmota monax, assembly GCF_021218885.2. Taxonomy (NCBI): domain Eukaryota; kingdom Metazoa; phylum Chordata; class Mammalia; order Rodentia; family Sciuridae; genus Marmota; species Marmota monax. The sequence goes on from NW_026693537.1 coordinate 2,990,583, forward strand.
AAACTTAGAGAAAGGATCTTGACCTTACATCAATGGATGGATGGAGAAACAAGTGAATATTTATAGGCATTCTTCTGAAAATAGCATTATACATAGTAGCAGTTGAGCTAAAAGATTCCTAGGAAATACACTGATCCTAAAAATAAGTATAGATACATACTACAACAGAAACTCAGATATCTAGATTTATATGCAACATCAAAATACATAACCAATCAAATCAAAACAAAAATGTTCATAGAAAAGTGAGCTAATATCATATTGAGAAATTAATGGGTATTCTTTAATTTCTTAGTTTAATTGACAAGGAATAATTTTTAAAATATAATTTTTGAAACTTAAAAATGATCTTTAAAAAACAAATTAACAATAAAAGATTGCATATCTTTCCATTTTAAAGGGAAAAATAAAAGAGCAATGATGTATTACCATTGAGAGGAAAAATAAACCATTACAATAGAATGCCAAATATCAGATCAAAAACATAATCACTTGACATAGATTTAAAAGAAAACGTAACAGCAACTACCATTCAAAATGAAATAACTCAGTTTGTAAGTCCAAAAATTAGAAATACAAACAAATCAGATTATAATCAGTAATGAAATTAATATCATTATAAATTGAGTTTAAGTTCAAGCTTAATATGTAATAAAAAAGAACCAACCACTTCAAAACTAATTATAGAGTGTATGATCATAAACAATTATATAAAATGTAATGAACTTATGCTTTTTTAATTGCACAGCAGAGAACTATTTAAAGTTAAGTTTTGATGTTTGAAGAATTGAATATACAGGCATGTCTGTGTTTACAGCTGCACAATTCACAATAGCCAAATACGAGAATTAGCCTAGATGTCCATCAATGGATGAATGGATAAAGAAAATGTGGTCTATATACACAATGGAGTTTTATTTAGCCATAAAAGAATGAAATTATGTCATTTGCAGGAAATTGAATGGAGCTGGAGAAGATCATGATAAGTGAGATTACCCAAATGCAGAAAATCAAGGTTTGTATGTTTTTTCTCATATGTGGAAGCTAGAGAGGAAAAAGGAAACAAGAAGGACCTCATAAAAATAGTAAAGAGATATGTAGAGGAAGAGTATCAGAAGAGGGAGGAGGTGACATAAAGGGTGGGTATGGGGAATGATTCAGATCAAATTATACACTCTGCATATATAAATATATCACAATGTATTCCACTATTATGTATAATTATAATGCACCAATAAAAAGTTTTGGATGTATAATTATCATAACAGCACACATTAACATATGTTTTGATTACTTGATAAAATTTAAACAAATTATAAGTAACAATATAGGTGTTTTAAATAATTTGACACATACAATTAATATTATTAATCATATAGATATGGAAAAATTCTTTATCCTGTTGAGAACACACTTTTTAATATGCCCATGAGACATTTGTTAAAAATATGAGCACATAAATGTCACAAAGGGAAATAATAAGTAGAAATGTTGCAAACAACCATTATCTTTATATAATAAAAGTAGATATAAATATTAACTTGGGAATCAACCAAAAATCTCCCAATCATTTGAAAGCCTCCACCTCTGCTCACCAAATTATTTGAAACTATCTTTTGTGAAATTTCAGTTTATCTAGGACAGTGTTATTCAATGCATTCAAGGACTATTTTATTAGAATACACGTGGATGTTTGCTAAAAGTGAATATTCTTAGCACCTAATGCAGTCATTCCAAACCATAGTGGGTTTTTTGTTTGTTTGTTTGCTTTAATTTATGTTTTCCTGACTTGACAGCTAAACTTTTTAAAGATGGTGTTTGGTAACCTGTGTTAGTTATGTAGGTAAGATTTGACCAACAGTAATCTAGAAAATGATAATAGTTGTCTCCACACTGTGAGATTGGAAAGGAAAGCCAAAGGCTTCTAATTGAAGATGGAAGACAGAGTTGTTTTTTATCTGCTCTCTAAAGAATCCTGAAATGCTATAAAAGGAATAATACATACAAATCCAAAGTTAAAAAAAAACAAAGATAATAGTAGGTAAAAATAAATAATAGTAGATATAAGGTGAAGAGAAGAGAGTATGCTTCAGGCACAAAGAGGTTTCAATAATTCTGGAAGATAAAATACAGATGGAAGCAGTAATTCATGTAGCATGGCAAAGAAAGACACAGCTTTGATATTAATAAAGGAGAAGATGGACAAGGGAGTCAATCTACTTCTTAGAAGTTTACAGAGGCTTAGACATAGGGGAAATCAGTAAAAAGAAGAAGTGTGGATAAGAACAAGAGGATTGCTGAACATTCCTATGTGGGATAGCTGGCTCACAGCCACTCCTTCACCCAAAATATATAATACACTCAGGTGCCTCCTTTCTCCAATCCCCAGATATTACAGTGAGACAATGGAGGTTTCTTCTGTAGAGAAAATGAATGGTCTCAGGGAAAAGAACTCCATATTCTGGGATGCTGTGCTTGCATAGCAAGTTGGCTGTCATACTGATAATCCTAAAATCTAGTGAAAAAGTAAAAAATTCAGCACACCTCCCAATCATTTGTTTAGTGTCTTGTAATGATGAACAGTTAATCAAGGGTCATTAATCATTGTTGGAAGGTCATCAATATGAAAAGAGACAAAATTTTAAAAGAAGATAAACATACATGCTGGGAGCCATTAGCCAAGTAGGTATGACAATTTCCTTGCCAGCGTACCCCATGTTGCTGACATGTTGCAGTGACATTGAATGTAAGTGACCTTGCTCAAGGACCAAGGCAGATTAGGGTGTTCCCGGTTTTAAGATAATCTTGTTTAGGGCGTTCCCAGTTTAGGTTCCAGGTTTAAGGTTTAAGATTATTCCTGCTGGGAATAGGGCGTATCCTGCTGCCTGAGTTCCCCTTGAGTTCTCACGGGATTCAGACAGTATATTTTTGGAGATAGAAGCCCAGTGGAGGTGAATTTGGGAGAGAAGGTGGATTTGGGAAGAGAACGTGGATTTCCCCAGAACGTGATTGTAGACGGCTGGTGTGAGTTCGGGAATAAAGAGTTGCTGTTTGAATCTACAAGCTGTGTGGTGGCTCGTGATTGTGTGCCCAGCCAGACTGCGGCATTTGTGCCCAGCCAGACTGTGGCACATACATAACGAAATTCTACTAAAAGTTACCTGTAAAGGTACTGAATAACAATAGAAAGGACCAAGACATTGTGACAAAGAAAAAAAATTCACAGAACCATTCTGTGTTTTCATTTGTTGAAAATTCAGAAAGAAAGCTGGAATTTATGATTGGAGAAATCTGTTAGTAGGTAGAACAAAAAGATAAAAGAGATAGCAAGCAGAAGAGAAAATAAAAGCCATGTGGGATTCTTCTTAAAATTTCAATACCTGAGAAATATGTGTTCTGAAAGAGAGAGGAGAGAATCCTGAAGGAATGAAATTGAGAGAAAGAAATAAGAAGAGGAGATTTACCTAGACATTGTGGTAGTGGGGCTTTGAACTAGTGTTGCCCAGTATGGTAGCAACCTACCACAAGCAAGCACAGACCCATATCCCCCCTTCTGATTAATTAAACAACAAGCAATGTGGCTTAAGGACCGTGCCTGGTAGGTTGTCCAATTCAACATATGGTTCTTACCCGTCATCGGAAAACTGACCTTTAGGCGTCAGCCTCCTGTCTTAGGTTGATACCACTGCAATTGAATCATACCCGTCACTGACTACCGGTCCAGCATACAGCCATACTTGTGGATTGGTCTATGCACCAGTGGGGGGGGTGAGGTTCTTTGCCTCACCTCTGTTGGCCCCCAAATTTGGCCTTGGTGCCAGTGGGGGAGTGAGGTTAATGTGGCTTATGGACTGTGCCTGGTAGGTTGTCCAATTCAACATATGGTTCTTACCCGTCATCGGAAAACTGACCTTTAGGCGTCAGCCTCCTGTCTTAGGTTGATACCATTGCAATTGGATCATACCCGTCACTGACTACCGGTCCAGCATAAGCCATTGGCCCCCAAATTTTAGACCATCACTAGCAGAAGGGAGGAGGATACAGAAATGCCACGACACCAAGCCAATTGACGGCTCCTTGGGAAAAATTGCATCACTGGTGACACCATCAGCAAAGATATGCCAGCATTACAACAATTCGCTGCACCAAACGATAGTTACATAGTCCAGGCAAGTTCTGCAAGCAGTTCAAAGCAGAGGAATCTATCAATATGTCCATTTCCTCCCAAAATCCGTTTCCTCCCAAAGTAAGTTGACTCTTTGATTGAGCATTACTTGTTGAGTTCTTCACCGGCACTGGGATGGAGATAGGAATTCTGGCAATGATGCTAAAGAGACATTATCCTGAAAAGAATTATTAAATATAATGAAAAGGAAAGGTGAAAGTAAACAAACAGATCTGTTAACCTACTTTAAAAACAATCCTTAACAGCTGTTTACCTAATTTAAATTAAACCATTTAAATCACGTGAATAAAAAAAAAATAATAATAATTCGGATCCATTTTTTCATTAGCGCTCCTCATATAAGAAATATGGACATACGCACATACAGACATACAACACAAAACACAAGAGTGTACACAAACTTACAACACATAAGAAAATAGTAAAGGCCTTGTAGCTTTACCTGGGTGAAATCTCCATTGCAATGTTTAAAAACTCCACAGTCAAAAAATAAAACTGATCAGAAAAACATTAACCTAGGTTTGTATGAGCTCAAAAAATAAAAATAGAACCTTATGATGTAGAAAAATGCAATAATAAAATAGCTATTGAAAAAAGCATCCTGGTTAATCACTGTCGCAGATGTAAGAATGGCCAAGCTGGAGTTCTGGATATCAGCTGTTATGGATTTGAGTCAAATCATCTTCTTTTCGATCTGTAGAAATTGTTTTAGTTAATCTCTCTGGAATCCAAATCGGCTGCTGTTCTCCCTGTGGAAAAACACAAACAGAACCCCGACTCCAGACAATCACTGGGTCAGGACCTTTCCATTGTCCTGTTAGAATATCTTTCCAAAGTACTTTAGGCTTATGTACATTTTTTGGATACATATGCCTTTCCGCAGCACTAAGTCCTGATGAATCCAAATTTAAAAAGTTTAGAGTAAAAAGCGTTATTTTAAGTTTATCTTTGGGGGATATATACCCCCTTCCAATTCCCTCTTTTTGCTTTAATAAGTATGTTTTAATAGTTTGATGAGCTCTTTCAACTATGCCTTGTCCCTGTGGATTGTATGGGATTCCTGTTATATGAGTAATACCAAATGATGAGCAAAATTGTTTAAAAGAGTTAGAGGTATAGCCAGGACCATTATCGGTTTTTAACTGTTTAGGAACGCCCACAGTGGCAAAATTTTGTAAGCAATGAGCTGTAACATCTTTAGTTTTTTCTCCGGCATGAAGGGAGCCCATCAAAAATCCAGAAGAAGTATCAACTGTAACGTGTAAATATTTTAATTTTCCAAATTCTGGCAAGTGTGTGACGTCCATCTGCCAAATATGGTTAGGTATCAGTCCTCTAGGATTGACTCCAAGATTAACTTGTGGTAAAAATGTCACACAATTTTGACATTGTTTTATTATATGTCTGGCTTGTTCCTTAGTTATTTTAAAATGCTTTTGTAAAGTATTAGCATTAACATGAAACCTTTTATGAAAATTTGTAGCTTCTTCAAATGTAGAGAAAATATGTATGTCATGTGTAGTTTTATCTGCTAAATCATTGCCTAAACTAAGGGCTCCAGGCAATCCTGTATGTGCCCTAATATGTCCTATAAAGAATGGATCTTTTCTGTCCCAGATTAGACTTTGTATAGTGGAAAACAAAGAGAAAACAGTAGAAGAAGGGGAAATCCTACCAGCATCTTCAAGAGATACTATAGCGTTAACTACATACTGACTATCAGAAAATAAATTAAATACAGAATCTTTAAACATCAAAAAAGCTTGTAAAACTGCATTAAGCTCTACCTTTTGAGATGATTGTTTGGGTACTAAAAATGTAAAAGTTTGATCAGGGGTAACTACTGCTGCTGTACCATTATTTGACCCATCAGTGAATACATTTGGAGCATTCATGATAGGTGTTTTTCTTGTCATTTTAGGAAAAACTACAGGATGCTTAGACCAAAAAGACAACAAAGGATTAGATGGTAAATGATTATCAAATGAAACATTAGATTTACACATGATTATTGCCCAAGTATTTAACTCATTAGCTAACTCATCAATTTGATCCATAGTATATGGAGTAATAATTTTATTGGGAGAAATTCCAAACACTCCCTTCGCTGCTTTTATTCCTTTGAGTATTAATTGTCCTACAGCCTCAGGATACCTAGTAAGAATAGTGTTAGGAGAATAAGATAAATGTATCCACAATAATGGACCTTCTTGCCAAAATACTCCTGTAGGAATATTTTTTGTTGGTAGTACAATAAATAATAAAGGCAAACTTATATCAATTCTATCCAAATGTATGTTTTCCATATATGTTTCAATAATTTTTAATGCCTTTCTTGCTTTAGGAGTTAACATGCGGGGTGAATTTGGATCTGATGGACCTTTTAGAATATCAAATAAAGGTCCCAATTCTCCTGTTGGTATACCTAGATAAGGCCTTATCCAATTTATGTCTCCTAATAACTTTTGAAAGTCATTAAGTGATTTGAGTTGATCTACTCGTATTTGAATTTTTGGTGGACGGACCATGGTTGAGGATAATAGAACTCCTAAATAATTAATTGGAAAATTTAATTGTACTTTATCTATTGCTATCTCTAGATTATAATTTTTTAATAAGTTTGTAAGTGTGGCATAACATTCCAGCAATATGTTTTTATCTTTATGTGCCAATAATACATCATCCATATAGTGAAATATTTGTAGTTCAGGATTTTGATTTCTAAGTGGCTGGATTGCTTTGTTAACATATATTTGACACATAGTTGGACTGTTAGCCATCCCTTGAGGGAGTACTTTCCATTCATATCTCTGATCAGGACCTTCATGATTTAATGCAGGGATAGTAAATGCAAAACGTGGACTATCCTCGGGATGAATTGGAATTGAAAAAAAACAATCTTTAATATCTATAGCTAAAACATGCCAGGTTTTTGGCAAAGCAGACAATTGAGGAATCCCTGATTGAGCAGGTCCCATAACAACCATCTCATTATTAATGGCTCTTAAATCTTGCAATAATCTCCATTTACCAGATTTCTTTTTGATGACAAAAATGGGAGTATTATGGGGAGATATGGAAGGTTGTATATGTCCTTCCGTTAATTGTTGTTTGACCAGATCATGGGCTACTTGTATCTTTTCTTTAGTCAGGGGCCACTGAGGAACCCACACTGGTCTTTCTGATTTCCAAGTAATTTTGATTGTCTCAGTGGCCCTTTCTGAAAATCCAACCCATGTCTGTCTGTTCCTTGATCTATTTGTACTGGTGCTGCTATACCTTGCCCTTGTTTTCCTAATCTTTTTTCTTTCCTAAAGCCTTGTCTAGCTCTAGTAGTGGGCACATTAGGATTGATATTATTTGTTAACGTCAAACCTAATTGATCTAGGACATCTCGTCCCCATAAATTTATAGGAAGATGATCCAATACATATGGCTGTATAGTTCCTTCACATCCTTCAGGATCCTTCCAATCTAATATCATAGAACTTCTATGGGGATTAGTCGCCACTCCTAGGCCTCGAAGCGTTTGAGTGGCTTGTTGTAATGGCCAATGTTTTGGCCATTCTTGACGAGATATGATGCTAAGGTCAGCTCCTGTGTCCAGTAGTCCATTAAACTCATGACCTTGAATATTTAGTTTTAGCATTGGGCGAGAATCTAAATTTAAAGACAACATAGCCCAATCTACACCTGTGGAGCCTAATCCCCTGGAACCTCTTTCTACACTATGACTAGGAAATTTATTATGTAGGCTGGGTATTATTAACAACTGTGCTATTCTATCTCCAGGTGAAATTACTGATATACCTCTTGGAGAACTAGCTATAATTTTTATTTCACCTACATAATCGGGATCAATTACCCCAGGACTTATCATAAGTCCTTTTAATGTAGATGAACTACGTCCCAGTAATAAGCCTACTGTTCCTTGGGGAAGAGGTCCTTTTACTCCTGTGGGAATGATTTGAACTCCCATCTCTGGAGTTAATACTGCTCTGGCAGAGGCACAGATGTCCAACCCTGCGCTCCCTCGGGTTTGTCTGATGAGGGATTTAATGGACAATGTGTCCTGGGCACTACCCTGATGGTGTTGCTGGGATCCTCCACTGCCCCGTATATTTGTGGTTGTGGGCCCCGGAGCATTGGGCCCCCCTGTCCGTTTTTTGGCAATGGAGCCTGATGCCTTTCTCCACGATATCTTGGATAAATACCTGGTCTTTGTCCGTTTTTTGATAAGGGAGTACCTTCTATGGTGGTTTGAAAACGGCATTCATTAGCCCAATGTCTCCCTCTACGGCATCGTGGGCAAATACCTGGTATTCTATTCCTTTGATACCTACTTTTGTTAAACCCTCCTCCTATGGGGCAATTCCTTTTAAAATGTCCTGTTTGTTCACAATCATAGCATGTTTTTGGCCTGGCATCTAAAGCCTGTTGTACTGCAGCTGCCAAGACTTGCCCTTGTTCATTAATATCTCTACATAACTTAATATATGTGTTTAAATCTTCATGTCTTCATGGTCTAATAACCTCTCTGCAGCAACGATTTGCTTGGTCATAAGCCAGTTGTTTTATTAATGGCATTGCTTGTTCTGTATCCCCCAAAATTTTGGCAGCCATTTGAATTAGCCTATCTACAAAGTCAGCGTAAGGTTCATTAGCTCTCTGTATTACCTTAGATAGCTGACCTTGTAAATCTCCATGTCCTTGTAAAGTCTTCCATGCCCTAACTGTGTCTGCAGCAATTTGTGCATATATAGCAGGATCATATTCAATTTGTTGCCATTGACCCTCATAAGGTCCTTTTCCTAACAACATATCTAGATTTCTTTGAGGGTAACCGGCTGCTGCATTTCGCCTAGCTGTCTCCGCGCAAAATTCCTCATTGGCAACCTTCCATAACAAATATTGTCCTCCATTTAGTACAGATTTACACATGCTAGCCCAATCTGCTGGCGTCATGTCCAAGTTAGTAATGGACTCGACCATGCTTACCGTGAAGGGAGCTTGGGGACCATAGGTTGTTACAGCCTCCTTTAACTGCTTCACTGTTTTAAAATCTAAAGCACGGTGAATTCGCTGCCCTCCTGCCTGTTCAAGTACAGGGCATGCTAATCTTTGAGGTCCTGTCTCAGGATCCCATTTATCAACTACGGGGTTTGAGGGCCACTCAGCTGTCTCCATCGGTGGGGCTGTTGGTTGAATTACGCCCTCTTGTGATAAAACAGAGTTAGTAACAGCCTCCTGTTGTGGCCTTTTTCCTAACAACCCCTTTTCCTTTAAATTTTCTTCCTCTGTCTGACTAGCTCGAGAGACCTTCTCTTTTGCTTGATCTAAAATGTCTTTCTCCATGGTCTGAACCTCTAACAATTTACTTAACATCTTTTCGGTTTGTTTTTTACTAATTTCTAATCTACTATAAAGATAACGCAACCCAATAAGATAACACAAAACAAAACCGAAACTGAATGAAACAAAAACGGAATAAAAAATCGTTGTATCAATTTTCTCTTCCTCAGGGCTGACAAACTTCAAACCTTTAGTCAACCATTTTTTCCAGTTTGCCTGAGAAATTTCTAGGGATAGGCAGCTTGAAACAAAAACAAGATAAATCAAAACAATAACACATTGTTTTTTGAATTGGTCACCCATTCTTTCGCTCTTCCTCAGGGGCGAGCAATTTCACTTACCTCCAAGCTTTAGACGTTCCCCGTACGGGCCACCAAATGCCACAGTCTGGCTGGGCACAAATGCCGCAGTCTGGCTGGGCACACAATCACGAGCCACCACACAGCTTGTAGATTCAAACAGCAACTCTTTATTCCCGAACTCACACCAGCCGTCTACAATCACGTTCTGGGGAAATCCACGTTCTCTTCCCAAATCCACCTTCTCTCCCAAATTCACCTCCACTGGGCTTCTATCTCCAAAAATATACTGTCTGAATCCCGTGAGAACTCAAGGGGAACTCAGGCAGCAGGATACGCCCTATTCCCAGCAGGAATAATCTTAAACCTTAAACCTGGAACCTAAACTGGGAACGCCCTAAACAAGATTATCTTAAAACCGGGAACACCCTAATCTGCCTTGGTCCTTGAGCAAGGTCACTTACATTCAATGTCACTGCAACATGTCAGCAACATGGGGTACGCTGGCAAGGAAATTGTCATACCTACTTGGCTAATGGCTCCCAGCACCCATACCCAAATTAATGTCAAAATGTGGTTTCTGCATCCATAGAGCAACATGACTCAGGCACAGATTTTCCAAAATAAAATGGAAGGCTAAAAGGCAATGAAGTAAGACCTTTAAATTTCTAAGGAAAATGATTTTTAACTTTAAAATCTAAAATCAAGCAAATTCGATGTCAAACCATTTATAATTATAAAGAAAGGTAAGGAAAGAATACAGGTATGTTTTTGATCCCCAACAGTCAAAAAATACACCTCCCGTGTACTCTATTATAGATTGCTACTTGTGGATGTGTTCCAGAAAAATCTAAGAGTAAACTAAGAAATAGGAAGATAGGGAAACCATAAAATGTGGTTTTTGCTTAGAATGATAGTTAACATTGTTACAAAGTAAATTTTCTCACTAATACTCCTAATGGAGGTTACATCAAAAATTCATATTCCTGAAAGCATAGATTTGATTCTATTTCTTGCAAATAGAATTAAAAGTCTAAGGTAAGCTTACTGCCATTCTGCCTTGGGTTCCTGTATTAAACATCTCTTGTCATTGACTCAAGCCTAAATTGTTTAGCCTTAAATGGTGTTTCTCTCGCTGCTATTTTAGGAGATAAACTTGCCTACCCTCATATATGTCCATCTGTTCTTCAAAGAAAGAGGTTTGCCTGAATTCTTTTTTACATACACAATTGTAAACTATAAATATATAAGGAAATGCAAAAGATTGGAATTACATAAAGGACCATAAATGGGGGAAACATAAACCATAGTACATTAGCAGAAGGAAATAACATACCTTCATCCTAAGAGTTGTGTTGGATTGGTTTCAGGATATCAATGTTGACAGAGTCTAAAGTTCTTCCTATAAAATGGCACAGTATTTTCACAGAAACTATGCAATCCTTTTGCATACTTGAAATCATCTTTAGAGCATTTGTGATATTTAATACTATGTAAATGCTATGTCAATATTTATTAAATTGCATTGTTTGGGGAATGACAACATGTTCAATACAGCCCATCTGAGGCCTAACTACACAGTGCACCAACAAGGTGCACAGAGAAAAATGCTCAAACACAGTTACTGGAGAAACCTGAGATCTGGGAAATGACGAGATGCAACAGGGCAAGCCCACACATTCTTTCAATTTTGTACACTCATGCAGGGCTCTGCATGCAGCAAATTTAAGTTTTGCATTTTGTAACTTTTGGATTTTTTTTCCTATCATTTTTGATTTGCTGTTGATTGAAGCAATGGATGCAACTGCCTATGTGGAGGGTCCACTGCTGTATAGCCACAAAAATGAGGAAGATATTTAAGTGCTAATATACACATGTTTAGGTTAAAAAAGGAGGTGACCTCAGTTTGAAATGTATTATTTATAAAAAAAAGGATGAAAGAAAAATGTATTTGTTTATGCATAAATATCTCTAATGGGATAAGTAAAAGATATAATCATTGTTATACAAAGAAGGAGTCTGGAGGATTTATGAGAAGAAGTTAGAGGAAGAAATTTTATTCTATGCCCTTTTTTTGAAAAAAAAATGTGGACTTTTATTTTTAGCTTTACAGCAAAATTGAGCAGACTCAAAGAGATTTCTTACCCACATGCCATGTCCCCACATAATTATGGTCTCCCCCATTATCAACATTTCCCACTAGAGTGGCATATTTATTACAAGTGAAGAGCCTACAGTAACACTTCATTATCACCTGAAGTCCACAGTTTATATTATATCACATGCCTGGTGTTGTGCATTTTATAGATTTGGAAAAGTTTATAATATCCATTATAGTATCCTTCAAAGTAAAAAATTTCCTTCTTTTTTTCTTCTTGTTTTTGATGGTGCTGGAGATTGAACTCAGGGCCTTGTGCAAGTGGGCAAGTGCTCTACCACTGAGCTATGTACCCAGCCCTGTCAGGGTATTTTCATTTCCTTAAATATCTTCTGTGAGTCATCATTCCTGCACCTCCCATAGTGACCCCTAGCAACCACTGATCTTTAACTGTTCCCATTGTTTTACCTTTTCCTAAATGCTATATGATCAGAATCATAGAAAGCAACCTTTCCAAATTGTCTTCTTTCACCTAGTATATGTACTTAAGTTTCCCACCTGTCATTTCATGATTTGAGATCTCATTTCTTTTGAGTACTGAGTAATATTCCATTGTTTAGATATACTACAGTTTGTTTACCCATTCACCTACTGAAATACAATTTGGTTGCCTCCAAGTTTTGGCAATTATGAATAAAACTGCTTTAAAAATCCATGTTTAGTTTTTTTTGTTGTTGTTGTTGTTGTTTAGATGTAAATTTTCAACCTTTTTGGGTAAAAACCAAAGAGTATGATTGCTGGATTTTATGGTAAAGGAGTATGGTTAGCTTTGTAAGAAACTACTAAACTATCTTTAAAATGGCTGTGCCATTTTGCATTCCCATCATCAATGAGTGACCCAGATGCTACCCATTCCCTTCAGCATTTGATGTTATCATTGTTCTGGATTTTGAGGTACTTCATTGTACCTTTACATTTTCCTATTGACATGTAATGTGGAGCTGCTTTGTATGTGCTAATTCACCTTCAGTGTATCTTTTCTTTGTGTGTGTGTGTGTGTGTGTGGTGTGTGGGGGGGGTAGGGATTGAACTCAGGTGCACTCAACCATTGATTGAGCCATTTCCCAGCCCTATTTTGTATTTTATTTAGAGAAAGGGTCTCACTGAGTTGCTTAGTGCCTTGCTCTTCCTGAGGCTGACTTTGAACTTGCAATCATCCTGTCTCAGCCTCCTGAGCTGCTGGGATTACAGAAAACATCAGTGTATCTCCTTTGGTAAGGTTTCAATTAAGGTCTTGGGCCCATTTTAAAATAGTTTTGTTGTTCTGAATTTTAAGAGTTTTATGTATATTTTGGAAAACAATGAAATATTAGATATGTCTTTTGCAAATATTTTCTCTTTGTGACTTGTCTTTTACTTCTTGGCTTTTTCAGAGAAGTGATTTTTAATGAAGTCCAACTTGTCAAGTTCTTTGGTGCTGTATCCAAAAAGTTATCACCAAACCTATATCATCTAAGATGTTCTCCTGTTGTCTTCTAAGAGTTTCATAATTTTGCATTTTATGTTTAGTTCTGTGACCATTTTGAGTTAATTTTAGAGATTAGTGTAAAATCTGTGTATAGATTAAATTTTTTTTTTAACACATGAATGTTCAGTTGCTCTAGCACCATTTTTGGAAAAAGATTATCTTTTTTTAAAAAATATTTTTTGGTTGTTGATGGACTTTATTGCCTTTATTTTTATGTGGTGCTGAGGATCAAACTCAGTGCCTCAAGCATGCTAGTTGAGCACACTACCATTGAGCCACAAGCCCAGCCCAGGAAAAAAAGATTATCTTACTCTATTGTTTTACCTTTGCTGCTTTGCCAAAGGTCAGCTGCATATATTTATGGGACTTTATTTCTGTTATTTTGTTTTATTGATATATTTGTCTGTTCTTTCATCAATGTTAACACTATCTTCATTACTTACCATTGCTTTAATAAATCTTATAACTGCATAGTGTCAGTCTTCCAAATCTGTTCTTCTCTTTTACTATTTTCTTGCCAATTCTAATGCATTACTTTTTATAAATTCTTAATTATTGCATGTATTATTTTAAAATAATATTTTTTAAAAACTACATGAGTATGACCTACAATCCCCAAAATGCCTTCTCTAAACTAAAAACTCATATTTGTGACTCAGCTAAAGTTTTAATTCTCAAGAGTTTTTTTTTTCCTAACTACTACCTACTCCTTTCAGAAAGACAAGATAGTATTCCTTCTCTATTTGGCCACAGGAATCCATGTGCAAATCTGCTGTAGTATTTTTATACTCTATTACACTGTTTCAATTCATTCTATCTCAAAAAAATGGATCTCTGTTAGTTTCCCTACCAATTCTTAATTTTTCCTCTCTTTTATCTTGTATAGCTCATCTGCATTGTGTTGTTTTCATCCTAGTTTAGATATGGCAAAAGGAGCTGAAAATGTGATGCTGCCCTCTCACGATGAGAGACTGGTCAGGGTGAGATGGTGCTGCCCAGGAGTCAGTCACCTTCAAAAGTTAGCACCTTCAAATGGAAAGGGTGCATGGCATTTGTCTGATGCAACCATAAATAAAAAATTTTTCAGTAGCTCCCACACTTTCTTTGTCATAACATTTAATCATCTTCACAACCCATTTTCATAGTAACCTCCCTTTTCTTCTCACCCTTTCTCTAGCCATGCTGACCTTCTCTTGCATCCCATGTGACAATCTCAGGCCTCTTGTGTAGTCACATAGTTTTTTTTTTTTTAATGTCTATCATCTCCCTCATTTTTTCTCAATTCAAGCCATTCTCAATTCATCCAATATGCTCCATTGACCTTCTGTTTTTACTTTGATCTTCATACTTGCAGCAGTTTTCCCCATTAGGAGTGAGTCTCTCAATGACTGAGATTTCTGTCTCTGATCACTGCTTTCCTCACATGGTGCTGGTTCTTCTAGTCAAGATTCTTTGCATACAAGAAATAGAAACTTCCTCAGGCTTGATCAAGTGAGGTGGGGTTTATTGCAAAGATACAAGTAATGCATGGAAATGGGAAAGGAAATACACTCAGAAGTCACAGGAGTAGAGTTTGAAATGAAAACCCTTTTCTATCTCTGAAGCTGAATTACTTTCCATCGCTCACTGATTCCCAAGGGACAGGTGAACACAATCTTCTCACCTTTGTGTTCTCCCTCTTTCCTCTTCTCCTGACACAGGACAGAACCAACTTTTATTTTGCCCAAAGCCACTTTATGTTAAACGTAGAGCCCCAGTTCCTCTTTAGGCAGCTGTCTTTCCCTCCCGAAAATAGCCAAGAGCCTGCAATTCTATACAGGGGATTCCATGTGACCCAAATTGGACCCAAATATTCTATTTTCCCAGAAATTTTAATTTTGAGTGAAGTGACACACAAAATGTCATTAATTCAGATAAATTCCTCTGGTAGTAATGTTAGAGAGAGACTTGAGTCCTTATTTACAGAGAGTATCTGAGTCCTTGGGCCAAGACAATACAGTTGCCACATTTCTTTTCTTTGAGTCTGTGAACTACTTAGTCTCCTTATAATACATTCTCTTTCTGACTTAATCACTTTCTTTTTTTTTATTTTTTTTATTGTTGGTTGTTCAAAACATTACATAGTTCTTGATATATCATCTTTCACACTTTGCTTCAAGTGGGTTATGAACTCCCATTTTTAGCCCATATACAGATTGCAGAATCACATCAATTACACATCCATTGATTTACATATTGCCATACTAGTGACTGTCGTGTTCTGCTACCTTTCCTATCCTCTACTATCCCCCCTCCCCTCCCCTCCCCTCCCCTCTTCTCTCTCTACCCGCTCTACTGACCTTCATTTCTCCCCCTTGTATTATTTTTCCCTTTCCCCTCATTTCCTCTTGTATGTTCTTTTGTATAACCCTGAGGGTCTCCTTCCATTTCCATGCAATTTCCCTTTTCTCTCCCTTTCCCTCCCACCTCTCATCTCTGTTTAATGTTAATCTTCTTCTCATGCTCTTCGTCCTTACTCTGTTTTTAGTTACTCTCCTTATATCAAAGAAGACATTTGGCATTTGTTTTTTAGGGATTGGCTAGCTTCACTTAGCATAATCTGCTCTAGTGCCATCCATTTCCCTGCAAATTCTATGATTTTGTCATTTTTTAATGCAGAGTAATACTCCATTGTGTATAAATGCCACATTTTTTTAATCCATTCGTCTATTGAAGGGCATCTGGGTTGGTTCCACAGTCTTGCTATTGTGAATTGTGCTGCTATGAACATCGATGTAGCAGTGTCCCTGTAGCATGCTCTTTTTAGGTCTTTAGGGAATAGACCAAGAAGGGGAATAGCTGGGTCAAATGGTGGCTCCATTCCCAGCTTTCCAAGAAATCTCCATACTGCTTTCCAAATTGGCTGCACCAATCTGCAGTCCCACCAGCAATGTACAAGTGTACCCTTTTCCCCACATCCTCGCCAGCACTTATTGTTGTTTGACTTCAGAATGGCTGCCAATCTTACTGGAGTGAGATGGTATCTTAGGGTGGTTTTGATTTGCATTTCTCTGACTGCTAGAGATGGTGAGCATTTTTTCATGTACTTGTTGATTGATTGTATGTCCTCCTCTGAGAAGTGTATGTTCAGGTCCTTGGCCCATTTGTTGATTGGGTTGTTTGTTCTCTTATTGTCTAATTTTTGGAGTTCTTTGTATACTCTGGATATTAGGGCTCTATCTGAAGTGTGAGGAGTAAAGATTTGTTCCCAGGATGTAGGCTCTCTATTTACCTCTCTTATTGTTTCTTTTGCTGAGAAAAAACTTTTTAATTTGAGTAAGTCCCATTTGTTGATTCTAGTTATTAACTTTTGTGGTATGGGTGTCCTATTGAGGAATTTGGAGCCCGACCCCACAGTATGTAGATCGTAGCCAACTTTTTCTTCTATCAGATGGCGTGTCTCTGATTTGATATCAAGCTCCTTGATCCATTTTGAATTAACTTTTGTGCATGGCGAGAGAAAGGGATTCAGTTTCATTTTGTTGCATATGGATTTCCAGTTTTCCCAGCACCATTTGTTGAAGATGCTATCCTTCCTCCATTGCATGCTTTTAGTCCCTTTATCAAATATAAGATAGTTGTAGTTTTGTGGGTTGGTTTCTGTGTCCTCTATTCTGTACCATTGGTCCACCCACCTGTTTTGGTACCAGTACCATGCTGTTTTTGTTACTATTGCTATGTAGTATAGTTTGAAGTCTGGTATTGCTATACCGCCTGATTCACACTTCCTGCTTAGCATTGTTTTTGCTATTCTGGGTCTTTTATTTTTCCATATGAATTTCATGATTGCTTTCTCTATTTCTACAAGAAATGCCGTTGGGATTTTGATTGGCATTGCATTAAACCTATAGAGAACTTTTGGTAATATCGCCATTTTGATAATGTTATTTCTGCCTATCCATGAGCAGGGTATATTTTTCCATCTTCTAAGATCTTCTTCTATTTCTCTCTTTAGGGTTCTGTAGTTTTCATTGTATAAGTCTTTCACCTCTTTTGTTAGGTTGATTCCCAAGTATTTTATTTTTTTTTGAAGATATTGTGAATGGAGTGGTTGTCCTTATTTCCATTTCAGAGGATTTGTCGCTGATATACAGGAATGCCTTTGATTTATGCGTGTTGATTTTATATCCTGCCACTTTGCTGAATTCATTTATTAGCTCTAATAGTTTCTTTGTAGAGCCTTTTGGGTCTGCTAGGTATAGAATCATATCATCTGCAAATAGTGATAATTTAAGTTCTTCTTTTCCTATTTTTATGCCTTTAATTTCTTTCGTCTGTCTAATTGCTCTGGCCAGCGTTTCGAGAACTATGTTGAACAGAAGTGGTGAGAGAGGGCATCCCTGTCTTGTTCCAGATTTTAGAGGGAATGCCTTCAATTTTTCTCCATTCAGAATGATGCTAGCCTGAGGCTTAGAATAGATTGCTTTTACAATATTGAGGTATGTTCCTGTTATCCCTAGTTTTTCTAGAGTTTTGAACATAAAGCGATGCTGTACTTTGTCGAATGCTTTTTCCGCATCTATCGAGATGATCATATGGTTCTTATTTTTAAGTCTATTGATGTGGTGAATAACATTTATTGATTTCCGTATATTGAACCAGCCTTGCATCCCAGTGATGAATCCTACTTGATCATGGTGTACAATTTTTTTGATACGTTTTTGTATCCGATTCGCCAGAATTTTATTGAGGATTTTTGCATCTAGGTTCATTAGAGATATTGGTCTGAAGTTTTCTTTCTTTGAAGTGTCTTTGTCTGGTTTAGGTATCAGGGTGATGTTGGCCTCGTAGAATGAATTTGGAAGTTCTCCCTCTTTTTCTATTTCCTGAAGTAGCTTGAAAAGTATTGGTATTAGTTCCTCTTTAAAGGTTTTGAAAAACTCTGCTGTATACCCATCCGGTCCTGGGCTTTTCTTAGTTGGTAGCCTTTTGATGGTTTCTTCTATTTCCTCAATTGATTTTGGTCTGTTTAGGTTGTCTATATCCTCCTGACTCAATCTGGGCAGATCATATGACTTAAGAAATTTATCTATGCCTTCACTATCTTCTAATTTATTGGAGTATAAGGATTCAAAATAATTTTTGATTATCTTCTGTATTTCTGAAGTGTCTGTTGTGATATTGCCTTTTTCATCCCGTATGCTAGTAATTTGAGTTCTCTCTCTTCTTCTCTTCACTAGCATGGATAAGGGTCTGTCGATTTTGTTTATTTTTTCAAAGAACCAACTTTTAGTTTTGTCAATTTTTTCAATTGTTCCTTTGTTTCAATTTCATTAATTTCAGCTCTGATTTTAATTTTTTCTTGCCTTCTACTTCTTTTGCTGTTGTTTTGCTCTTCTTTTTCTAGGATTTTGAGATGAAGTGTGAGATCATTTATTTGTTGGTTTTTTCTTTTTTTAAGGAATGAACTCCAAGCAATGAATTTTCCTCTTAGAACTTCTTTAAATGTGTCCCATAGATTCCGATATGTTGTGTCTGTGTTTTCATTAATCTCTAAGAATTTTTTAATTTCCTCCTTGATGTCTTCTATAACCCATTGATCATTCAGTAACCTATTGTTCATTCTCCAAGTGATGTATGCTTTTTCCTTCCTTCTTTTATCGTTGATTTTCAGTTTCATTCCATTATGATCAGAAAGGATGCATGGTATTATCTCTACTCCTTCATATTGTCTAAGAGTTGCCCTGTGACATAATATATGATCTATTTTTGAGAAGGATCCATGTGCTGCTGAGAAAAAAGTGTAACTGCTTGATGTTGGGTGGTATATTCTATATATGTCAATTAAGTCTAGGTTATTAATTGTGTTGTTGAGTTCTATAGTTTCTTTATTCAACTTTTGTTTGGAAGATCTGTCCAGTGGCGAGAGAGGTGTGTTGAAGTCTCCCATGATTATTGTATGGTGGTCTATTAGACTCTTGAACTTGAGAAGAGTTTGTTTGACGAACATAGCTGCACCATTGTTTGGGGCATAAATATTTATGATTGTTATGTCTTGTTGGTGTATGGTTCCCTTAAGCAGTATGTAGTGTCCCTCTTTATCCCTTTTGATTAACTTTGGCTTGAAATCTATTTTATTTGATATGAGTATGGACACGCCTACTTGTTTCCGAAGTCCATATGAGTGATATGATTTTTCCCAACCTTTCACCTTCAGCCTATGTATGTCTTTTCCTATCAAATGTGTCTCCTGTAGGCAGCATATTGTTGGGTCTTGTTTTGTGATCCATTCTACTAGCCTGTGTCTCTTGATTGGTGAGTTTAAGCCATTAACATTTAGGGTTATTATTGAGATATGGGTTGTTGTTCCAGCCATATTTGTTTATTTATGTTACTAAACATGATTTGTTTTCCTCTTTGATTATTCCCCCCCCTTTACTGTCCTACCTCCCACTGTTGGTTTTCATTGTTATTTTCCATTTCCTCTTCCTGTAATGTTTTGCCGAGGATGTTTTGAAGAGATGGTTTTCTAGCTGCATATTCTTTTAACTTTTGTTTGTCGTGGAAGGTTTTAATTTCATCTTCCATCCTGAAGCTTAATTTCGCTGGATACACAATGCTTGGGTGGGACCCATTTTCTTTCAGTGTTTGAAATATGTTATTCCAGGATCTTCTAGCTTTCAGAGTCTGTGTTGAAAGATCAGCTGTTATCCTGATTGGCTTACCCCTAAATATAATCTGCTTCCTTTGTCTTGTAGCTTTTAAAATTCTCTCCTTATTCTGTATGTTGGGCATCTTCATTATAATGTGTCTAGGTGTGGCTCTCTTATGATTTTGCACATTTGGCGTCCTGTAGGCTTCTAGAATTTGGGATTTTGTCTCATTCTTCAAGTCTGGGAAGTTTTCTTGTATTATTTCAATGAATAAATTGCTCATTCCTTTGGTATGGAGTTCTATACCTTCCTGTATCCCAATGACTCTTAAGTTTGGTCTCTTAATGTTATCCCATATTTCTTGGATGTTCTGCTCATGGTTTCTTAACAGTCTTGCTGAGCTGTCTATGTTCTTTTCCAGTTGAAATACTTTGTCTTCATTTTCTGATGTTCTATCTTCTAAGTGTTCTACTCTGCTGGTAGTATTCTGCATTGAGTTTTTAAGTTGGTTTATTGCTTCCTGCATTTCTAGGATTTCTGTTTGTTTGTTTTTTATAACCTCTATCTCCCTGTATAGTTGATCCTTTGCTTCCTGGATTTGTTTGTGTAATTCCTTGTCGAAGTGATCTTTCATTGTCTGATTTTGCTGTCTAATGTCTTCCTTGATACTCCAGATCATCTGAAGCATATATATCCTGAATTCTTTATCTGACATTCCATCTGCTGCAGCTGTTACCTCTTCTAAAGTTGAGTTGACCTGCATTGCTTGTAGTCCTTTCTTTCCTTGTCTTTTCATACTGCTTGCGTTTCTTTCTTCTTGGTGAAACTGTTGTGTTTTTGAAATTTTCCCCCCCTATATATTTATATTGCTCTTGTATAGTTGAAAAGTCTCCCTTGCAGGTGCGGGAGGGGGCTCTGCTCTGCCCCTCCTCCAATTGGTGTGAGCTGTCTACCACGCCCTCGGACCCCTGGCCCTGATCCGCCGTTTAGTCGCAGGTCTGCCTACCTTGCAGGTGGGGGCGAAAGCTCTGCCCTGCCCCTCCTACCATGCCCGGGGACCGCTAGGCCTGATCTGCAGGTTGGTCGCCGGTCTGCCCACCTTGCGGGCACGGGTGGCAGTTCCGCTCCGCCCCCACTCCAATTGGGGTCACTTGACCACCACACAGGCGGGCCGCTGGGCCTTATCTCGGCGTGGGCGAAGGCTCTGCTCTGTCCCCACTCCAGTTGGGGTGAAGTGTGTACCACGCTGGCAGGCCGCTGGGCCTGATCTGCCGGTCTGTCACAGGTCTGCTTACCTTGCCGGCGCTGGCGGTGGCTCTGCCCTGCCCCTCCTACCACACCCGCAGACCGCTGGGCCCGATCTGCAGGTTGGTCGTAGGTCTGCCTACCTTGCGGGCGCGGACGGCGGCCCCGCTCCTCCCCTCTGGCTTGACAACAAAGCGAGAGAGACTCGGGTATCTGTGACTCACCCTCCCTACCAGGGGACCAACTGTTTCCGTCGCCGCTGGCACCGATGAAGTTCTCTCCTCGGCCGCTCTCCGATGACATCAGATCTCTGCCATGCTGGCATCCCCTGTTCTATGGCTGAATCCCATTTTCTTCTCTTCCAATAGGCGGAGCTGTGCCCTCTGAGCCGAGCTTCTGCCCTCTATGTGCTGACAGAAATCCCTGTAAGGTGGCTCCTGGGAGTCTCTCAATCCTGTTGGTCCAGAGCCCTTTCACTTATCCGGCCCCTCCCCCTGTTCCTCCTCCCAGCCAGCCAGCCAGGTCCTGTTCACCAGAGGCGGTTCCCCAAGGATCTGATTACACTTGCAGCCCCACCGCGTGTCCTATATCCCGAACGATGAACACCCTCTCTGTCATTCATCTAAGCCCCAGTGCTGTGGTGGGGTGATCTGGGAACCAACAGTTTAATTTTTCCGGACCCCTTTGGTGGGCATGCCCCCAGAAACTGGCGGCTAAGATCTTGGGTGTCGCCGCTGGTGTTAAGGAGAGGTGGGGATCTGGAATCCCCTCTGCTTCCCTACAGACACGCCCCTGGAGAGATTCCCCAGGTTTCCTGGCTGCTTGTATCTGGGGGGGTGGGAGTTACACACCTGCTAACGTGGATTCCGCTGGGAAGGAATTCTGTTGGCGGAACTCTGGTGATGTCACCTCTCTGCTATGGCGGGCCCCAGGCTCCTTGCCGGAGTGTCCGATGGGAGGGGTGGGACTGGTCTGTCTCTGGTTGGTTTCAGCTCCCGGTTTGCTATTTCATGAAGGCTTGGCGACAGACCTCTTCCTAGAGTCCCTGCACCGCTCCTGCTGCGCTGCGCCTCGGAGGCTATCCGCCCTGATGCGTGGGCCGCGTGCAGGCAGCCGGCAGTTGCCGAGTCGCGCGGGCAGCGGCTGGCGGGTCTGGACCTCTGCGCTGCGTGGCGGAGATTCACTCGTCTAGCGCAAACTGTCACCTCCAAAATCCTACCAATTCCCGGCCAGTCTCTCTTTAGTGGAATTTTGCTAGGAGTTTCTCAGCAGGTCGAATCTAAGCGAATCCATGCGTCTCTCTGACCCCATTGTTGCGGAGGTACTGAAAGCGCTGCCTCCCCACTTGCCGCCATGTTGGATCCCTTAGTCACTTTCTATGGATAATAATCACAGAATACCAATCAACATTCTCGTTTTCTCTGTTTGCACATGGCCAGCAGCCTGAGTACATAGCCTTGCATGGTCTTTCCCCTTAGCTTTCTAAGTACAACCTCGGAGTCCCTTTGTTCTAATTCCAAGAATATCTGGCTCTGGTCATCTGGATTGTCCTTTATATACCTGTGCATTCTTGCTCTTGACAGTTGTGGTCAGGTGTAGTGAGGTACCATTATAAAAACATGGCTTCCTAGGTCTAGCTCCTGAATCAGGCTCATTAACACGAGAAAATGCTACAGAGTATCAGGAATCCTGAGATATATGTACTGTGTTGGCAAAGAGATTTTCTGACTTTTCTGTCCTGCACCATATAAGGTCTCCTTTCATAAAGGCCACTGGCAAGATAGGAGATGTGTGTGAATATGAGAAGAATTTATTTATGGAATCAACTTATTTATTTTTGCTATGGAATCACAATTCCTGAGTTTGAATACCAGCTATGACACTCATTAGAACTATGATCTTTGGAAAACTACTTAATGCCTCTGAATAATCAGTCTGCTTAGCTCTAAAATCAGAATAACATAACTATCTCCTCAGTTAATCAGAATAAAATATTTAAACAGTGCCTGGAAGATAATAGTTTCTAAGTAGATGTTAATCTTCATTGTTTATTGTTTATTATTATTATTATTATTAATTATTATTATTATTATAGTTGACATTATGCAATGAGAGAAACATCTAGAATGAATTCTGTGCAGTCTTGCTTTTCATATTTGGGGCCAAAAAAGAATTCGGAAGGGTGTTAGTTTCATACTTAATTTGCTTGTAGTTTTTCTCATTATAATCTCATTAGCAAGAGGAAGAATTTCTATAAATGGGATACCAAGAGCATCATTTCCTTCAGTGGCATTTAGTCATATTTCTGTCATACTTTATCTGACTCCAGCTAATACTTACCCTGTCCCATTATAGTGATCTCAAGAATGCAGAATCTTCACTTTTCTCTTTCTTATTTTACTTTGCACACAGGCAACTTGTACATCACAGGAACACATAGCATATATAATATATATCCATTAAATAAAATTTCCAAAAAATCATCACATATTTTTACCTTTTCCATCTCTGAATTCATTTATTTAATTTATTAACTATTTAAGCTTAAGGTTTTTTTAATCTTCTAGAATACTTTTAGATCAATTTTGCTCATTGTAAAATTCAGTGGATTCTTAGAGAATTAATTATGAATTTTCCATTTTGCTTCTTCCCTCCCTGCTCTGGATGCATTAGACTTCTTACATCTCTCAAATCAGCATGCTTTATCCACACCTTTAAATCTTGTACATTCTGTTTCCTCCTCTTAAAATGCTATGCTTTTATTCACATTCTCTGAATCACATTCTGTGATTTAATATATTTTTTTCTTTTGGAATATTAATAATCACTCTAATTACTCTGAAGAGGCAATACCTCTACTTTTGTAAATAAATTGATAATTTTCTTTCTTTCATTTTATTTATTTATTGATTTTGGAACCCAGGATCGAACTGGGAGCACTTAAACACCGAACTACATCCCCAGCCCTTTTTGTGTTTTATTTTGAGACAGGGCCTCACTAAGTTGCTGAGACTAGCTTTCAAATTGTGATCCTCTTGCCTCAGCTTCCTGAGCAACTGGGATTATAGGTGTGTGCCAGCACAGCCAGCAAATTGATAATGTTCAATCATAATAAATAAACAACATTGTTTGTGAAATATGTTTCTACAAATGTCATGTTAAAATAGTGAAATCTGTGCATTGTGACTCAGTTTGCTGGGGCTGCTACAATAAAGTAACATAAACTGGGTGACTTATAAACAACAGAAACTTACTATGATGAGGGCACAAGCAGTTCTATGTTTGGTGAAGACCCACTACCTGGCTGATAGATGTTGTCTTCTTCTTCTTTTAAATAAAGATATGCTTTCTTGCTGTGTCTGGAAACTTTTTTTATAAGGTCCTAATCCTGTTTATAAAAGCTGTGCCCAAAGGCACACAAAACTAATAGCACATTAGTTACCTTATTTTCAACATTTGAATTTTGGGGGGACACAAACATTCAGGGTATTGTCATCTTTTATTTTTTAATATGTTGTTTTAGTTGTAGATGGACACAATACCTTTATTTTATTTGTTTTTATGCAGTGCTGAGGATTGAACCTGGGGCCTCATACCACTCTACCAACTGAACCACAACCCCAGCTCCTAGCTACCGATTTTTTAAAAGAATGAAGTCAAAAGACTTTCAGTATCAATTCATTGTCAATTGTATGGCTGTAAGTTGTCTTTTTTTTTTTTAATTTTTTTTATTGGTTGTTCAAAACATTATAAAGCTCTTGACATATCATATTTCATACAATAGATTCAAGTTGGTTATGAACTCCCAATTTTACCCCAAATACAGATTGCAGAATCACATCGGTTACACATCCACATTTTTACATAATGCCCTATTAGTAACTGTTGTATTCTGCTACCTTTCCTATCCTCTACCATCCCCCCTCCCTCCCCTCCCATCTTCTCTCTCTACCCCATCCACTGTAATTCATATCTCTCCTTGTTTATTTTCCCATTCCCCTCACAACCTCTTATATGTAATTTTGTATAACAATGAGGGTCTCCCTCCATTACCATGCAATTTCCCTTTTCTCTCCCTTTCCATCCCACCTCATGTATCTGTTTAATGTTAATCTTTTCTTCCTGCTCTTCCTCCCTGCTTTGTTCTTAGTTGCTCTCATTATATCAAAGAAGACATTTGGTATTTGTTTTTTAGGGATTGGCTAGCTTCACTAAGCATAATCTGCTCTAGTGCCATCCATTTCCCTGCAAATTCTATGATTTTGTCATTTTTTAGTGCTGCGTAATACTCCATGGTGTATAAATGCCACATTTTTTTATCCATTCATCTATTGAAGGGCATCTGGGTTGGTTCCACAGTCTAGCAATTGTGAATTGTGCTGCTATGAACATCGATGTAGCAGTATCCCTGTAGTATGCTCTTTTAAGGTCTTCAGGGAAAAGTCCAAGAAGGGCAATAGCTGGGTCAAATGGTGGTTCCATTCCCAGCTTTCCCAGGAGTCTCCATACTGTTTTCCAGATTGGCCGCACCAGTTTGCAGTCCCACCAGCAATGTACAAGAGTACCCTTTTCCCCACATCCTCGCCAGCACTTGTTGTTGTTTGACTTCATAATGGCTGCCAATCTTACTGGAGTGAGATGGTATCTTAGGGTGGTTTTGATTTGCATTTCTCTGACTGCTAGAGATGATGAGCATTTTTTCATGTACTTGTTGATTGATTGTATGTCGTCCTCTGAGAAGTGTCTGTTCAGGTCTTTGGCCCATTTGTTGATTGGGTTATTTGTTTTCTTATTGTTTAATTTTTTGAGTTCATTGTATACTCTGGATATTAGGGCTCTATCTGAAGTGTGAGGAGTAAAAATTTGTTCCCATGATGTAGGCTCCCTATTTACCTCTTTTATTGTTTCTCTTGCTGAGAGAAAACTTTTCAGTTTAAGTAAGTCCCATTTGTTGATTTTTGTTATCAACTTTTGTGCTATGGGTGTCCTATTAAGGAATTTGGAGCCCGACCCTACAATATGTAGATCGGAGCCAACTTTTTCTTCTATCAGACGCAGAGTCTCTGATTTGATATCTAGCTCCTTGATCCACTTTGAGTTAACTTTTGTGCATGGCGAGAGGAGGGGATTCAGTTTCATTTTGTTGCATATGGATTTCCAGTTTTTCCAGCACCATTTGTTGAAGATGCTATCCTCCCTCCATTGCATGCTTTTAGCTCCTTTATCAAATATAAGATAGTTGTAGCTTGTGGATTGGTCTCTGTGTCCTCTATTCTGTACCATTGGTCCACCCTCCTGTATTGGTACCAGTACCATGCTGATTTTGTTACTATTGCTCTGTAATATAGTTTTAAGTCTGGTATCGCTATACCGCCTGATTCGCACTTCCTGCTTAGAATTGCTTTTGCTATTCTGGGTCTTTTATTTTTCCATATGAATTTCATGATTGCTTTATCCATTTCTACAAGAAATGCTGTTGGGATTTTGATTGGCATTGCATTAAACCTATAGAGAACTTTTGGTAATATCGCCATTTTGATGATGTTAGTTCTGCCTATCCATGAACAGGGTATATTTTTCCATCTTCTAAGATCTTCTTCTACTTCTCTTTTTAGGGTTTTGTAGTTTTCATTATATAAATCTTTCACCTCTTTTGTTAGGTTGATTCCCAAGTATTTTATTTTTTTTTTTGAGGATATTGTGAATGGAGTGTTTTTCCTCATTTCCGTTTCAGAAGTTTTGTCGCTGATATACAGAAATGCCTTTGATTTATGCGTGTTGATTTTATATCCTGCCACTTTGCTGAATTCATTTATTAGTTCTAGTAGTTTTTTTGTAGACCCTTTTGGGTCTTCTAGGTATAGAATCATGTCATCTGCAAATAGTGATTATTTAAGTTCTTCCTTTCCTATTTTGATGCCTTTAATTTCTTTCGTCTGTCTAATTGCTCTGGCCAGTGTTTCGAGAACTATATTGAATAGAAGTGGTGATAGAGGGCATCCCTGTCTTGTTCCAGATTTTAGGGGGAATGCCTTCAATTTTTCTCCATTGAGAATGATGCTAGCCTGAGGCTTAGCATAGATAGCTTTTACAATGTCGAGGTAAGTTCCTGTTATCCCTAGTTTTTCTAATGTTTTGAACATAAAGGGATGCTGTACTTTGTCGAATGCTTTTTCTGCGTCTATCGAGATCATCATATGGTTCTTATTTTTAAGTCTATTGATGTGGTGAATAACATTTATTGATTTCCGTATATTGAACCATCCTTGCATCCCAGGGATGAATCCTACTTGATCATGGTGCACAATTTTTTTGATGTGCCTTTGTATCCGATTCGCCAGAATTTTATTGAGGATTTTTGCATCTATGTTCATCAGAGATATTTGTCTGTAGTTTTCTTTCTTTGAGGTGTCTTTGTCTGGTTTCGGAATCAGGGTGATGTTGGCCTCATAGAATGAATTTGGCAGAGCTCCTTCTTTTTCTATTTCCTGAAATAACTTGAAAAGTATTGGTATTAATTCTTCCTTAAAGGTTTTGTAAAACTCCGCTGTATACCCATCCGGTCCTGGGCTTTTCTTGGTTGGAAGTCTTTTGATTGCTTCTTCTATTTCATCTATTGTTATTGGTCTGTTTCAGTTGTGAGTATCCTCCTGACTCAGTCTGGGCAAATCATATGACTTAAGGAATTTATCAATGTCTTCACTGTCTTCTATTTTATTGGAATATAGGTTTTCAAAATAATTTCTAATTGTCTTCTGTATTTCTGTAGTGTCTCTTGTGATATTGCCTTTTTCATCCCGTATGTTAGTGATTTGAGTTCTCTCTCTTCTTCTCTTCGTTAGCATGGCTAAGGGTCTGTCGATCTTATTTATTTTTTCAAAGAACCAACTTTTAGTTTTGTTAATTTTTTCAATAGTTTCTTTTGTTTCAATTTCATTGATTTCCGCTCTGATTTTAATTATTTCTTGCCTTCTGCTACATTTGCTTTTGTTTTGCTCTTCCTTTTCTAGGGCTTTGAGATGAAGTGTGAGCTCATTTATTTGTTGGTTTTTCCTTTTTTTGAGGAATGACCTCCAAGCAATGAATTTCCCTCTTAAAACTGCTTTCATTGTGTCCCATAGATTCCGATATGTTGTGTCTGTATTTTCATTTATCTCTAAGAATTTTTTGATTTCTTCCTTTATGTCTTCTGTAACCCATTGATCATTCAGTAACATATTGTTCATTTTCCATGTGATGTAGGATTTTTCCTTCCGTCTTTTATCATTGATTTCCAGTTTCATTCCATTATGATCAGATAAAATGCATGGGATTATCTCCACCCCTGTATATTTACTGAGGGTTGCCCTATGACATAATATATGGTCTATTTTTGAGGAGGATCCATGTGCTGCTGAGAAAAAAGTATATCCACTTGATGATGGTTGATATATTCTATATATGTCAGTTAAGTCTAGGTTGTTGATTGTGATATTGAGTTCTATAGTTTCTTTATTCAGCTTTTGTTTGGAGGATCTGTCCAATTGTGAGAGAGGTGTGTTGAAGTCACCCATAATTATTGTGTTGTGGTCTATTTGATTCTTGAACTTGAGGAGAATTTGTTTTATGAATGTCGCAGCACCATTATTTGGTGCATAAATATTGATAATTGTTATGTCTTGTTGGTGAATGGTTCCTTTTAACACTATATAATGTCCTTCCTTATCCCTTTTGATTAATTTAGTCTTGAAGTCAATTTTATTCGATATGAGGATGGCCACCCCTGCTTGCTTACGAGGACCGTGTGCATGGTATATTTTTTCCCAACCTTTCACCTTCAGCCTGTGTATGTCTTTTCCAATCAGATGTGTCTCCTGGAGGCAGCATATTGTTGGATTTGTTTTTTTAATCCATGTTACCAGCCTATGTCGCTTTATTGGAGAGTTTAAGCCATTAATGTTTAGAGTTACTATTGATATATGGTTTGTACTTCCAGCCATGTTTGATTATTTATCTTCTTCTTTTTTTTTTTTAATTTAGTTTGTTTCTCCATGGTTAGCCTTCCCCCCACCCTCTGTCTTTATAGAGGCACTTCCCACTGATGGTTTTGGTTATTGTTTTTCATTTCTTCCTCGTGTAGTGTTTTGCTCAAGATGCTTTGCAATGCTGGTTTTCTGGCTGCAAATTCTTTTAGCTTTTGTTTATCATGAAAGATTTTTATTTCATTATCGTACCTGAAGCTTAATTTTGCTGGATACAGAATTCTTGGTTGGCATCCATTGTCTTTCAGTGTTTGAAATACGTTGTTCCAGGATCTTCTCGCTTTCAGTGTCTGTGATGAAAAATCCGTTGTTAACCTTATTGGTTTACCCCTGAATGTAATCTGCCTCCTTTCTCTTGTAGCTTTTAGTATTTTCTCTTTGTTCTGTATATTGGATATCTTCATAACAATGTGTCTTGGCGTTGGTCTACTGTGATTTTGTGTGCTCGGTGTCCTGTATGCATCTACAATTTGTATATCCATTTCCTTTTTTATTTCTGGAAAGTTTTCTGTAATTATTTCATTCAGCAGGTTACTCATTCCCTTGGTTTGAATCTCTGTACCTTCTTCTATCCCGATGACTCGTAGGTTTGGTTTCTTTATGTTATCCCATATCTCTTGGATGTTTTTCTCGTGGTTTTTAACCAGCCTTTCTGAGTTGGCTAGGCTCTTTTCAAGATGATATATTTTGTCTTCATTATCTGATGTTCTGGCTTCTACTTGCTCCACTCTGTTAGTGATACTCTCAATTGAGTTTTTAATTTGGCTTATCGTTTCCTTCATTTCTAGAATTATTGTTTGGTTTTTTTTATAATCTCAATCTCCTGATAAAGATGCTTAACTTCTTCTTTTATCTGTCTATGTAATTCATTTTCAAAGTGTTCTTTCACTGTTTGGTTTTGCTGTCTTGTATCTTCTTTAAGGTTCCATTCCATCTGTCTAAGGTATTCCTTGAGTTCTTTATATGACCATTTTTCTGCTGACTCTAGGTCTTCCTGAGTATTTAGGCTGTCCTTCATTGTTTGTACTCCTTTTCTTCCTTGCTTTTTTATGCTGCTCATGTTACTTCTTGTTCTGTTTGACTGCTGAGTTACTGTTTACTCTTATAGATTTATTTGATGCTTGAGAGGAAAGATATTAGAAGGGAAGGGAAGAAGTCACTAAAGAGAATGAGAGTAGGCAGGTAGAATTCAAGGAAGGGGGAATAAGAAGATTGAAAAGAAATGAAAAGACAAAAGAAACAAGAATAACAAAGATTAGACAATAAAGAAAGAAAGAAAAGACGAAAAAAAAATTTTTAACAAAAATAATAGTGATAATAAAAAATGAAAATTAATATAAAAAAAATAATAATAAAATAAAAAAAATTAAAAAAATAGAAACATTGAAAAAAATTAAAGAACAACAACAAATAAAAATTGAAAATGAAAGAAAAAGAAGAAAAAAAAAGAGAAAAAAAAGAAAAAGAAAAGAAAAAAAAATGATAATAATAATAATAATAATAAATGCAGTCCTAGAGTTCTATTAACTTCTCTTCCAGTAGGTGGAGCTGTGCCCACTGGGCCAAGCTTCTCCTCTCAATAGGTGGGAACCATTCACTGTGCAGCAGCTCTTTCTCCTAGACTGGGCGGGTCTCCAATCCTGAGTGTCTAGGGCCTTGTCTTGTGTTTCCTCAAGCCAGGCCATGCTCACCTGTGGCGCTCACCACAATACTGGCTACACGCCAGGTCTGCTGCTCCTGGGAGCCCTGTTTTCATGAACACCTGGGCTCACTCTCCCTGTTTGCCTCCCTCAGACCCTAAGTTTGTAGAGCTTGGGGCTGAGATCCCCCAGCGAATTTGCTTGCCCTCCTGTAGCCACGCCCCCGGTAGCTGGTGCAAGAGACCTCAGTTGTCAGCACTGGTGGGAGCGGTAGCCGGGAGTTCTGCGCTGCGAGTCCCGCGCCACTCCTGATTCCCTCGGTCTGGTTATTGCGTTCACAGGAGAGCTGGGAGTGGCCCTTAAGGTTTCCCCGCTGCGTGGAGAGAGATGGCTAGGGGATTACACACCTGTCGCGCTGGTTTCAATGCAGTTATCTCCTCCGCCCGTGACGCCATTTCTCTGCCATGGTGATATCCCATGCAAATGGTGACCATTTGTTCCCTTTGCCAGGTGACCAATGCAATGGGTGGGTCCTGACTGTCTCTCCCAATCCCCGTTTCAGTCCTGTGGCCACTGCCTATGAAGGCTCGGTTGGCTTATACCTCTGTAAATTCCTAAGGGCCGGCCAACTATTTCAGTGGGATCCTTAGTGCTGAGTCACAGGAAGCAGGCGAACCGGAGCTTAATTGCCTCCAATTCGGGCTCTGTGTGTGTGTTCTGAGGGGCCCAGCCTGTACACCCCAGATCCACGTCAGCTCAGCATTGCCTAGTGATCCTGAGCAAACAGCATTTAGACAGTTTACGGCTCCTTATGCCCACGCAGTTGAAGATGTCAGAGACTTGATCTCTCTGCGCCTGCCACCATGTTACATCTCCTCAGTGATATTCATGTTGCCCTTACAGCTTCCTGGTATAAGCAAGTTCTTGGGATTATACAAACTGCTGCTTCTGTTTCCAGTCCAGATTTCTAGAAATGAAACCCTGCCGCCGTCGCCTCCGTCTCTGGGCCACGCTGACGAGCGTCGAGCTTGTCTGCGACCGTAGAAGAGCCGCCCTGGCCTCCGCAGCTCTTCAGCCCGGTGCCAGGCCCCAGGGGCCCAAGCAGCTGCCGCCACGGCTCTCCGTCCCCCTCCTCCGGAGCACGGGTCCCCTGGCAGGGGGGTGCAGAACGACCCCAGAGCAGGCTCTGCCCGAAGGTGCAGCGGCGAACAGGCCACAGAGACGCTCGAGGCTGCAATCCAGCCTTCAGAGGACAGGGCTCCGCATGCAGCCCAGCTCCAACCTCTAGGTGCGGCTGCCGGACAGTGTATACAGAGCCATCAAGACAGCAAGCAGAAAGCAAATGGCGGCTCCCGCGGAGTGGATTTTCGGCACAGAAACCACAGCCCCGCCAACAATCCCAATCCACAAACTCTCCCTGTATAAAAAGTATTCAAAAAAAAAAAAGGGAAAAAAAAAAGAAAAAAAAAAAAAGGCGGGGCGCACTGAGCTTTCTTTGCCTCGGGTACTTACAATCCACTGCTGATTACACATTCAGCTTCTCCGCCCGGAGCGAAGCAAAAGAGGAAGCAGATGGGAGCAAAGAGCCCGCGGCTCTGAGCAGCCAAGCGTCTCTTTTTCGATTTCTTTGTTCTTCCTGCTCCTTGGCAAAGTGGTCCACTACAGATTAACGGTGAAAGGAGCTTTAACAGACTGTCGAAGTCTTTATTTCTTTGGCAGAAATGTCTAGGAGTGTAATTGCTATGTCATTTAGTAATCACATGATTAGTTGTAAGTTGTCTTGAGTGGATGGGAAATCATTGGGCTGTAAGTTGTCTTGAGTGGATGGGAAATCACTGAAGCCATTTGTATACTTACTAGAGCCATAGTATAAGTCACATTTCCTTAATAGTTTCATAATTCAAGGGCTTATAAATTATTTTAGTTTCAGTCTTTATCAGAAAAATAGTTTCATGAATGAGAACAGAGATACAACATATCAAAATCTCTGGGAGAGTACCAAAGCAGTTCTAAGAGGAAAATTAATAGCACTAAGTGAAGCTTATGCTCCATTTCAAGGTCTTAAAAAAAAGAACAGACTAATTACAAAACAAGTAGAAGATAAGACATGATTAAAATCAGCTGAAATTAATGAAATTGAGAATAAGAAAACAATATACAAGATCAATGCAATGAAGAGTTGATTCTTCAAAAAGATAAATAAATATAAAAATATTTTTTAAAAAACACATCAGAAAGTAATACAATGTGACAGATGGGTTTAATTCCAGGGATTCAAAGTTGGTTTCACATAGGCAAATCAATAAATGTAATTCACCATTTAAACAGAATTAAGGATAGGAATCACATGATCATCTCAATAGATGCAGAAAAGGCCTTTGATAAAATTCAGCACCCACTCATGTTAAAAAAAATGCCAGAGAAGCTATGGATAGAAGGAATTTATCTCAACATTTATGACAAACCCAAGGTTAACATCATTCTGAATGGAGAAAAACTAAAATCATTTCCTCTAAGATAGGAATAAGATAAGGCTGTTTACTTTCAACACTCCTATATAATATAGTTTTCAAACATTAGCTGGAACAACTAGGTAAGAAAAGGAAATCAAAGGGATACAAATAGTAAAAGAAGTCAAACTATCTCTGTTTGCTGATGACATGATCCTGTATCTAGAAAACTCCTGCCCCCCCCCAAAAAAAAACCTCTTCCAGAATATTTCTAAAGCTTATAAATTACATTACCAAAGTAGCAGGAGAGAAAATCAACACCCATAAATCAATACCTTTCCTATACTACAACAGTGATTCGACAGAAGAAGAAATAAGGAAAATCATTCCATTCACAATAACCTCAAAAAAAAAAAAACACAAAAAACCCTGGAATTAATATACCTAGGGAGGTAAAAAAAAAAAAAGCCCTCCAATGAAAATTATAGAACACTGAGGAAAGAAATTGAAGAAGAACTTATTAGATGGAAAGATATTCCATATCCTTAGAGTGGCAGAATCAATAGTGTTAAAATGGCCATACTACCAAAAATGATATACAGATTCAGTGCATCCCCATCAAAATACCAATGACATTCTTTGCAGAATTAGAAAAAAACAATGTTCAAATTCATTTGGGGGAATAAGGGACCCAGAATAGCCAAAACAATACTAAGCAAGACAACATTATACCTTATCTGAAATTATACTATCATGCTGTAGTAACAAGAACAGCATGGTATTGGCATCAAAATAGACATGAAGATCAATGGAACAGAATAGAAGACACAGAGACAAGTCTAAATACCTTCATCCATCTGATACTTGACAAAGGTACCAAATATATTGTGGAGAAAAGACAGCCTTTTAAACAAATGGTGCTGGGGAAACTGGATCACTATTATTAAAAGATAAAATTAGACCCCTTTCTTTCTCCCTGCACAGAACTAAAATTGAAATGGATCAAAGACAGTAATTAGACCAGAAACCTTGCAACTGCTAGAAAAGAACAATAGGGTTAACACTCCATCTTATAGTGCTGACACTGACTTCCTAAACAAGACCCCCAAAGCACAAGAAATAATACCAGGAATCAATAAATGGAGTAGCATTAAACTAAAAAGCTTCTACATACCAAAGGAAATTATTAAAAACATGAAGAGAGAGCCTACAAAATGGGAGAAAATCTTTGCCAACTACTCCTCCAATAGGGGATATATATCCAGAATATAAAAAATTCAAAAATCTTAACATCCAAACAAAACCCAAAGAATCCAATCAATAAATTGATTAAAAAAACAGCAACTTCTCAAAAGAAAAAAGCACAAATAGCCAACAAATATATGAAAAAATGTTTTAAGATCTCTAGTAGTCAGAGAAATGCATATCAAAAGTACACTAGGATTTCATCTTATTCTAGTCACAAGGGCAATGACCAAGAATACAAACAATAATAAATGCTGACAAGGTTGTAGAGAAAAAGGTACACTTGTACATTGTTGGTGCAGTACCTGTACTGCAGACTAGTACAATCACTTTGGAAAACAATATGGAAATTCCTCAAAAAGTAGGGATTGAACCACCATAAGACCCAGCTATCCCAATCCTTGGTATTTTCCCTAAATATCGAAAATCGGCATACTATAGTGATACAGCCACCTCAATGTTTATAGCAGCACAATTCACAATAGCTACTTTATGGAATCAACCCATGTGCCTATCAATAGATAAATGGATTAAGAAACTGTGGTATATAATGGAGTTCCACTCAGCAATAAAAAAGACTGAAATTATGGCATTGCAGGTAAATGAATTGAATGAAGAATATGCTAAGTGAAAACGTCAACTTAGAAACTCAAATGTCAAGTGTTTTCTCTCATATGTAGAAACTAGAGTAAATAAAGAAAGGAGGATGGAAAGACAGGATATTGTAAAGATAAAGGAAAGATCAGTAATGTAGAATGAGATCAAGAAGCAAAATGGAAGAATAAGAAAGGGAAAGTAACGAGAAATAAATTCTTAAAAAATCATGTATGTGCATATATAAATATACCACAAAGAATTTCACCTTTATGTATAAGTAAGATAAACCAATCAAACATAAATAAATAGACCAGAAAAGGGAAGTCTAGCAGAGTAGAAGAAGGAGAATGGTGCAAGGGAAGGAAGACAGGAGGGAAAATGGTCAGGGAAAGGGAGGGAATCATAAACTGAAATCATTCTCCATGCATGTAAGAGTTTGTTATGAGTAACCCAAATAATATGTATAACTATAAAGCTTTAATTAAAAAAATTGTTTCAGTGAAATCTGTTAAAATCATGTATTGTCCATAGAAAATAAACTCTACCATTGTTATAGTGGAACTAAAGCTGAGAGCCTCTGATCTAATTCATTAATACCTGGAGGAAGCTGTAGCTCTGGATAGGGTCGAAGTTTCTGAACTGGACAGATTGAACAAGATGTCTGAAGAGTCATGACTTTGGCCTTTTTCTGTGTTAAACCTAGCATGAGAGAATATGAATTATTATTAGGAATGATACTAGAGGAAATATTTTTCCATATCCATTCTATTTTTTAATTGGTTATTCAAAACATTACAAAACTCTTGACATATCATATTTCATACATTCGATTCAAGTGGGTTATGAACTCCCATTTTTACCCCAAATACGGATTGAAGAATCACATCGACTACACATCCACATTTTTACATTATGCCATATTAGTAACTGTTGTATTCTGCTACCTTTCCTATCCTCTACTATCCCCCCTCCCCTCCCCTCCCATCTTCTCTCTCTACCCCATCTGTTGTAATTTAATTCTTTCCCTTGTTTTTTTTTCCCCTTCCCCCTCACAACCTCTTATACATAATTTTGTATAACAATCAGGGTCTCCTTCTATTTCCATGCAATTTCCATTTTCTCTCCCTTTCCCTCCCACCACATGTCTCTGTTTAATATTAATCTTTTCCTCCTGCTCTTCCTCCCTGCTCTGTTCTTAGTTGCTCTCATTATATCAAAGAAGACATTTGGCATTTGTTTTTTAGGGGTTGGCTAGCTTCACTTACCATAATCTGCTCTAATGCCATCCATTTCCCTGCAAATTCCATGATTTTGTCATTTTTAGTGCTGCGTAATACTCCATTGTGTATAAATGCCACATTTTTTTATCCATTCATCTATTGAAGGGCATCTGGGTTGGTTCCACAGTCTAGCTATTGTGAATTGTGCTGCTATGAACATCGATGTGGCAGTATCCCTGTAGTACGCTCTTTTAAGGTCTTCAGGGATAGTCCCAGAAGGGCAATAGCTGGGTCAAATGGTGGTTCCATTCCCAGCTTTCCCAGGAATCTCCATACTGTTTTCCAAATTGGCCACACCACTTTGCAGTCCCACCAGCAATGTACAAGAGTACCCTTTTCCCCACATCCTCGCCAGCACTTGTTGTTGTTTGACTTCAGAATGGCTGCCAATCTTACTGGAGTGAGATGGTATCTTAGGGTGGTTTTGATTTGCATTTCTCTGACTGCTAGAGATGGTGAGCATTTTTTCATGTATTTGTTGATTGATTGTATGTCGTCCTCTGAGAAGTGTCTGTTCAGGTCTTTGGCCCATTTGTTGATTGGGTTATTTGTTATCTTATTGTTTAATTTTTTGAGTTCTTTGTATACTCTGTATATTAGGGCTCTATCTGAAGTGTGAGGAGTAAAAATTTGTTCCCAAGATGTAGGCTCCCTATTTACCTCTCTTATTGTTTCTCTTGCTGAGAAAAAACTTTTTTAGTTTGAGTAAGTCCCATTTGTTGATTGTAGTTATTAACTCTTGTGCTATGGGTGTCCTATTAAGGAATTTGGAGCCCGACCCCACAATATGTAGATTGGAGACAACTTTTTCTTCTGTCAGGCGCAGAGTCTCTGATTTGATATCAAGCTCTTTGATCCATTTTGAGTTAACTTTTGTGCATGGTGAGAGAAAGGGATTCAGTTTCATTTTGTTGCATATGGATTTCCAGTTTTCTCAGCACCATTTGTTGAAGATGCTATCTTTCGTCCATTGCATGCTTTTAGCCTCTTTATCCAATATAAGAAAGTTGTAATTTTGTGGATTGGTGTCTGTGTCCTCTATTCTGTATCATTGGTCCACCTGCCTGTTTTGGTACCAGTACCATGGTGTTTTTGCTACCATTGCTCTGTAGTACAGTTTGAAATCTGGTATCGCTATAGCTCCTGATTCACACTTCCTGCTTAGAATTGCTTTTGCTATTCTGGGTCTTTTGTTTTTCCATATGAATTTCATGATTGCTTTATCTATTTCTACAAGAAATGCCGTTGGGATTTTGATTGGCATTGCATTAAACCTATAGAGAACTTTGGGTAATATCGCCATTTTGATGATGTTAGTTCTTCCTATCCATGAACAGGGTATATTTTTCCATCTTCTAAGGTCTTCTTCTATTTCTCTCTTTAGGGTTCTGTAGTTTTCATTGTATAAATCTTTCACCTCTTTTGTTAGGTTGATTCCCAAGTATTTTTTTTTTTTGAGGATATTGTGAATGGGGTGGTTGTCCTCATTTCCATTTCAGAAGATTTCTCGCTGATATACAGGAATGCCTTTGATTTATGCGTGTTGATTTTATATCCTGCCACTTTGCTGAATTCAATTATTAGCTCTAGTAGTTTTTTTTGTAGACCCTTTTGGGTCTGTTAGATATAATATCATATCATCCGCAAATAGTGATAATTTAAGTTCTTCTTTTCCTATTTTTATGCCTTTAATTTCTTTTGTCTGTCTAATTGCTCTGGCTAGTATTTTGAGGACTAAATTGAATAGAAGTGGTGAGAGAGGGCATCCCTGTCTTGTTCCAGATTTTAGAGGGAATGCCTTCAATTTTTCTCCATTCAGAATCATGCTAGCCTGAGGCTTAGCATTTATAGTTTTTACCATTTTGAGGTAAGTTCCTGTTATCCCTAGTTTTTCTAGAGTTTTGAACATAAAGGGATGCTGTACTTTGTCGAATGCTTTTTCCGCATCTATCGAGATGATCATATGATTCTTATTTTTAAGTCTATTGATGTGGTGAATAACATTTATTGATTTCCGTATATTGAGCCAGCCTTGCATCCCAGGGATGAATCCTACTTGATCATGGTGCACAATTTTTCTGATATGCTTTTGTATCCGATTCGCCAGGATTTTATTGAGGATTTTTGCATCTAAGTTCATTAGAGATATTGGTCTGCAGTTTTCTTTCTTTGAAGTGTCTTTGTCTGGTTTCGGTATCAGGGTGATGTTTGCCTCATAGAATGAATTTGGAAGAGCTCCTTCTTTTTCTATTTCTTGAAATAACTTGAAAAGTATTGGTATTAATTCTTCTTTGAAGGTTTTGTAAAACTCTGCTGTAAATCCATCCGGTCCACGGCTTTTCTTGGTTGGTAGTCTTTTGATGGCTTCTTCTATTTCCTCCTTTGTTATTGGTCTGTTTAAATTTTGTGTGTCTTCCTGACTCAATCTGGGCAAATCATATGACTTAAGAAATTTATCGATATCTTCTATTTTATTGGAATATAGGGTCTCAAAATAATTTCTAATTATCTTCTGTTTTTCTGTAGTGTCCATTGTGATATTGTCTTTTTCATCCCTTATGTTAGTAATTTGAGCTCTCTCTCTTCTTCTCTTTGTTAGCATGGCTAAGGGTCTGTCAATCTTATTTATTTTTTCAAAGAACCAACTTTTAGTTTCATCAATTTTTCAATGTTTTTTTTTTGTTTCAATTTCATTGATTTCTGCTCTGATTTTAATTACTTCTTGTCTTCTAGTACATTTGCTGTTGTTTTGCTCTTCCTTTTCTAGGGTTTTGAGATGAAGTGTGAGTTCATTTATTTGTTGTTTTTTTTTTTCTTTTTTTGAGGAATGAACTCCAGGAAATGAATTTCCCTCTTAAAACTGCTTTCATTGTGTTCCATGGATTCTGATATATTGTGTCTGTATTTTCATTTATCTCCAAGAATTTTTTGATTCCCTCCTTAATGTCTTCTGTAACCCATTGATCATTCAGTAGCATATTGTTCATTTTCCAGGTGATGCAGGATTTTTCCTTCCTTCTTTTATCATTGATTTCCAGTTTCATTCCATTATGATCAGGTAAGATGCATGGTATTATCTCCACACCTTTATATTTACTAAGAGTTGCCCTATGGCATAATATATGGTCTATCTTTGAGAAGGATCCATGCGCTGCTGAGAAGAACGTGTATCCACTTGATGATGGTTGATATATTCTATATATGTCAGTTAAGTCTAGGTTATTGATTGTGTTATTGAGTTCTATAGTTTCTTTATTCAGCTTTTGTCTGGAGGATCTGTCCAATGGAGAGAGCGGTGTGTTGAAGTCACCCATAATTATTGTGTTGTGGTCTATTTGACTCTTGAACTTGAGGAGAGTTTGTTTTATGAACGTTGCAGCACCATTGTTTGGTGCATACTTATTGATAATTGTTATGTCTTGTTGGTGGATGGTTCCTTTTAACAGTATATAGTGTCCTTCTTTATCCCTTTTGATTAACTTAGGTTTGAAGTTGATTTTATTCAGTATGAGTATGGCCACTCCTGCTTGCTTCCGAGGACCATGTGAGTGGTATGATCTTTCCCAACCTTTCACCTTCAGCCTGTGTATGTCTTTTCCTATCATATGAGTCTCCTGAAGGCAGCATATTGTTGGATTTGTTTTTTTAATCCAGGTTTCTAGCCTATGTCTCTTGATTGGTGAATTTAAGCCATTAATGTTTAAGGTTACTAGTGATATACAGTTTGTACTTCCCATCTTGCTTGTTTATTTATTTATTTTAATATGGCTAGTTTTTCCTTTTTGGTTATTTTTTTTCCTTCCCTTTACTGTGTTACCTCCCACTGTTAGTTTTGGGTGCTGTTTTTCAATTCCTCTTCTTGTAGCGTCTTGCTCAAAATGCCTTGCAGTGCTGGTTTTCTGGCTGCGAATTCTTTTAACTTTTGTTTATCATGAAATATTTTAATTTCATTATCAAATCTGAAGCTTAATTTTGCTGGATACAGTATTCTTGGTTGGAATCCATTATTTTTCAGCGTTTGTTCCAGGATCTTCTTGCTTTCAAAGTCTGTGATGGAAAATCAGCCGTTAACCTAATTGGTTTACCCCTGAATGTAATCTGCCTCCTTTCTCTCGTAGCTTTTAATATTCTCTCCTTGTTCTGTATGTTGGATATCTTCATAATTATGTGTCTCGGAGTTGGTCTATTACGGTTTTGAATGTTTGGGGTCCTGTACGCTTCCAGGATTTGGCAATCCATTCCATCTTTCATATCTGGGAAGTTTTCTAGGATTATGTCATTCAATAGATTGTCCATTCCTTTAGTTTGAACCTCTATACCTTCTTCTATCCCAATGACTCTCAAGTTTGGTTTTTTTATGACATCCCATATCTCTTGGATAGATTGCTTGTGAATTTTAAGCATCCTTTCTGTGTTGATTATATTCTTTTCAAGTTGATAAACTTTGTCTTCATTATCTGATGTTCTGACTTCTACTTGATCTAGTCTATTTGTAATATTCTTGTTTGAGTTTTTAATTTGGTTTATGGTTTCCTGCATTTCTAGCATTACTGTTTGATTTTTTTTTAAATCTCTATCTCCTGGTAGAGCTCATTCTTTGCCATTTGAATTTGTTTATTTAATTCGTTTTCAAAATATACTTTCATTGCTTGGACTTGCTGTCTAATGTCTTCTCTAAGATTCCGTTCCATCTGAGTTAGGTATGCCTTGAGTTCTTTCTCTGTCCATTTTTCTGATGCCTGTAGGTTCTCCTGTGTATTTAAGTTGTCCTGCATTGTTTGTAATCCTTTTTTTCCTTGTTTTTTCATGGTGCTCACATTACTTTCCAACTCTTTGACTGCTGTGTTTCTGTTTTCTCCTTTAAATTTGTTTTGGTTTTTATAGTTCCACTATCTCTCCTTTGTGTTGGGAGACAATGTTTAGAGATGTTGGATTTAATTGTGATTTAAGGTAAATTCATTAGTTTCATTAAAGTCCTTCAGATTTTGATGGCATATAGAGAATTGAGGTTTGGTCTTAGGATTTTATGTTAAGGTCAGGCAATTTGATGGTATGGAGGTTAGTATATTTTAGCTTCTTTGGGGGGTTGCTCAAATGCAGGCGGATATTAACAAGAGAATAGACAGGAGTACTTGGGGGTAGTTAAGGGCTTAGGCGGACTATAGACCTATTTGTAGTATTCATCTATTTTCATTTAGTAAGTTATACATAATCTGGGTGTTCATGCTTAAGATGAAAGATGGGGATAAGGTAAGGACGCAAACCAAGAAAGAGAGAGGGAGAGAAGAACGAAAGAGAAAAGAATAGAAAAGAAAAGAAATGATAAAAAATAATAAAATGCAGTAAAATAAAAATTACAATTGAAAAAAAATTACAATTGAAAAAAAAAGAAATAATTAAAAAAAATTAAAATTAAAAAATTAAAGAATCAAAAAAATGAAACAAGAAAAAAAAAAGGCACTGTTAGGCTTCTATTTTCTTCACTTCCAGTAGGTGGTGCTGTGCCTTCCGGACCCAGATTTTGCCCTCTGGCTGTAGGATACAATCCGTGTGATGCCGCTCCCCCCCCCCCCCGTGTCTCTCAAAAACCTGTTAGCTTAGGTTTATTCCTGGCCTCTAGTCCCCTGGCTTCTCCTGCTACAGTACTACAAATTTTAACACTCACATGATTGGCAGGAAATCTATTTTCCCTGACACTACCTACCTAATTTTATCCCCCAAAGTCCTGGTAAAAATAATAATTAGAGTTTAAACTTACTGAGTCCTTATCACACATCAATCACTTTCAAGATACTTCACATGTATCATTTTAAGTACTTACAATCTAACTTATGAAACAGGTATTTCTCTCTCTCTCTCTCTCTCTCTCTCTCTCCCTCTCTCTCTCTTTCTCTCTCTTATGAAGAAATGAAGACAAAGAGGCCACAGGGAACTTTTCTAAATTTCTGCAGCAGTTAGCAAGTGGTGGATCAGGAAAGTGACTCCAGGATATAGGGGAGGGATGAAGGTCCTAGTAGATGCCTGAGTGCTGACTGCAGGTTTGCAATACTTCAGCGAGGTTTTAGCAAATGTTCTAGGAGTTGCTCTCACTCTCTTAATCAGGTATTCTTGCCCCCGTCATCAGTTCTTTCTGGTCTGATCAACTTGTAACATACCTTCTACCTGAGTAGCAGAAAGGCTGTGTTTGCTGGTCTTGATTGGCTGTACTGGGACTCAGAATGTTCCTCTGTAGGATAGCCTTCTTTACTAGAGTATTCAGGTGTCACCATGGTGTGGGGGTGGTCTGGAGGTTGAAAGGGCACAGTTTCACCTCACTCCTGCAGATTGCTCCAACTTGTAGTCTCTGCAACTTTCTCCTTTTGTCTCAGGGAATCCGGCTACCAGTGCTTAAACAAGTTATTTATTATTATTATTGTGGGTCAAGAATTTAAGAAGGCCTTAGCTAGGTGTTTGTGGCTCAGGATCACTCACAAGGTTGTAGTAGCGAGAAAGGGTGTGAGGTTCATACCAAAGCCTCCTTAACTTACATGTTTGGTTTGTAGGTAGGAATCAAGAAACAACAGGAGTGTCATCTTCTTCTTAGTGTATTCTTTCCATCTGGACTTCTAACATGGCAGTTAATGGCTACAAAGGGAGAGAAGGAATGAGAAAGAGAGAGACAGAGATAGATATAGAAATAGAAAGATAGAAGGTGGGGAGGGGCTGGGGAGAAGCCAGCACATCAAACGTATTTTGAACCTGCCTCCACCGACTCCACTTACTTTACTTCCTTTGGATAACCACAGCCCATTAGTATTAGCCTGGTCTGCATAGTGTGAACCTCAGACATGGATTTTATTTTCTTCACAGAAATCCTGGCACCTATATAGTCAGACTCCTAACTGGGTTCTTCTTTTGGTGAATACGAACAGTTCCCATAAATTCCACGCCCAGTGATCCCTAATATTAACTTCTTACATTAACTTATATATTTGTTGAAATTAATAAGACAATATTGATATTAATTATATTAATATTGATTATTAACTAAAGCCATAGTTCATTCATATTTTTTTCGTTATTAATGTCTTTTTTTCTGTTTCAGAATTCCATCCAGGATGCTGTGGTACATTTAGTTATCATGTTTCTTTGGGCTCTTCTTGGCTGTGGAAGATTTTTATATTTTGGTTTTGATGACTTCAATGGTTTTAAGAATACTGCAGGATACTTTGTAGAATATCCCTCAACTGAGAGTTTTTGGATATTTTTTCTCATATTTAGATTGAGGCTAAGGGTTTAGAGGAGGAGGATCACAGTAGCGAGTATCATTTCCAGACTATCATATCAAGAGTACACACTATCAACACGAGTTATAACTGTTGATGTTAACTCTGATCATCTGGCTGAGGTAGTGGTTGTCAAGCTTCCTTACTATGAAGTTACTCTTTTTCCTCCCTTTTCTTACTCATTGAAAGAAAGTCACTATGTGCAAGGACTAGAGAGTTAAGCCCATTATGTTTTAAATTGGTGTGTCTACCATCTTTATAGCTATGTGACTAAAATATATACCCTAGGTATAATTGCTTGGTTCACTATATATATATATACATATATATATATATATAATGTATTTAGCAAATATATTCTGCCAGACTTAATTTTAATGAGCTTTGATCTATTCTTTTTTCTTTTATTATCTGTAATTTATTGATTAAAGAAGTCATTGCCCACCTCTAATTCATCAAATCATAAAAATATACACCTGTATTTTCTTCCAAAAGTTTTACTTTCTTTCTTCTCTTTTGTTTCTTTCTTCTTTCCTCCCTCACCAGTCCCCAATACTGGGGATTGAACCCAGGGCCTAACACATGCTAGGATAGTGCTCCACCACTGAGCTACATCCCATACATTTCTTTATTTCTTATTTTGAGACAGTTTTGCTAAGCTGATCAGACTGTTTTTTTTTAATTAATTTATTTTGATTAGGTAAATATGACAGCAGAATGCATTTTGATTCATTCTACACAATTGCAGTACAACTTTACATTTCTATGGTTGTTTGTGATGTAGCATCACACCATGTGTACAGTCATACATGTATGTACCTTTGGTAATGTTGTCCATCTCATTCCACCATCTTTCCTCCCCCCATGCACTCTTCCTCACCTCCCTCCCCTTTACCCAATTAAAGTTTCTCCATTCTTCCCATGCGTCCCTTCTCCCGGTTATGGATCAGGATCCACTTATCAGAGAGAACATTCAGCCTTTGGTTTGTTGGAATTGGCTTACTTTGCTTAGCATGAT
The DNA here is from genome assembly GCF_021218885.2 of Marmota monax. Taxonomy (NCBI): domain Eukaryota; kingdom Metazoa; phylum Chordata; class Mammalia; order Rodentia; family Sciuridae; genus Marmota; species Marmota monax. The sequence continues at coordinate 3,035,439 of NW_026693537.1, forward strand.
ATTCTCCAACAACATCCACTTACCTACAAATACTATTTTATTCTCTTTTAATGCTGAGTAATATTCTATTGTGTATATATATATCACAGTTTCTTTATCCATTAATCTATTGAAGGGCATCTAAGTGGTTTCCACAGTTTAGCTATTGTGAATTGAGCTGCTATGAACACTGATGTGGCTGTGTTACTATAGTATGCTGATTTTAAGTCCTTTAGGTAGAGACTGAGGAGTGGAATAGCTGGGTCAAATGGTGGTTCCATTCCAAGTTTTCTAAGGATCTTCATACTGCTTTCCAGATTGGTTACACCAATTTGCAATCTGACCAACAATGTATGAGTGTGCCTTTTTCGCCCACATCCTCACCAACATTTATTGTTGTCTGTATTCTTGAAAACTGCCATTCTGACTGGCATGAGATGAGATTTTAGAGTAGTTTTGATTTGCATTTCTCTAATTACTGGAGATGTTGAACATTTTTTCATATATTTGTTGATCTAATGTATGTCTTCTTCTGAGAAGTGTTTGTTCAGTTCCTTAGCCTATTTACTGATTGGGTTGTTTCGTTTTTTGGTGTTAAGTTTTTTAAGTTTGTATATATCCTGGAGATTAGTGCTCTATCTGACCTGTGTGTAGCAAAAATTTGCTCCCAAATATAGGCTCTCTATTCACCTCACTGATTGTTTCTTTTGCTGAGAAGTACCTTTTTAGTTGGAGTCCTTTCCATTTATTAATTCTTGATTTTATTTCTTGTGCTTTTGGAGTCTTCTTAAGGAAGTCCGGATCTAATCTGACATGATGAAGATTTGGCCCAATTTTTTTCCCCTATTAGGCACAGAATGTCTGGACTAATTCCTAAGTCCTTGATCCACTTTGAGTTGAGTTTGGTGAGAGATAGGGGTTTATTTTTATTTTGCTGTATATGGCTTTCCATATGGTTTTGATAACTTTAACCATTTTAAGAATACTGCACGATATTTCGTAGAATGTCCCAGCACCATTTGTTGAAGAGGCTTTCTTTTCTCCACTGTATGTTTTGGTGACTTGTCTAATATGAGATAACTGTATTTATGTGGGTTTGTCTCTGTGTCTTCTATTCTGTACCACTGATTTATAGGTCTATTTTGGTGCCAATACCATGCCATTTTTGTTATTATAGCTTTGTAGTATAGTTTAAGATCTGGTATTGTGATGCCTCCTGTTTCACTCTTCTTGCTAAAGATTGCTTTGACTATTCTGGGTCTCTTAATTTTCCAAATGCATTTCATGATTGCTTTTTCTATTTCTAAAAGGAATGACATTGGGATTTTTTTTTTTTTTGAGAGAGAGAGAGAGGAATTTTTTTTTTAAATATTTATTTCTTTTTTAGTTTCCGGCAGACACAACATCTTTGTTTGTACGTGGTGCTAAGGATTGAACCCGGGCTGCACACATGCCAGGTGAGCATGCTACTGCTTGAGCCACATCCCTAGCCCGACATTGGGATTTTAATTGGAATCACATTGAATCTGTATAGCGCTTTGAGTAGTATGGCCATTTTGACAATTTTAATTTTTCCTATCTAAGAGTATGGGAGATCTTTCCATCTTCTAAGGTCTTCTTCAATTTCTTTCTTTAGTGTTCTGTAGTTTTCATTGTAGAGGTCTTTAACCTCTTTTGTTAAGTTGATTCACAAGTTTTTTTTTTTTTTTTTTTTTTTGAGGCTATTGTGAATGAGATGGTTTTCCTAATTTCTCTTTCAGAGAATTCATTACTGATATATAGGAATAAATTTGGTTTGTGGTATTGATTTTATATCCTGCTACTTTGCTGAAATCATTAATTAATTCTAGAAATTTTCTGGTGGATTTTTTTGGATCCTCTAAGCATAGAATCATGTCATCAGCAAATAATGATAGTTTAAGTTCTTCTTTTTCCTATGCATATGACTCAATTGCTTTTGTCTGTCTAATTGTTCTGGCTAGAGTTTCAAGGACTATGTTGAATAGAAGTGGTGAAAGAGGGCCTCCCTGTCTTTTTCCAGTTTTTAGAGGGAATACTTCCAATTTTTCTCCATTTAGAATGATGTTGGCCTTGGGTTTAGCATGGATAGCTTTTACAATGTTGAGGTATGTTCTTACTGTTCCTAGTTTTTATAGTGTTTTGAACATGAAAGGGGCTGTATTTTGTCAAATGCTTCACTGCATCAATTGATATAATCATAAGATTCTTATCTTTAAGTCTATTGATATGATGAATTATATTTATTGATCTCTGTACATTGAATGAAACTTGCATCCCTGGAATGAACCCCACTTGATCATGGTGCATTATTTTTTAAATATGTTTTTGTATGTGATTTGCTGATCAGACTGGTTTTTAACTTCCAATCCTCCTGCCTCAGCTTCCGGAGTAGCTGGGATTATAGGCATGTTCCACCATGTCTGGATATGTTTTACTTTTTGAATTTGGATTTATCACCAATTTGGAATTTATTATTTTTAAATTTTAAATTGTATTTTTTTTTAGTTATACCCAATAGTAGAAGTCATTTTGACATAATGATACGAGCATGGACCCCATTCTTATGGATTTACATGATGGTGGGATTCACTATGATGTATTCATAGATGTACATAGAAAAATTATCTCAGATTCATTCTACTGTCTTTCCTTGATTTTTGTGTGTGGTGTGAGGTAAGGTTAAGATGAATTTGTTCTCACAGAAGGATATTTAATTGACGATACACCACTTACTGAAAATATTATTCTAACATCCTTATACCTTAGAGGCAAAAATTTAGTTTTTTCAATAGATAATATATTCATATGTTAAAATACAAATGACATTAAATATTATAAGTTGAAACTTCCTGCCCCCACACCTGCATCTGTCCTTTGTGTCCTTACCATCAAAGTTAACTCCTTTTATCATTCTACAATGATAGAATGATATTCTATCTCCTCCTTTTCTTCTTCTCCCTCTCCTTTTTCCTACTTCTCCTTTCACTCTTTCTCCTCCTCTTTTCCTTCTCTTCCTTTTCCTCCTTCATTTTTGCAGTACTGAGGTTTGAATCCATAGGTGCTCTACCACTGAGCTACACCTCCAATTTTTTTAAATTTTACTTTAAGACAGAGTCTTATTAAGTTGCCAGGCTGCCCTTGAACTGGTGATTCTTTTGCCTCAGCCTCCTGAGTAGCTGGAATTATAGGTATGTATGTACCACCATGCCCTGCCTCTACAATATTTCTTTATGGAAATAAAACAAACATAAATATTTTTGTATGTGCTTCTTCCTTTAAAGAAAAAGCTACTGTTTTATATGTTGGTGCTTTTCATTAAATAACTTAGAAACAATATTTTATTTTTAAAATTTTTGTAGTTGTAGCGGTACACAATGCCTTTATTTTATTTGTTTATTTTTATGTGGTACTGAGGCTCGAACCCAGTGTCTCACACATGCTAGGCAAGTGCTTTGCCATTGAGCTACAGCCCCAGCCCTAGAAACAATAATTTTAAAAGCATTATTATGTAAAATTAAAACACACTCAGAATATCAAGAGTAACAAATTCCGTAGTGCCTATTATTTAACCAAATAATCATTAATCAATCATCATTCGTTTCATGTTTTTTCTACCCATAATTACTCATCTTCCCAAATTAGATTATTACAGTCTCAGTTTCATATAAAGTAATCTAAAACTATTTCATTAAGCATTTTGAAGTTTAAGGGATTCTTTTTAAACACATAAACAATATCATTAGGATAATGTTTTCAGATATGAATGGTTATAAATTTATGAATTTGTTGATGTGTGATTTTGTTTATTAATTTTATGCATTTATATTTAATTTTTTTCTCAGATGTTCTTTCCTATAACCACTAGTCAAGTATTTATACCCTGCATGGTGCCATCAGATTTTAGAATGGAAAGACAAGATAATCATGCCATCTAGCTATAATTGTACAGGTACAGAAGCTGAGGGCAATGGGATTGAACTGATTCATTCAAGGTCTCACAACTACTTGTTGCCTAGTCTCAGATGAAAGTATTTGTCTTCTAATAAATCAAGTACTAATATCACTACTAAGCTGTCTCTTTTCTCTCTCTCTCTCTCTCTCTCTCTCTCTCTCTCTCTCTCTCTCTCTCTCTCTCTCGTGTTTGGTTAATTTTGAGTGAAAGTCAGACTGGTCCTACTAAAATTCACTGTCCATTTCTCACTCTGGGAAATGGAGGTACTTTCTTTAAATCATCCTGGTCCCAGTGATGGTTTCCTGAGCTTCATGAACAGATAAGCAAGGCTAACAGAGCTTTGCTTCCTCTCTGGGGCTGAACCCAACTCCCCTCTGTGCAATGTCACAGGATGTGTCCACCTTCCACTCCACTCTTTGGAATTCAGCATGACTCCTGATTTAGAAGGTCCTTATGCAGACCATGCTGCTTCTATGAATTCATAGTTTCACTTTAGTTGTTTCCTCTGCTTTAAATGACTTCTCTCTTTCCTTTCCCCTCTCTCTCCCCTTTCCCCTCTCTCTCCTCTCTTTACAAATACATTCTTTAAAGTTCATCTCAGACATCATCTGCAAAAGGAAACCAACAAAACCAATACCTTCCTCTCAGGTTTGACTATAAACTATTTTTGTTGTTTTAAACTTCATTATTATGGTTATCAATTTACAAAAAAATTCGGTTTATTTTCTTATTTTTGTCCCTTACACTATTATCTTGCAGCCCCACCGAAGGAAAAAAGAAGGAGAACCACAAAATTGGGAAATCCAAAAGGAGCAAATGACATACACATGTGTGGTTCTGGAGAGTGTGGATGCATGTGCCTGTACTTCCTGAAGAGGCTGAGACTTAAGAATCCACACTTGCACCTAGACGACTTTTCTCCAGTGAGAAAGATGGAAGCTGACATCTCAGGGCAATTCTTTGTCAGAAATATACATCTGCATGAAGAGAAGAGAGTTAAAAATTTAATCTGCAAAGCTATTTAGAGAGTGGATAGGCCTTGACAGGCCTCCCAAATGCATTACAAGAACAAGAAGAGTGGAGTTATGAAAAAAAAAAAAAGCTGTTGCAGCAAGCAGAATGAAACTAAGCTTTCTTGACAGAATCAGTTTGCCAAATGACTTCAAAATTGCACTGTCTTGTCTTTTTTTAAAATATACTCTAATTTAAATGTCTGAAAGAAAACTTTTAGAATTTGCATGGTACCTTGAAAGAACTCTAAGGTAAGTACACAACAGTAGGATACATACTATTGTTTGGGAAAAAGTTTCATGAAACAAAATTAAAAACCCATCAAATCACTAAGTAGTCTCAGAAAATTAACAAGAATTTCAGGAATAAATTAACTCATAATTTTCTACCTCTCACTCTCTATATAAAATATTGCTTCAAAAGAATTAACAGAGTAAAACGTTGGAAATCAACTTCCAAAATAGTATGTAAGCTAGATGTCACTTTGTACTCTATGTTTATTTGCATTTTACCTATGACTTCAGATAGTTTACCCTTACATTCCAGTTCCCATTTATCATTGTGATGGGGAAAGTAATTTGTCTTTCACATGCATATTTATTCCCCTGAATGCTAAAGTAACCACAAATAAACATTTTTTCCCCCACAAGGGGTGCTTGGAGTACATAGATCATCATTATCAAATAGTTAAGAAAATAAAGTGCAAAATCATGAACTATTTTTCTTTTGCACTCTTGGGATTGAAACCAGGGCCTTAAGCATGCTAGGCAAGCACTCTACCAATGAAAGATACCCATGCCTCTCATATGAGCCATGCCAGCAGAGTAGAAACATTTGTGTAATAAAATTCAGTATTTATCCAATGGTTTCAATGTTTCCACAACACGCTAGACTCCACTGCTATTTTTACAACTCTAATTTTTATATCTGACCAGGACTCATCCTGAGCAAAAAAAGCATGCTACTTAACTCTAGCAGTATCCTTCCCATTAATATTGTAGAATTTTTTTTCCATTAAAGTCTTAACAACTACTGAAGCATAACTTTTAAGCCCAAGATGTAAGTCTATCTTAAAATGTTGCTTTAAATTTTTAATATCTAGGATCCAACCATAGTTTTCAAATTTTCTTTTCAAGTATCAGCTTGTTAAATATAAATTCTGATCCTTTAGCCCCCAGTCCCATCATACCTGCTTTTCTTAACCTATCATATTATTTTTTAGTGAGTTTGGGGTTATCTTGCCTTCTGTTCTATATCCAATGACATAGAAGGATCAAGATTTATCACCTACTAGCAGTTCTATGGAACTATTGATTATAAATATTCTCTTTCCTCTCCTCTTGATCATATGGTAGCAATGTATGCATACATTGCATTTCCTCAGTATATTTTAAAATTAGCTGTGGCTATATTTCTTATTTTGGCCAATAAGATGTGAGGAGTGATGTGTTTCACTTCCATGTAGAAGATATGAGAACAGGACATGGTTTTCATGTTCCTTTTCCTTCTTTGGAAAGCTCAGAAGCATGCATTCAGATGTATCTTCCTTGATACTTGACTTTTGAGCCCTGTAATGAATATAATCCTTTATTTTCCCCAACCCCTGCTGATGACACCTGTTGGCCACACTAAAATAGAGAGAAAAATGAACTTTTGTTGTGTTCACTTACTGAGATTTTGGGGTTGTTTGGCACTGGTGTACTACCCATAATAACACAATTAATTTACTGTGTTTCTAGTTGCTTGGAATATGGTTCATAGGGAAAAATTAAAATCACTTATTAACACTAAATTTTTATCAACTATTTTTCTGTCTCCATTGGTATTTATCTTTTATTATCCACCATATTGGTTAATTTCTAAAAGTTTCATGGAAGTATGACATACAACATAATCCACTTGTTTTAAATGTTAATTCAGTGAATTTTAATAAACTTATTGAGTTGTACAACCATCATCACTGTCTAAATTCCCCATTCCCTTTCTAGCCCTAGGCAACCATTAATTTATTTTCTATCTTTGCAGATTTAGCTCTTCTGTACATTTCATATAAATGAATCATACAATTTGTGCAATTTTGTGACTGGCTTCTTTCACTTAGCATCAGCCTTTTAGGTTGTTTATAAACAATGTACTATGACCACTTGAGTGGGCATATATTCAGTTTCCTTTGCTAGATACCAAGGCATGGTAATTATTAGGTAGCATGGTAAATTTATGTTTAACTTTTTTTTTAATTGCTGAAAAGCTTTCCCTATTGGAGGAAGCACAATTTCCTCAGCTGAACAGCACTATTACATCCATAACTTAAATACTATCATGTGTCTACCAAGCAGAAAGGTGTTCAGAAAGTGAATCCTTATTTTCTGTTCCTCTCTTTAACTCATAAATACTTTGACACACATACTCTCCACGGAGAGTAAAAATCAGGGATATTGTGTTTATTTTATGATTAACAGCCATTAAGATCCCTCTTGTACCAGAGTATTTCATCTATTGTATCTTTGTATGGGAAATAAATCCCGAAGGAATTGAAGACTCCTGGGATCAAATCTGGCATGAAGACCAAGGTGACTTGACTTCCCTCAGATACCTATTTATGCACTCTAAATTATCCAGCTGTTTTAACTGCTTGAAACCCATCTCTACTGCTGGATTTTATTTTTATCACATGCATACATTATTGTTTCTAAAACAAGCAAAGATACAAAGGTCAGCCTTTAATAGTATATAAGTCTAAGTGTCTTGATTGAATTTCTTCCAAGTTGTTTAAGAAACAGTATCTCCCATTATGTCTTCTTATCTTTTGCCCCACTGTTAGTTTTCATTTAAATTGACCAAAGGAGCTGGACACAGTGGTGTGTCCTGGTAGCCCCAGCTCCTCAGGAGTCTGAGTCAGAAGGATCAATGTTCATCATCTATTGAACAGATAAATAAAATGAAGTTTATCTATATAATGGAATATTAGTCATAAAATAAAGTACCTGCTATATGCAACATGATACAACATGAATAAACCTTGTAAGCATTATGCTAAATGAAACAAAACAGTCTCAAAAAGCCATTCCGCCCTGTCCAATCTCGTGAACCTCCACTCCTTCCCCACCCCCTCCGGCCTATTGAGAGAGTCTATCCACTTTTCAAAGAGAACATTGGACCTTTTGTTTTGGGGGATTGGCTGATTTCACTTAGAATATGGTTCAAAGGGAATAGCATGATAATCTCCAGCTCCATCAATTTACAGGTAAATGCCATAATTCCATTTTTCTTTACGGTTGAGTAATATTCCATTGTGTCTATGTACCACATTTTCTTTATCTTTTTATTCATTTGTTGAAGAGCACTTAGGTTGGTTCCATAGCTTAGTTATTGTGAATTGAGTTGCTATGAACCTATATGTGGCTGCATCATCATAAGTATGCTGATTTTAAGTCCTTTGGGTATAAAATGAGGAGAAGGATAACTGGGTCAAATGGTGGTTCCATCCCAAGTTTTCTGAGAAATCTCCATACTGCTTTCCAGAGTGGTTGCACCAAATTGTAGTCCCACCAGCAATGTATGAGTACCTTTTCCCCCACATCCTTGCCAACATTTTTGTTACTTGTATTCTTGATAATTGCTATTCTGTCTGGAGTAAGATGAAATCTCAGTGTAGTTTTTAATTTGCATTTCTGTAATTGTTAGAGATGTTGAACACTTTTTTGTGTATTTGTTGTTCCATTGTATTTCTTCTTCTGTGAAGTATCTGTTCAGTTCCTTAGCCCATTTGTTGATTGGGTTATTATTATTGTTTTTTGTATTACGTTTTTTGAGTTCTTTATATATCCTGGAGATTAATTCTCTATCTGAGATGCAGGGGATTTCCATAGTTTTTCATCCTCACTAGTATAAATGTTCTGGTTTCTCCATTGACTGGTAGAACCTTATGTTTCCTTAGAAAGCAAATAAAGATAATTTCCATGTACAAAAACTTCATAAGGATTTATTTTGATAGAGGATGAAGTTAGATCTTATAGAATTTTAAAAATATTCATAGAAACTACACAAGAGAAAAGATAATTGTTTAAAATTTTACTTCATTTCTTTTGAAAGTTTTGAAGTCCATAGGTTTCAACCTACTCTATTTGATAAGCTGTGCTTGTAACTTATTGTCCAAACTGCACTAGTTTAGAGAGTAGATGGTGATCTTTCTATAATAATGCTGGAAATTAAGAGTAAGCTAAGGCTGTCCCAGGAAAACAGAGAAATATGGTCACTCTGTGTATAATGAAAGAACTTGCTGTGGGCCACACTCATTTGGGAATACAGTTTGCTTGTTTTTTTCTATTTTTAGCAGAGGTGATGGATTAGTATTCATCTCACATTTCATGAATATACATGTTGGATTAAGTTGAGTGTTGGGACTCTGCCCTCAGAACGAGTTAAAATAACTGATGCACATAGAAAATGAATCCTAGCTTTACAGTGTTCTATATTGTTTTTCTGGTTAAACTGAAGTGGATTGAGTTATGGAATATATATATATATATATATATATATATATATATATATATATATCTTACATAGTACATATACTTTTAAGATTTTGATGTATGCTATATTATTTTGTTTATTATTCTGCTCCCAGTCTCAATAATGCCCACTCTAGCATTAGAGATGTAAATTTTGCCCCTCCAAAAATGTATATGTAAGAAAAATTTCATGTCAGAGTGCTTAGTATTATTTTAAAAAAAAAAAAACATACAAAGGGATTTGTCTTTAGATTTTAGAGAGAAGATTCTAAAACAGACTCTCCATGTAACTTCTCTCCTTCCAACTCTATTTTCCTTGTTCCATTTTCATTGTGATTCCCTGCTAACCAACAACCAAACAACCAAACTCACCTTAACATTCTTAATAATATTGGCTGTTAAATAGAACCTGTGCCATTAATTGGAATTCTGTTTGTAAGGAACACACAAGATCGTTTTGACATGTTAAGGAGCTAGACTGGCAAAGTACCACCTAGAAGATGATAAACAAAAGTGAGGCCCTTGCCACCGCCCTAGGGGGGCAGTACTGAACACCAATTGTTTCCTTAATTCACCCTCAGAGGAGCCTCCTTTGCTAGGAGTATAAAATGAGTGTAGCCCTTAAAGAACAAAGAACAGTGAGAGAAAGACTGAGAAAGAGGAAAATGATGCTGTCCACTTTGAATACACAGGAGAGCTCCTTCAAGAATCCTGGAAGGTTGACCCTCAAATGTTTGCCTAGGTCAGCAGGACCTGAGGCAATCCCTGGGGTAAAGTCTGGTCAGGTAAGTTAAAGTCGCCTTCAGGGCACTTTCAATTTAGAAACCAATCTCCTCAAGACTAAGGATAAGAAAGGAAGGCTGTTTGAGTTCAACTTTCACCTTCACTTTTTTTTCTTGATCCCTTTGTTCTTGAGAGCCCAGTATATTCAACAATGAACAGAGACTTCAAATGACTGGGAAATTTCTTTCTAAGGATATTGCCTCCTGATCTGACCATGGACTAACTTCTCAGAATGGGTCCTAGTCCAGTCTCTGGGTTCCAAGTCTAACTTCACAGAATTTTAAAAAAGAAATTATTAGTTACAACTTACCAAGTTCTAGGATCCATCTCATCATGAATTATATGAATATTTTCTCAGGTTAACTGTAGGGGGACTTGTTGTTTCTTTTCAGTTTTATTTCCCGGTTCTCAACTGATTTCATGTCTAGTTCCTCCCATAGGTCTCTTTGGGCTACCTCAGCTGTCTTTGGGATGATCTGACTTGAGAAATACAGAATATATATTTTCTGGGCAGAACATGTTCTATGTTCATTAACTGTCAAGATAAGATATTTAAAGAACCATAAGACAAAAATTCTGAGATGTCATAAATTAATTATAAGGGCCAAAATATGAAAAAAGGGTGAGATGGGGAAAGTTAATCAAATAACAAGCCATAGTGTAAAAGAACAAAAGACTGTCTTATACTTATTACTTTAAATAGGGGTGATTGCTAAGGAGTGTAGGCATGAAAAGCTGGAAGAACATGATAAGCCAATATATAAAACATAAATCATAAGCCATAAAAATATAAAAAATAAAATTGTAGTTTTCTCAGTTGAACAAATGTATTATAGGGAGCGGTAAAACAAACAAACAAACAAAAAAACCCAACAACAACAACAACAAGACTAGGTGGTGGTTAAGATGGAGTGCAGTAGATTCAAGAATAGTAGAAGAATTTGTAATTGATGCAATATCTATTTATATATCCATCCATCCCAATGGCTTTTATTAAGTGTTTACATTGCAGTCATTGTGTTATGTTCTGATGATATGTTAAAAAGAAGAAAACAGAACATAGACTTATCCTTAAGTTTATGGTCTCAAAGAAAACAGATAAGCAAAATAAGAAGCACAATAAAAAATCTCATAACTTCCATAACAAGAAAATATACAAAAAAGAAAATCCAGAATTTGTCTGGAGGAGTCAAGAAGGTGACTATGATTTTAATGTGCCCCTTTCAAAATTCAGGTGTTGACAATATGCCAGTTTTAGCAAGTGGTCTTTAACAGGCAATTAAGCTATGAAGAATCCTCCCTCACAAATGGATTTAGGTGTTTTAGGAAAGAGCTTGAAGGAGGGAATTCCTCCCTCTGTGCCCTGCTTCTATCTGCTAGCAAGTGCCTGGTGCTGCTCTCTCCTGGGGGGATTCAGAATTCCCTCATCAGCTGGACCTCAGTCTTGGCCTTCCCAGCTTTCAGAACTGTGACAAAAAAAAAAAATTCTGTTCTTTAAAATTATCCATTCTCTGGCATAACAGCACAAACAGTCTGAGACAAAGGCTATACCCAGTTGGACACCTTGAACTAAACAGTAAAGAGATTAAGATAATAGATTGAGGGCATTGCAAGCAGAAGAAGCAATAAACAAAAAGATGAAACAGGTAATTAATTGTTCTCTGGGAGAAACTGTAAGTAGTTCTAAAATGCTACAAATCAAAATATTTTTATACTTGGAAGCAGAAAGGCAGCAATGGTGGGAAATTGGAATGAATGAGGACTTGTGGGCTTCATCCTCTAGCTTTGGCATACTCTTTGAGAGTTTAATAGGATGGATTATTATGCTTACCTTTGTGTTTTACAAATTACTCTAGTCAAATGTGAAAGGTGTCTTAGCATGGCAAGGCTACAATCAATCTCTACTGTAGAACTACATACAAGTATATTAGAACAAGGCACAGTAGCAGAAAAGGAGGTGAAAGAGACATAAAGTAAATAACAAGACTTTAAGAGGAGTACATATTGAAAAATTACATATTTTCTGTCTTAGGTGCCTGAGTAAATAGCTGCACCATCAGATAGTCAAACAGGTGATTTAGCTGGCTGGATTGGGGACTCTAAATCTATGTAGTTACAGGCTTTCTCTCCCCCCAAATCACAGTTGATGTGAGATAATAGATACTGATAGCCACCCTGGGAACAGAGACAAAGTCTGTAGCACTGTTTTCCAAACTGAGGAAAGCACTAAGAACAGTGGAGGAGATGGCATGAAACTAGTGCAATGAAAGAAATGGCAGTGTTTATATTTTAGGCACCTACTCTAAATTCAAGATGAACTAAAAGAGAAATAGTGAGAGGTTCAACAACATGCTTTGAAAGCCCACTTTTACCAATAAAAAAAGATAATAACAGGTCCTTATTTATTTTATATGCATAACTTTTTCAAAGTATTTGTAAATATTTAATTAAACTTCACAAATTTTTAATTATTCCACTTTTTTAAGAATGTTTCCTTAATAAATATGGTTTTGGAGTGAGAGTTTTCGTTCAATTATAAAGAAGGAGACTTTATAAAATATTCAATAGGATTTGATTTCACAGGGAAATTTCAAAAATAGGCAAGAAAAAAATGTGGGCCATGGTACACAAAAATATTTCATGCCAATGTATGTGAAGCGGAAAAAAAATCCTATGAATCACCGTTAATGATCTGAGGCTAATAAAAAGTCAAAGATGGAGAAAATGCTTTGAATTTGCTCTGCATTTAAATTGCAAAAGGAATGGGAGCTTGTTTTTATTTGAAATGTGGAAAGGTGTTTTGGAGAATGAATTATGTACTTTCTTGATTTTTTCCAAGGTTTTATTAAAACATGAAACAACAATCATCAATCCAATTAGAGGAAAGTCATTGCAATGAACATCTGTTGGTTTTGCCAGTCAGCATTCATACAACCTTGTTTAGCAAAAATTTCCTTTGGGAAACCACCCTTCCTCAGCAGGAAGGTTGGATTGTAATAATCCACATTCCACTCTAGAAATGTGCCCTAATTGAAATGATTCAATAATCGTAGAGCTTGACTCCCTGACAGCAATGATCAGTTCAGGTTTGGGCATTTAACCCAAACTGCAAAGAAGAGTTAGATGAGCTTTCTTGGAAAGAAAGCCCTCCTCTCTTTCCTAAAGGTGATAAGAAAGGCAGCTCTTGACAGACACTTAGCAGAAAGACATAAGGACTAGAATTGGTGCATCTCTTTTGTTCTCGTGAAAGAGAGAACTAGGTCTTGGAAGCATTGTGTAGAACCAATGAGGAGGCTTACACCACAGAAAGCAGAGCAGAGAGGCTGGGTTTCTGTGATTATTTTAATTTCATTTCCCCTGTATTTTCAACTATATTTTCAAATTTTAGTTGAAAATTACTCTTCTTAAGAGTGTCATGGGTGATAAGTACTGTTTGATCTTTAATAACAAATAGTTCATCTGCTAATATAAACATATCATATAATAATTAAATGTTATTATCAGGTCATTCAAGGTTCTGAATATGGAAAAAGAATTCTTAGAGAAGACATTGTAATACTCAGATGAAGAGTATTCCATCTTATTGGCCCTAGCTATATTTACATTTAGTGAGCTGAAGATATGCCCCTAGTTAGAAGGGAAGTATAACTCATTTCTGGGATGTCTGAATCGTTCCTTTATTTAGACTGTTGGGGCAGTTCTGCAGGGCAATATGTTTGAGTCATAGATAACAGTAGAATGTATGACAATGTCAGGAGGGGAAGAGAGAAATAGAGCCTTAAGAAGCAAATCATTGAACATCACATGCCAGACATCAAAGGTACAAAGTCAAAGTTAAACATGAACAAATAAAATCATACCCACTACTGTCACCCTAGAACAGTGGCTGTCACTCTATCAAATCCAATCTCCCCTTTTCAATACATGTTTATAATCTGCCCTTTAACATCCTTGAATGAAACTCATAGTTAACCAAACTATGCATGTAATTAAAGAATAATAATCTAACTATAGTATCCAGAACAACTTATAAAAGTATATTTATATATTATATATATAAATACATAAAAGCTTAAGCTCACCTATACAAGACGATATATTAAGGTGGTCAAAAGTTGCTATGTTTGAATGCGTCTTCCAAAGTTTATGTGTTGGAAATTTAATTCCCAGTGCAACAATATTGACAGGTGGGGACTTTAAGAAGTGACTAGGTCACCATGTTTCTGCTCTCATGAGTGAATTAAAGTCATTATTTTTGGAGTGGATTAGTTTTTTATAGGAGCAGGTTCCTGATAAAACAACGAGATTAGTCCTGTCTACACTAACTCCTGTACATTCTCTATGCGTTTCCGCCTTCCACCATGGGATAAAGCATCAAGTGACACCACCAAACATAGGCTTCTATACCTTGAAATTCCTGGCCTCCAGAATTCTAAGAAATAAATCTTAGTGATTTTTAAGTATGCCATCTCAGATATTCTGTTAGAAAAACACAGAATGAACTAAGTTGCCTATAGTTCTACATAAAATCATGCTTGCAAAGGTACAAATGTCAAAAGATAATAGTATGATTTATTAGTAACTCAAATATTAGAATAGTAATGGCATTATTGATCTGATTTTCAAAACAATAAGAAGCTCTTAAATGACTTCAAACCAAATAAAGTCTAATTTTGCCTGGATTTTGGTTCATTGCAATTTCAGGATATTAAACTTAAGCATATTAAGTTTAACAATATTTTATATGTAAAGTGGTGTTGAGTTCTAGATATAAATACTTATAAAATGATTTTTATTTGGTTTATTATTTGTGCTTTGTAACAGATGTTGCACAAATTTTCACTGTTTGAATAGTTGCACTCACCTACTGCCAGTAGCATCCCTTAATACGTGACAAGCACAATATATCCTTACTGATTTCCAGTAGTATTTACAGATAGTATTTACAGATATCTGTAATATCCTATTTGATAAACAGTAGTCTAGAGTTCATTCTTACCTAAACTATAATTACAATGCAATATGAACTATAGAGTTTTATGACTGTTTTATGTACAAAGCCAAGTAGGAATTCAGAATAGCAGTTTTGCTTTGGATAATTGACAAACTTATAATTCATACTTATATATTCCATCTTTTAAACTATTTCCATATCTATATATACAGGTGATTCCCTAAAAGAAGATTATTTTCCTACCTACTCTGAATTAAAAGATTTATGTACAAAGTACAAGGTATTTAGGTTCATATGTGGCATTTTAGATAAAATTTTCGTTTTAAAACTTTTGTTTCACATGTGCTAATACTTGATGTAGAGCATGGAGTATGCTTGGATTCAAACATGCAATTCTAGGAATGGCTTTTATTTTGGAATTGGGTTGTGCAGATAGCTGTTACTGCACGTGTGGTATGCCAGTCTGATCAATAGCCTGATGAGGCATGTGTGGCCTGCACTGCCCAGCCCTACCATTTTCAACCTAATTAGCAGCTGCTCAAAGATGGGAAACAGGTGCAGATCCAGGGCCAGACCAGGAAAGTCTGCCTGTAATTAACAAGGAAAAAAGGGTCAGATATTGGGAAGAATATCAAATCAGCCCACTGGGGTTAGCATGCTGGCCTCAAAGGCATAGTCACCTGAGATCTTAAGCATGCTAATGTAAATTATGCAAGCTTTCAAACAACGTGGCTGCATAATCAGTTGGCAGAGTGGAAAATGATTTTTTTTTTCAAGAGAGTAGGGGAAAAGGCATCTGAAAAACTTATTTTTTCTCTTGTTGTGGACTTTGGTGAGGGGACTATGTGCAGAAATAGAATTTTCTGTGAGGCAATCATGATTTGCTTAGTAGTGGTGGACCAAATACATCTCTTCAAGAAATGGGTGAAGTTTGGAGGAAAATCCAATGATCAGATTGTTTAGAGAATTGTACACTTACAGATAGTTGGATGTAGATACATTATGCATGTACACATACACATAATATATTGGTTTTGGTCACTGGCACTTATTTGAATTATCCTATATAGTATAGTCTGTTTGGAACTAATGAGGACTTGCTAAGGGCCAGACTAAGCTAGGAAAAGGTGGAAAATCAATTTCCTGAGCAAACAATGAGGGACAAGGCTCTTTGCCAGGTTCAGATTCTGGTTTTAATTGTCAAATTTTCAGTATGAAAGCATTCTTTCTATTCTCATTAATGGAGCTTAAAATTCACTCTAACTTCTGAGAAGATTGCACATGTAGTCCTTATAGCATCCAGCATTTAGGCTCCCAGTAAACTATCACCTAACTAGTGCTAAAATTCCTAGGCTAGAAGGGACTTTTATGTTTCCAACTGAGCAACTGGTGGTAGTTATCAATCAGTTGGATTAGTGTTGTGGTAACATCAACCCCTAACCTCAGATGTTTACAACAATAAAGGTTTATTTCTCCCTGTAGTACATGTTTTATGGGCTGGCTATGGACTTCCTCTTGACTTCACAGTAGTCAAGGACCATTAGGGGAAATTACCTATCTTGTTGTGAAGGCGATAACATGGCAGAATTTGGGAGTGATCTCTTCACTCCAATACCACTTTATGTGCCATGACATTAGTGAGGTGGGATTTATAATCCTTCTTTGGAAAGGGTCAATGAATACCTTGAACAAAACAAAATTACAGTGACTTAAATTAAATCTACATACATATTTAGAGAGCCAAAATCTACTGTCATGAGAACACAGGTACAAATTTGTTTAGGATGGTGTGTTTTAATGTTAGAATTAAATAATATTTTAGCTGCCATTTTTTTCAGATATTTACTGTGTGCCTAACACTTGGTACCTTCATATTTTACTCTCATGGAAACATTGAAGCCTTGGAGTTATCCTCTCCATTTTATTGGAATCATGACTCAGAGACTTTGATATGCCCAAGTCTCCACCACTAAATAAGCAGCAGCACTAGGGTTCCAGCCCCTCTCTGTCACAGCACTATTTTATTTTATTTTATTTTTAGAGAGAGAGAGAGAGAGAGAGAGAGAGAGAGAGAGAGAGAGAGATAATTTTTTGATATTTATTTTTTAGTTCTTGGTGGACACAACATCTTTGTTTGTATGTGGTACTGAGGATCGAACCCGGGCCGCACACATGCCAGGCGAGCGCGCTACGGCTTGAGCCACATCCTCAGCCCCAACAATTTTCTAATACACTATAATACCTCTGAAGATGTGGCAGGCTTGGCAAGCATATTCTTTTGTGGGCTCTTAAAAAATCTGTTGTGTCTGTCACATTTGGATTTTGAGATAATTGTGGGTGTGAGGATGCCTGCACTACCCAAAGAGAATCAGCCAGTGACTGGAGTAGATACAGTGTGCTGGAGTACAGAGCACAGGACACACAATTTCAGGACTGAAACATGGGACCAAAGTCTTTCTAGAGTCCCTTTACTGCAATGCTGTTGTATCAGCGCTTCTCAACATAAACCCTATTGGTATTTTTTACTGCATATTCTTTTCTGTGTATGTGTGTAAGGGGAACTGCTTTCAAGATGTTAGAAGCATCTTGGCCTCTGCTAATTAGATACCAACAGCAACCTCCTCCATATTTGTAAAAACCTAAAATGTCCCCAGACAATGACAAATGTCCTCGGGTTATGTGTGTATGCACATACTCCCAGTAAAGAACCATTGCTCCACATCCAAATGATAAAATTGGCATAAAATTATAAATATGTTGCACATGTAATGTCTAACATAAACCTCTTGTGTTTTGCAATAATCATATACTCTTTAAATAGCTTTAATTGATCACTTCTTATATCCTGGCTACTTTGCTAAGTTGTGTGGGGAAAGGGCAATAGAAAGATAGGCCAGTGAGAACTTCACTGAATGCATTTTATAATTCTGCATCATAAAGGAGCTAAGGAAAAGTAGAAAAAATATTAAAGAATCCGAGTTCTTTGGGTGAACAAGATTGGGGAAGGTGGTTAACATATCAAAATACAATAAAGAATTGTGAGCAGGATTTGATAACTAGGAAGAAAAGAATTCAGTGAACTCTTTATCCCTATCTCTCCCAAAGATCAACTCTGACCACCTTTATTCAGAGACATGTCAAAGCCCAAAATGTCTTCAAATAAACTCCCTGGTCTCAGGGTTCAGGGATCGATGATGCTAAATCTAGAAAGAATCATAGCCCCCTCTAAGCCCTGGGGCTGAGATCTGCCAAGGAAGATGATAAAGTGAATTAAATAAATCTCCTATTTTAAATTAGGAGGATGATGATGAAGATAAGAAGGAAGAGAGGAAGAATAGAAAGAATGCTGGAAAAGGAGATAAAAGGCAGAACTGGAGCTAGGGTGAATGTAATATAGTGGGGAGATTATCAAATTTGGGGTCACAGATATTGGGTTCAAACCATGAGACTTCAGGACAATTATGCACTAGACATGACATTATCTCTAAAATGGAAGGAATGAGCATTACTTTTAATATGGATTACAATAAGAATTAAATGACATCATGTATTTACTGTTAAGATACATTTTAACAGTTTTATATTAGCCTGTTCATTTAATGTACTTTTCAAAGTCTCCTTCCAATTCTGCCATATATGTTGAACATATAAGGCCAGAGGGAAACTAGGCTTTCTGCTTTGAAGACTGCATTTTTTCTATTTTTACATATTGCTAGAAGAATAGGTTAAGCAGATTTGCAATGAGTGGAAGAAGATGAAGTGGATTTCTATTAGAAGGGCATGTATTGGCTTAAAAAATGGGATGAATGAGCAGGAGAAGAGAAATATTTTGAAGCAGTCAAATACCTGGGTTAAAAAAAAAAAAGGGAAAAGAAGAAAAGTCATTATGCAAAATTAGAACCATTTAGCTCTAGGGGAGGAGTGTTAAGATTCCTGGTTACAGCAAAGAAAAAAACTAGGAAGGTGGGGAGGTTCCTGTTTGAGTGCCCTCCAACTCTGTCAATAGATTGACATGAGAACTTTCCCTCTCACTGTACATGTTTTTCTTATTGAATTGCACTGGAAAGTTGATACCTTTGATATTATGAGTTGGTAGGATTTAGACCTTTTATGTAGATTTTTATCATTAGGCTATGATGCTACAAACATTTTAAATAGGAATGATATAGGACTTTTTTGTATGAAATGTTAAGTATGTTTGATTACATTACCTTTGTATGTAGGAGTAACTTAGTAGGGATCTGTTGATTGATGGGTTGATCCTACGGTACTTAACGTCCCATATACGTTCAAAACTGCTCTTTTAAGTCTAACTTTCCTGTCATGATGACTATTTTAAAGTACAAAACATGATTTTTAGCTACAGAATATTCAAATTTAATAGTTGGTGATCCAGGAAATAATCTATTTCATCTCTTTTTAAGAGATGAAAAAAACTCAGGACTAGACAGGACAGTGTTTTATTTAAGGCCACTTGGTAAGCTGAATCTGGCACTCATGTTTCTATGTAATCTTGAATAACCAGTTTCTCACCTTATATTCCCTGAGGTTAAATAAAGTCCCTTATAGGACTGAAATTGTCCTTCTGGTGCCCTATATCACTTTGCATATTATTATCAACAGAGGGAAACTCATAGCTATATCTTATAAATTAGAAATGAATAGAGTAGCATCATTTAACATTTCAGTCAAGTTCAACAGCTGCCCTTAATCCTTCTTTTAAAATTCAGAGACTCAAAATAGACAGGCTAAGATTTATAAAAATAGATTTGTCTGTCACTTCTAATTTTACGTTTTGCAAACAAGTTGTGCTTCAATGAAAATTTGCAGATAGATTGAGCATCTGGCAATAGGAAGATTGTCATGATTTCCATGGTTTGGAGTCAGACTACAAAGGATAATTGGTAAAGATAATCTTTTGTTTGAATGGCCTAAATGATTTTACCTCACAAACCCTGATGACAGATGGTGGATATAGTTATTATCAACTCATTTTTGAGAGGAAGGAGATTGAAGAACTGAAACATTGAATCACTCATTGCTGAAGCAATGTGTCATTGTGGAGTTTATAAGCTTGGCTTTGTCACTAACTATCTTTGTGACCCTGGACCCATCCCTGAATATTTGGAGCTTCATTTACTCAGCTATAATAGAACAGAGTAGATTAAGTCTTCCCTCTTCAACTTGGTCCATGGTGAACAGTATTGGTATCATCTGGAAACTTGTTCAAACTATATATTTTCAGACCTCACCCAGACCTTCAGAGTCAGAATATGTATTGTGATATCTCAGGTGATTCCTGTAAACATTGAGGTCCAAGAAGCCCTAGATTTCAGGATCTCAATGACTCTTTCCAGTTAAAACAAACATTATAAATATGAGCATAGACTTTGTGTTAAAAGCCTTCGTGGAGTGTCCATTGTGAAATGTGTAATAGAATGAATGAACAAATGAAAAGAAAGCTATTATTACCCAGACTAACTCCAAATACTTGTCATCTTGACCACCAGGACCTTGAAATCTAAGAAAACCTTTTGGTAAGTCCTATCAGGGTTCAGTTGTTTCTCCTACACAAAAAAGCACATAAGTCCTCATTCTCATATCCATTGACTCCTTTTAAAGAAGATGATATTATTTTCACACACAAAAAAGTAGCTCTAACCATTATCTCAGTTCCAGATCCTCTGTGGCACAAATGCTAAACCATTCTGCCTTTTCCTCAAAGCTGCTTCCTTCCCCTCTTTTCCACCCACCCATCCTGGGATCGCATTACTGCCAGGCCACTTGCACCATCTGCTCATTAAGTTTCAGTTGGTGGGAGGACAGAGGACACCTGGTGACTGTGAAGTCAGGCCAAAACACTGAGGAAAATCAGCAAAGTGACAAAAAAGTACAGAATAAAACAAACCTTGGGAATCCAGAGGGTTGAGTTTCAGAGAAAGGAGGAACAAGTGAAGCAGGTCGAGCTTCTGAGGCCCAGGGCAGTCTTTCAGTTTCCTGACCTTGTGCTCTGTGAGCTCTGCCCTTCGAAAGGGAGAGCAATTCCTTAGGAAGCAGGGGTGCATACATTTTCTGACGAACAGCTTCTTCATGTAAAGCGAAAGGTACACAGTGAGCCTACTATGGGTAGGAAGATTGTTAAATTACTGAAAGGGCACCAGTGTGTCCAAAATGCGAGCCAGGCCATTGCTTCTAATTCCGCAAAGCATCCCTAGTTGATGATTTATCATTTCTGAAAGCTGATTCAGACCAAAAGACCTAGCTATAACCTGTAGAAATATGGCCCGAGGGCTACTCTCTGGAAGATGGAGCCTCAGAGAGCCACATGAAGGACCCTAGGACAAAATTAGGACATACAATCCTAGCTATACTCCATGGAGCCTTAATGTTCAGTCAAACCTCTGCTCAACTCAAAGTAACCTAAAACTAGCTGTCACATGTTTAGGTCATGCTTTTAGTTCTTAGCAGGAAGCAACAGCTGTTCTGTTTCCAGTTTACAATATTCAAGTTAGTCGAAATTATCAAAGGTGGTGAGCATGAGACAAAATTTTGGTCTCTGACAGAATCACTGTAGATTTCATTGTTAATAGTTGATTAGACATGGGGTAAAAATGGGAGCTCATAACCCACTTGAATCAAAGTGTGAAATATGATATATCAAGAACTATGTAATGTTTTGAACAGCCAACAATAAAAAATTAAAAAAAAATAGTTGATTAGAGACACTTGAGCAGGAAATGTGTAGTGATTAATAGTCACTTAGACAGAACCCTGACTTCATAACTCCTTGTGTGATTATGCATAAATTATTTAATGTTTTTCTGTCTCAGTTTCCTTATCCATAAATGGGATAATAATAGTAACCTGCCTTAAAGGGTTATTGTAAAAAAAAAACGGAATGAATTAATCACGTGCAGTCTAAAGAATAGTCTCACATAGAGTTAACTGTTATACAAGTGTTTGTTAATATTATTGGAGAAGTCAGATCATTCTGAAACTTTTCTCTCATTTTTACCCACGGGGAAGAGAAGCTAATTAAAGAAACTGTTATGATCAGCATTTGTATGGATTCCAGGCTCAAAGGAAAGGTGATAAACCTCTTCCATCTTTCCAGTTCCTGCAGTCTTCTTTCACATTATCTTATTATTTGACTCCCAGCTTCTATCAGAGAAAATAAGAAAAAAAGAAATCCATCTAATGATTCTTTCCTATGGTGTCTTCCTTGTCAGCATCTGCTTCATCACTAGAGGATATCGATGTATTGAAGGTTCCCTCAAGCTTGTTCAAACAGGGAATTAACTTTAATTCTCAGTGATGAGAGGGGGCTCAGTTTGAGGCAAAGGATCTTGCTGCTCTTAAAACTAAGTCCAGGCCCTCACATGGGTTAAGTCAAGGGTCTCAAAATCAAATGCCACAGGGCTCTGGAAGGTAACCCAAATGAGTGAAGTAAAGTAGAATAAGAAGTCTTCCAGTCTCTGTTAACATAAAGACATGGCTTGAGAGAAATATTGTTCTATGTGCAGACAAAGAATTGTGCACACGTGGTGATAAATAGCCAGATCTTAGCCAGGGAGAAAGCAATGGGCCCTGAGTGTGTGTGCATGTGCTCAGGTGAATGGGCAGGTGCATGACCTAAAGGGGCTGCTTTTTACTCCTTGTCATGTGATCCCATTGCTAGATTTTCTAAGTTTAAAAGAGAACTGCCCCCCCATACCCCAATATGGATTAAAAATGTGACCTTTCCAGATCTTAAAGTATCAGCTGAAAATCTCAGATGTCAGAACACAGAGGTCCACTCTCTGGAAGACCGGGCCTCAGAGAGCCACATGAAGGGTTCCAGGCCCAAAATAGAACATACTAGCCATTCTGCAAGGAATATAAATAAAACTTGTTTACCAGTTGAATTTGAGCAACAAACTTCAATTAAGTTGCATGTTCTAAGTGCTATCATTTGGATCAAGAATATCCCCCAAGTCCCACGTGTTAAAATTTGGTCCCCAGCTTGATACTGGCAGGAGGTGGAGGAACCTTTAGGAGGTAGGTCTATTGGGAGGTCATAGGTCATTGGAGCCTGTTCTTAAAGGTGAACCAATTTCTTCCTGTTTCTCTTTTGCTTCTCAGATTGTAGTAGCTGAACAACTTTGCTCCAAGACATGTTGCCACCTGATCATGGACTGAAACCTTCAAACCTATGAACAAAAATAAATCCTCTCCCTTTATAAATTTTTTTTTTCAGAAAATTGACAAAGATACATGGTTGCACCTTTATCCCAGATAATGTTATTAAAGAAACCCATATGTGCCCAATAGGTACTGTAGGAAGAAAGAAACAATTCTAAAATTTTGTTCAGGACATATGTGTTTACCATATGAGGACATTACAAAAAAATTTTTTTCTTTTATTTTGAAGTAATTTCAGACTTAAAGAAAAATTGCAAAAAGAAGTACAAAGATTTCCACTTCATTCACTAAGATTCCCCACATACCGTTAACATCTTACTGTGTTTGCTTTCTCATTCTCTTTGTCTAGTTTTTTTCTATTTCATTTTTTTTCTATCAATATGTGTGTGTCTGTATTTTTCTGAAACATTTGAAGAATCAATGTCCTTTTCCTTCTAAATAGTTTGTTATATTTCCTAAAAACAAAAATATTCTCTTATGTATCACAGTTTCAATGATCAAACCAGGAAATTATCATTATTTCAATAGTATTATTTAATCTATAAATTTTTATTCAAATTTACCAGCCAAACTGCTTTATAAGAAAAGAAAAAAAATCAGATCCAGGATACAAACGTATCTCATTGCATTTTGTGATCATGCTCCTTTGTGTATGTGTGTGTGTGTGTGTGTGTGTCTGTGTGTGAGTGTGTGTGAGAGAGTATGTTGTATGTATGTATCTATCTAACTCTATTTTGTTTTTCTGGGAAAAATAGTTTTTTTCTTATCTTTCATAATAAAAGGAAATCTGCTTTGCCTTTCATAGCATTAATATTTTAGAGCATAGGCCATTCCTTAAGATTTAAAGAAAGAACAGACAATCCTTTAATTTGGATTTGTCTAGTGTTTGTTAGTGATTAGATTCAGATCATACATTTTTGACAGAAATACCAAAGCTAATATTGTGTCCCCCTTAGTGCAAAAAAGACTCCAAGGGATTATTTGAGGAAGATTGTTAGTTGACTTTGGGAAGAGAGGTACTTCTTGACCTCCCAAACAGCATTTTGATGTTCTTATTATTTTGTCTTATTAAAAGATCCCGTTTAAGTTTTCTCAGTCTATATGAAGGTTTTTCATTCACCCCATATTTGTTTTAATGATAAAGTGCTACAATCTTCACATCCATTAGGCTTTGAAATTATATGTAAGTCTGTGAAGTTTATAGGGTTGGTAAATAAAATGACAGCAGAATAAAGCAGACAGGACTAACTATTGAATTTGGTAATAGGAACTTCTCCCACTACAAGGTCCCTTAGCAGCTTTAAATATGAAAAAAGAAGGAGACTGGATTAAATAGTGTAGAGATGCTATAGCACACCATGCTTACTCTAATAGAAGAAATGATTCTCTGAATTTATAGAATACTAAGAAGCTCAAAGCTTTATGACAAGTATTTATTATCTTTTTTTTAATAGGAGAAATGGAATCAAGGCAAAGATTTAAAAATATCATTACAAGGATAATCTTGGATTAGGATCCTTGCTTTGTCCCTTAGGATGATCATTCTGTGAAAATGCTTTATGAAGCACAAAAATTTGAGGAGCATCAGAGAGCAGGCTTCTGAATTGGCAGGCCCTATCTGGAGCCCAGGTTTACCATCCAATATTTGTGAAATATTGGACAGTTTGCTCTCTGGAGCTCAGTTTCCTTATTTGGAAAATTGAGGCTTATCTTGCAGACTCTTGCAAGGATTAGCAAGATAAATAAAAGAAAAACATTTAACTCAGTGTACCTGGTAAATAACATATATCCAATAAATGTGGATTTTTCTTCAATATTCCTTTTTGTCTAAGCACTTTTTAGTGTTGATTACTTCTCACAAAGTCCACTGGGAAAAAAACAAGGGAGAGAATTGAACAACAACAGATGAGGTAGAGAGGGAAGATGGGAAGGGAGGGGAGGGGAGGGGGGATAGTAGGGGATAGGAAAGGCAGCAGAATACAACAGTCACAAATATGGCAGTATGTAAAAATGTGAATGTGCAACTGATGTGATTCTGCAATTTGTATTTGGGGTAAAAATGGGAGTTCATAACTCACTTGAATCAAATGTATGAAAGATGATATGTCATGAGCTTTGTAATGTTTTGAACAACCAATAAAAAAAAAAAGTCCATTGGGAAGAATTTCAGTACGTAGTAATGCTGAAAAGGGTTTGGAAAAAAAAGGGGCTCAGGGAATTCTCAGCAATTGTAACAGCCTGACCTTTTAGGCATAAGCACACTGTATGCATCTATGAGTGATTGGGAAATTTGTACATGAATATGAGTTATTAAAATATTTAAATAATCAATTTGGTAGTAACAAGATTCTAGGTCTTGATTCTGTGCAGAGTTCTCTTTGTCCTGTGTGGAGAAAGTTGTTCCAACTTCCAGTTAGAGCATTGGTGTGTGCGTGAGCCCTGGATCCGAGCTCTGTGGATAAACCTCCACTGTGTTCATCTCAGATTTTCAGAAACAACTTTTTCGTCCAGGTAAAGTCAAATTCTTACTTTTTAACCTGCAAAGCAAGTTACCTTGTGTGTATAGATATTTTATTTTTCTCGCGGGGTGCGGTGGTACACGCCTCTAATCCTAGCAGGAAGGCTGAGGCAGGAGGATCACAAGTTCAAAGCCAGCCTGAGCAAAAGCTGGGTGCTAAGCAACTCAGTGAGACCCTGTCTCTAAATAACATACAAAAAAAAAAAAAGGGCTGGGGATTTGGCTCTGTGGTTGAATGCCCCTGAGTTCAATCACTGGTACCAAGAAAAAAAAATATTTTTCTCTTATTTGTAAGGAAACAAGTAATCAGAAATGGGGTGGCATGAGACAAATTGGAGATTGGATGTTTTGAATATTTCTTTACTGGGGAAAGAAGACTATAGTCTCATTGTCCACATTTTAAATTTTTTGACATTGCTTATAGAAAAAAATGACTATATGACTTATGATCCAAACCAGGGCACTTTTGAGAGAGAAAGTGGGTGAAATACAGTAATTACACTGAGACTAAAGGGGCAGATTGACCCAGGCAAACCAGGGTGGATGGTCATGCTATCCTTGTTAAGAATTAAAATTACTGTCAAATTGCATCTGAACAAAATGACTAAGTTGGTAAAACTGTCAGTGGGCTACTCCTAATCTCCTTTCAGTTCCCATCTTTCTCAGCTCATAGAGGGATGTCTCTTTCAGGTACCTCCCTAGCAATATATGTGACCTGTACCCCATTCTGTAAGGACTCAGAGAAATGAAAGTTCATTTTTTCCAACTCCTTTACTATCAGGCATCTATTTCTAGTGATGCCTTCTTGATCAAAAGAACTTGTGAGCAATGTGGAAAACCTGTGTAAGATATTTGGATAATAGCTAATTTTTGCTGTAGGAAGTAGTTTTTTAAGGCACCCTGTGTAGATAGAAGGCTTCTTCCCCTCTGCATCACAATGTCTTTTATCCATGAATCATAGCATTGGTGATCTTTTTGTATCTCAGCTCAGTTGTCTTTTTCCACAGAAGAAGCAGGGTTCTATGTAGTGTGGTGTAATAATGTGGTTCAAAAAGCTTCCTATTTTGAAAATGAATAAACTAAGATGTGGAGAAGCAAAATGAGATGATCAATGCTACAGAGAAAATAGATGTAAATGCAGGCTATAATTTGAGATTCTTGATCCTTGGCCTGGTGGCCTTTCTCACATGTGACTTTTCAGAGCTCAGTAAATTTGGGTCCACATGATGGGGTAGCCACAGGCATTTTTGAATCTATAATAGTCATAATATGATAAAAGTAATGGCAGATCATACAATGCTTATCCTGTATGAGGCATTGTTCTAAGTGCCCACCAGGTATTAATGCACCAAACATTTAAACCCTTGTTTAAAATTGAATCAACATTTAAAATATTTCCCTAATGGTAAATGTGAAATTTATTTATTTATTTTCCTCTATGGGAAGTAGAATTAATTATTTGTAGCACATAGTCCTGTTTGGTTCTATGTCCCTAGAAATCTCTAGTTTCCTCATATAACTTAGCGCTCTTAGCTTCTTCATTTTGCATTAAAGTAGCATTTTTTCCAGGATGCATCTTACTGCTTTTGGTTCAAGGCTGACTGTAGCTTTTTCTTGCAATGTTTATATTTGTACTGAAGTAGTGTGGACTCACATGATTAGGTAAAGTTTGTAGCTGGAGGCAATATTATGCAATTGCTTAAAATCTTACTCAGTTCAGATGGTTAACAGTCTTCAGTGGCACTTAACTCCTGTTTTGTGTTCATTTGTATTCAAGGACTTGAAGACAGGAGTTTAGCTAGCTTCCTGGGGTGATTTTCTGTCTTATATTGTTTTTTAGGCTGTGTTTCAAATATAAGGGCAAAAAGAAAAAAATAAAGGAAAAAATGTGTAGGAAACACTGTCATTTGTTACCCATTAAATGTTTAGGAAGGCTTTCTTCCTAAACAGGAACCAGAGATACAATGAGCCTTCAAGGCATTACTTCTGTGCAAATTCAATGTGGACTCTCTGTGAGAGTTTGGTGTTGAGAATGGTTGGCTATAGTTTCTCACTGTTTCAGGTTCATACAATTTTTTATTAAAGTCCCAGTACCATGCTTGGCACTTAGTTAATGCTCTAAATGTAATGAAATGAATGGATCAGGAGTTAAGGAGAGAACTAAAACACGGGAGAGTTTTAGGAAGGGCTTATTTTTATTTTAAAATTTATTTATTTATTTTGGCACCAGGGATTGAACCCAGGGGCGCTTAACCATTGAACCAAATCCTTAGAACTTTTAAAAATATTATATTTAGAGACCAAGTTTCTTTGAATTGCTTAGGGCCTCCCTAAGTTGTTGAGGCTGGCTTTGAATTCCCTGTCCTCCTGCCTCAGCCTTCCTAGCAGCTGGGTATAGGCATGCACCACTACCCCTGGCCAGAAGGGATTATTTTTAAAGGGAGGATATGTTAATGATGAGAGGTGCCAAGGTGGGCTTTGATACATATTTAAAAATTAGTACTAATAACTATTTTTGGTAGAAAAAGAAGAGAAGAAAGTAAATATGTAGTGAGAAATGTGTGTCCTGAAAATGAAAATTTAGTGTGGCTATCTCCACCCCTCTCCCCAATTTCATGAAGGCCATGGATAAATAATCAATCATAGAAATTTTCTAATAAATTGAGAATATAGAATCAGAATTCTTTTTTTTCCCCCTAAAATCCTTTTTCTCAAACAGTTGTCTATGGCCACTGTCAACTAACATGTTTTGAGATTCATTTGTCATTATTGAACCAAAGACATTGTGAAATTAAAGACAAGTCAAGTCTGAGGTAATCAAATGGGTGATAGATGTATGTATTGAAGCAGGCTTGTGAAATATAGGCAGATATTAGAAGAAGAGGGGATCCCAGTAGGGGAGGAATGGATCTTATAAACTCAACTGGGTTGGTATGGATGGGTGAATGAATGAATAAATAATGAGAGGTGTATTTGAATTAGTCAGAATGTCTGTATTTCCCACATGGCATTTCCTTCATTTTTAAACAACCTAGGGCAACCCCCATATGTCAGATATTTACTAGCAATGCAAAGGTTGAAAGTGTGGTAATATCCTGATAATTCAGGCAAATCTTACACTTCTGTTTAGGGTACAGAAAATACCACTGGGAAAGAAATTTTAAATAAAAACATGTTTTTTTCTTTTATAACAGCATGTCATTATCATCTTTTTTGAATTTATATGACATCTTTGACTTAGGAAAGTACACAAAATTCCATTGATGTTTATATTCTTGAAAGTACTATACAATGAAGGTTAGCACTAATATCTAATACATGTATGAGACTTGGACTGTTGTTTCTAAATTTTTTGGATAAACTCCATGATAGTTATGGTTTCATGAAAGTATTTCAATAAAAAGTGAAAAAGAATTTAAATTTTATAGTGAAGAATGAAATGTGCTACCAACAGACAATGCCTTCATTCTTTATTTTTATAAAGTTATTTGGAGTTAATATTCATGTAGTTTTAACCAAATATTTGGTGAACATCATCATATGGAGACTCCAATATAACTTCTCTGCTCCTCATGTTAGCTTATCTATACATACCCAGAATTTTAAAAACTGTTCAATATAAATTAATAAGAAAATAAATTCAATGTATTTGTTGTGTTGCCAAAAATTTCAAAAAAACATAATTCTAATATTCAAAGCAAAGCCTTTATAACATTTTGGTGATGTATGCCCTTCCAAGAAATACAGAAAAGAATATTTATATGCACTCTTTTGTAAAATGACCTCTGTTTTTCACCCAATATGCTTAATCTTCTTTCAATATTAATAAGTACATTTTTACAGAAAACAGATTTATCATTATTCATAGTTCCACGGTATTCTCTTGTATGGGCTTAACAGAAGTTACTTAACCAATTCTTTTTTTAAATATAAATATATTTCTAAATTTTGCAAAAATACAAAAAATGAAATAATAGTCATAAAGCTAAATTTTTTAATCCATCCTTAATAATTTATCTGGAACTAATCTTGGAAGTACTAGTATAGTCACAAAGAGTATGTATATTGTTAAAACTTCAACTGCAGGTTTTGAATTTCCTTCCAGAAAGGTTGCAGTTGTTTTCACTTTGGACAGCTATTTGCGGAAACCCAGGAAGCCTTGTCATCACTTCTTCTTTTTATTATCTTTCATCTTTGCCAACTTGATAAATGTGCTATGGCATCTCAATTAAACTTGATATTTGTAAGTTTACTGATTGTTTGTATGTCATTGTTCCCTAATTATCCACAGGTGAGAAATACAGTGATCCCCAATGGATACCTGAAACTGTAAATAGTACCAAATTTATATAAATTTACCTATTTATACATATCTATGGTAAAATTTAATTTAGAATTATGACACAGTAAGAGAGAAATGAGCTACTATAACTAAAGATAAAATAGAACAATGTAATAAATATACTGTCTCCTTCACAATTTCATGGATTGAAGATTAGTTCTTATAGTACAAGTTAGTAACCTCAACACATCAATTTCTTAATTTCCTGACTAAATTGAGAACTTTTACCCTTGTACTTGGAGGAAGCATTTCTTGGCTTCACTTTGGCATATATAAATCACCAATATTACTACTCTTGCACTTTTGGAAGTAAAATAAGGGTTACTTGAACACAAGCATGTGAACCCATGACAATTGATCTTGCAAATGAGACAGCTACAAAGTGAATAGCAGGAAAGTGGTGCATACAGCATAGACGTGCTGGACAAAGGAATGAATTATTCACATTCTAGGTTCGAAGGAGCAAGAATTATGTGAGATCTCATCTTGTTAAAAACTTACAAATTGTTTTTTCTGCAAATTTTCATTTAATAGTTTCAGACTGCAAATAAATGAAACTCCAGAAAGTGAAACCAACAATAAGGGGGACTACTGCACTTATTTTTTGCATTGCATATTCCGATTTTTACCATTTCTTTCTATTAGTATTGCCTATCTCTCATTGATTAAAAATTAATGCTATTTATTAAATAAACTAACCCACCAAACTGTATGAATTTAAATTTTTTTTTGCAGATTTCAAATCTTTGTATCAGGATTTTGAATGAGAATTCATACCTAGTTCTTAAGTTATTTTCACTGCAATGACCACTAGCAAAGATATAATATTGAACATGGCGCAACTGGTCTGAATCACATCTTGAAAGCCTTTCTTGAATGGTAAGGAACTAACTTGTGTGTATATGAGCAGAGAATAAATCTTGGTCCATTCAAAATTTAAAAAGATAATTGAATCAATACATTTCAGCTAGCAACAAAGACATTGTTCTTCACTAGCTAAATGTTTTAGGCAAAAGTAAGCCTGTCTCCTGAGTTTTTTTTTTTTTTAACCAAATAACTTTTTACATTTTTCATTGCCTAATTATGCTAGCATGAAGATAGCCAGAGTATTAATGATCTGAGGACTTCACCTTCAGATGAAACAAATACCAGAAATCAAAGTGATTTTGCCTTGTGGGGACTCGTCCAGGATCAAGTACAGGATCTTGGTAGGCTTCATGAAGGATGGCTTGAGAAGAGGAGGCTTGGAAGCCCCTTCAGCAGCTCCAGAGTGAAGTGCTGTCTCATTCTGACCCCCATGCATGGGAATCCTCACACTACACGTTGATTCTCCACCACGCTCAAATCTCAGAGCTTCATCTTTGATTCAGTGGGTACAATGGGATGGATATTCATATCTTTGTAGACATGTCATCTTCCCACCCTTAATTTTTTTCCTTGTGGTGTTTGGTGTTAGGGTGAAGGACGAAGGCCACATTTGAACATAAGTCAGGTTTTTTTTATTTCATGTGGGGGAAAGCCGGGGGCGTTTGCAAAACTTAAAACAGAAATCAAACCTTTAAAGGTTGACTGTATGTGTCCTGCCACTCATATTCTCTTCTGGCTTCTAACTTTCCTTAGGCTTAAAATATATCTAGAGCCAGTGGGTCCTTTGTTCTTTGGAGAGTTCATTTCTTATTCTTTCAAAAATACTGGATATATATATTTTTTAAAAGAACAACAAACAAATACTGTAAAATAAAGTTTTTGTTGATCACAATTTCAGAGGCTTGTTGCTTACCACTGCGCAGAACAAAACAAGGCCTGCTATAATTTCCATGTTGTTCTATATCCTAACTCAGTACTTTCTCAGGGGCAGTATGGGCCAGGCAGTTTGCTGACTGTGAAATTAGGAGAACTTAAGGAGGGAAAGATGGTGGTTAGCTCATTAGAATGCTAATTTAGTGTTTTCCTATATCTTCTTTTATAAATCCATCTACAAAGTTTGACATCAAAATTGCTTATAATCTGGTACTCTTTTGTGGTTATATTAGTATAACTATTATAAACTGGAAATTTATAGTTCATTTAAAAAAATTGTCAAATGCTAGCAAAGCTAGTTAGAGATCTCTGTCACATTCAGAAGGTTTCACACAAAAAAAAGAATAAGTGAATCCCTGACTTGCTTCATAATCTTTAGTAGGTGTGAAGACTTATTTTTTATCACAATTGTTTTATTTCCCTATGTAAATTATAAAGATGTCCCAGGCTACCAAAAAAAAAAAATTCTAACAAGGGGACTACATTTTCTACTTTAAATAGCTTTTGTGCTTTTATTTTAGACAATAAATTTTGGTCAATTGAATATTCTTGCTCTGTAGACTTGGTAGGAGAAACACATATTTTTTCACTCCTGCACATTCATCAGGTTTTCCTTATTTGCCTAGATATGCCCATGGTTCTCTCTTCCTCTCCGTATCCCATTTCTCATCCTCCTCGTGGTTCAAGTTTCTGCCTTTTTCATTAATTTATTCACCATGTGACTATGCTGAGAAAAGGAGATGAGTCCAAACTGACAAGACCCCTGTCATCCTTGAGCTCACAAGCTAAATAATCTTCCAGGGTTCTCTCTGGCTGCAACTATGTGTTCCCCAGTTAGAAATAATTTCTTCCTTTTTATATTTCTTTTAAATACCACAAACTTAATTATAATTTCTCCACTTTATTGGAGTTTGAGTGCTGATTAATTACATTAGTAGGCTTCCTCTTTCTGAACCAATTCAAATAAAACATCTTGAAGAGGAGATACAAAATAACACAGTGATTTTGATTAAGCTGATACTATGGGCAAGTGGTGCTCTTTAGACAGAATTCCAGAATTAGACAGTAATGTAACTAGTAAAAAAAACACAACAACAACAACAAACACCAAAATGGGCAAACACCATCACACAGCAGCTTTGATAAGAGTAGAGCAACATGACAATGAACTTCCAGCAAGCCCTAAAACTTTCAGAGGAGAGCACCTGGGTCCTGAGACAAAGGGACAAGACTGGGAGTGGGCTGTATAGGGCCAGTTTCTGTTTTCAAGCTGGTTGTGAGTTAAGGAGAAGCATGAGGTTAGGCCAGATGTGGGGCTCCCTTCACATTTAAAGGGGGAAATGCATGTTCCTATCCCTTTGTTTTTCTACCAGGGGTTCCCTTTTGAATTTTTTTTTTTTTAATTTTCAGAGTAGCTAAAAAAAACACTAGGCATTCAGTAAATATTTATTAGATAAATTTGTCAGGAAATAAACTTGTTTCAGGAATTAGTTTAAAAGAAAGAAAATGAACAAATACACATTTGGACTTTGCGAATTCCTTTATTTACTACTTCATTAAGAGTAGATTTTATCTTGTACCTATTTTATATATGTAAAATATAAAATGTTAGGATAAAACTTTCCATTAGTAGATTCAGCCTTATCCAGTCTTCTATATTTACTCTATAGTCACAAACCCTTGTTTTTGTTTAGGGAAAAACATGAAGTTATTTTTAAAGTGTTCTCAATGAATATAATAGCAATAAAAGTATGAAGTCACTGTAAGGTTAATTACCAAAAGATCTGAGAAGCCCTCAGTGTGACTCAAAGAGTTTTTTTTTTTTTTTTTTTTTTTTTAGATATCTTGAAACCTTTTAGAGCATCAGGAACTGAATCCTGGGATTGTGTAGAAAGGAGGAACTGAATGAAGAGAAATTCAAGAGCTGGGGAAACCTTGGCAGCTTACTTGAGAATGCCTGATGAGGTTTCAGGCATACATTTTAAATACTCTTAATTAACCTGTGTCTCTATCTACTACACTTGTGTGTGTCATTTATTGCTGAAGGTGGAACATCTGCGGTCTTGGTCAGGAAGCAGTCCTTTATTGAATCGGGGATATGGTCTGACTTTCCTAACAGCAAAGTTTGCCTTAGGGTTTACTGTTAATTAATTGTGTCTAAATATTAACTGACATCCATTCTAGGGTGTGAACAAAACTCCCCTCCAGGGCACGTCCTCCATGGAAAACTTAACATTTCCATTATGAAAGACAAGAGAATGAAATACTTTTAGAAATGTGGCTAGTGAGTGCAAAGGAAGGGGTGAACACCTAGAAACATCTAGAAATCAGGCTTCAGCGAAAGGGATGAGTTAGTGAGTTGAGTCACACTAGATTTCAAATAACTTGAATCAAAGAAGTAAGGAGGAGGGGCAGGCTTGCTGAGAAGTCCTCTTGATTTAGGGCTGGTGCTGAGAAATTGTGATGGTCAAAGAACTCTTATGAAGAGTTCACCTTGGAAATGCTTCTCCTCAGTAGGGAGAAGTCTCTCTGCAAGAATAACTAATAACTAATATGTGGCTGTGGATGCACCAAATTTTCTCTTTGTTTCTTGGGAGATAGAGAAGAGTTATATCACTGGAGAACAAACTTCAGTAGTAAGATTAAATTACAAAATAATGGAAAATATTTTCTTCATGTTAAAAAACTTGTAGATTTGAGGCTACAACTTATTATTTCCTTCAAGGAGTGATTTTTGTCCTGGCAAAATTACTTCATTGGGAACTTTTCTCCTTTTGGTCATTTTGTGAAAACAGAGACAGACCATCCGTATCAACATAATGAACCATTTGCTCTGAAAAATTGTTATCCAGAAAGACAAGAGTGGAACCAATAAATAACTTTGCTATTTGTTCAAAAAACTTTTCACATCAATTTATTCAGGCAAATATTGTCTTATCAGGGCAAATAGTTATTATCTACAAAAACAGCAAAAGGGGGCTCACCTGGACTAAATGAAAATCAGGACAACAGGTAGCTTATTAAAGCTTCTATCAAGCCCCATTGCATCTTTGTCTACACCAATACAAAACTACTAGGTCACAGACTTTGCCTGGTTATAACTGGTGAGCCTTTAAAATACCATTTGAAATTACTTGAGCTCAGAACCCAAAACTTTACAAAACTTCAAATTCTTTCCTCTTTGGGGATGCCATTAGGATTCTATCAACGTAGTAGTCTCCTCAGCTGCATCAAGATTCATAAACTCCATTTGACCAGCAAGATTTGGTGGAATATTTAGGAATAGATAACTAAGTAACTAAAAGCCTAGCATGTGGTTTGGAGGATCCACATGGATACTGAACATTTTCAGGATGTGGTCTAGCTTTCAGATCTTAGATTCAAAGACATTAAATACATAAGTAGGAATGAAATTGGGCTGTAGATTGATGAGAGTTAGAAGGCAAAGGAGATACCGAAACCAGTATTGAAAATCAGGACACCCCTTCCTCTGATTCCACCTGCTGCTGAAGGAAACACCTGGAAAGAACAAAATGTTTTATTTAAAGCATAGAACAGAGAGAGTGAGAGAGACTCCCTCTGGAAAGGAGGGTTTTATGGTTTAGATGTGTTGTCCCCCAAAAGCTCATGTGTGAGATAATGCAAGAAGGTTCGGAAAAGAAATGATTGAGGTATAGCATTAACCTAATCAGTGAATTAATCTCTGATGGGATTAACTGAGTGGTAACTGGAGGCAGGTGGGGTGTGGCTCGAGGAAATGGTTCATTGGGGGTGTGGCTATGGGGTATATATTTGTATCTGGTGAGTGGAAACCTCTCTCTCTTGCTTTTTGATCATCACGTGAGCTGCTTCCCTCTGCAACACTCTTCTGCCGTGATGTTTTGACTCACCTTGAGCTCTAAGGAACTGAACTGGCCGTCTATGGATTAGGACCTCTGAAACTGTAAGCCCTCAAATGAACTTTTCCTCCCCTAAAATTGTTCTGGTCAGATTTTTTAGTCACAGCTGTTGAAAAAGCTGAATAAAACGGGGGGGGGGGGTCCAAAGCTGGTGCCCAAGGGACTTGGGCATGTTCCCCTTTTATAGGTTTCAGATTTCTTCTCATGTCCCCTCCTCCTCTCCACCAGTGACCAAAAGCTGGGAGAGGAGCTGCCCACAAAGGCATGTGAAAAGCCATCCAGCGGGTACTCCTTAGCAACTCCTTGTTGGGAGAAGCAATTCCCTGGAGGCAGGTGAGGAGGGGAAAGTTGCTCCAGAGGTATTAATATTTTATTTCCCTTTGAATCGGCCCCCATCTTCTTGACCCAATCATTCATTGTATAAAGTGACTGTCCTTTTGACCTGGTCTCAATACAAGCTCAATGACAAAAGCCTCAGGAAAATGGATTTTTGAGGCAGTAGAAGAAAATAAGTGGTTTGACATGGGACTGGAAACCAATAACTAATCCCTTTCTTTATTTCCAAGTCCAGGCCTTATGAAAGAATGCAGTTCCCCTCAGATTGCAAGGAGGTATCAGGACACTGGAGAGAACGCAGCATGGTAAGCATTTTCTTATTTTGTATTCTATAAGGGGTTCAGAGGGCACGGGAGAAAGCATAATCAAACATTGTGTCCTTATTAAAAAACGGAGAATACAGAAAAAGATTTGTCAATCACAACTCAGGAAGCAACTTCTCAGGACTTGGAACTGCTCTTTTTTTTTTTTTTTTTTTCTAAAAATGTAACAGATTTTCAATTATCTGAGCACATGTTATTTCCAGCTTTTTTTTTTTTTTTGGTCACATAATATTTATAATTTTATGAGGTTGTGAACACATCTACTTTACTTTTTATCAACCCTACAGTTTTATACACCGCTCCCCACTCCGATTTTTGGCTCAAGAACAATTGCTGTTAATGCTCTCACCATATTTTCAACTTCCTTTCTCTGTTATCTTTCCATCCTAGCAAATCTAGTCCTAGGTGGTTTCTTCTGACTGCCTCTTCGTTTTCTAAATCTGGGGTGACAATTTTTATGAGTCCTGCTAGATACTAATTACTCCCATAAGTGCATGGTCTCCAGCATCATTTGGGCCCTTGGTACTGCCTGATAAGTTTTCTATATTGTCTTGCACCGCCTAACCAATTCCGCATGGATAAATATTGAAAACTTTTTGGCTCTCTGAAAGGTACCTACCCCCTCTACTTTTCTTTCACTCTCAATGTTACAACAGAAAAAACAGTAGCTAGTGAGATGTTTAACTTCTTGCACCTCCAGCAATTTATCAATCTTGCATCAATGTTGTTGTTTTTTTTCCCTCAAATACAGAAAAGGAATATTGTCCGGAGACTGATCACTTCACCTTTGTTCTTGCCCCAGTTCACTCCACCTTCTCAGGTATTTGTTTCATGCATAATTTCATTTCAGTGTCTCCAGGTCCTTCTCCATTGGCTCTTTTGAATCAGCATTTAATCATGCTTAGTTGTTTTTAATAAAAGAGAATCCTTCCTTACCTGTGCCCTTCTTTAGCTCCCATCCATTTTCATCCCTCCTGACCATCATGAGGGTCTTGAGCTAAGCCTAGTATCTTTAGTTTGTAGTCTTTCTTTTACTCACTGCTCAACCCATACCATCCAGCTTTTTCCTTTGAATGTTACTGAAATGATTCTGGCGAAGATCACTAATATGCTTTTCATAACTAAAGCCTTTAGATATTTTTCATCTTTATTTCATTTGTTTTATCTGCAGTATTTGTTGTTACTAAACAATTAAAGCCTCAGCAAAGAGAAAAGATGACACTCTAGGCGAGGGAACATGCCATAAATAACAGATGGGACCATGGAGTTTAAGGGTATTGAGTACACAGTGAAATGAAATTTTGACCATGACACAAATTTTCTGTAGAACAATGAGGGGAAAAAAAAGGAAAATATGTCGGCATTAGATAGTTGAAAAAGCCCTGGAATGCCATGTTAGGGAATTCAGATGGTAGTCTATAGTGACTGGAGCCTACTGAAACTATTTGAAAAGAGAATAATACATGGTAAGAGATGTTGGTTATCATTCATATGCACTATGACTGACTTGTCTTACCTATGCTTAAGGTATCTGTAATAGAATCAAAGTCATGGGAAGTTTAGGAAAGAGCAGCATATTTTTTTTGTTGTTGTTTGTATTGAGTGTGTATCTGGCTATAAATTCCAGTGGAAATCTAGAGAGGCATTTTGGGTTTTAGGACTAACTTTGGAGACAGGAGCATGTAGACATGTGGATTAGAGACGTCTTTATGGAGAAATGATTGTTAAAATCTTTTTTCATAATCTCTTGCCTGGACAACCAGCTACCTTCATGATCACCCTTTCTTTTAATTTGCTTCCTCTGTCTGTCTGCCTCTTTCTCTTCCTCTCATACTCAGACTTCCTTGCAGTACATGTGTACAAGATACCATTTTATCTTACATGTTGTCATTTATAGATGATACTATTTTGTAACAATGATGGGTCCTTTGGTGACTGGTAGATAAGGCACATTTTTCCTTCTGACAGTTGATTTGCAAACTTTTTTTTTGGTATATGCTGAATTGCTTTCTTGCTATTGCAAATATATTCAACATTACAGTTCTTCCACATGACAGACAGCGAAGGCCTTGGCAGCTTTCAACCCCAGGAAGAAATTCTGTCTTGATGGTATTATCGGGAGACACTTTTGTGTTTACAGGGTACTTCCATTAAATGAGGGGCACATGATGTGACATTCTTTGTCATTTTACTCCATCAGATCATTGTGTTTAATTGATAAAAAGTTGGTTTAAAAATGGATTCTGTATGCAGTTTTAGTGATTTCATAGATGTATTTCAAAGTATAAATGAAAGGCTTGTGATTTAAATGATTAGGGTCTTCAAAGTTTGGGATAAACATGCAATGCTATAGGTCAAATAATTAATGGCCAAGTATGCAGTTTCTGATAATGCAAGTAGATAAACTTTTTCAGTCATTCTAGAGGTTTTTATCAAATCTACAACAGTTTCTAAGCTATTTTTGTTTCATTTTACTCATAGACATTGATCCTTATTTGGTGGTCCGTAACATTTTCAATTAAAATTCATCATTACTCTACAGAATGCCAGATTTTCCACTGTTGTTGCCTTTATAGAATGTTGTATATTCTAAATCTCTTTCAGCATTTATTCTTAGAAACTTTTTTAAATTTACCGATGTGCATATACACACACACCCTTACGCAAATATGATATATTTACTATCCTTAGGATGTCAAACACTATAACTTCCATGAGGGTAAGTCCATTGTTCTCAGCATTACCTTCACTCTCCCTGTACCACACACCATGATTTGTATGCTACAATTACAAATATATATATTAAAAAGTTTTAAAATAAATGCTTTTTAAAATTTGAAAAATTTTAGTACTAGGGTTTGAACCTGGGGGGCATTTAACCATTGAACCACATCCCCAGTATTTTTTTATATTTTATTTTGAAACAGGATCTTACAAGTTGCTCAGGACCTTGCTAAATTGCTGAGACTAGTTTTGAACTCAATTCTCCTGCTTCAGCCTCCATAGCAGCTGGGACTACAGGTGTGCACCACCATGCCCAGCAATAAATGCTTTATTTATTTAGATACTCTGTTGCTCCTATTCACTCCTTCATTTCTACTATCTTTTAATAAACTTTTCTGTATATTTATCTCTGTTAAATTCCTTATCTAGACTTCAGATAATTAATGTTTCACTGTATAATTGTTACAGTACTATTTAAGTTTTTTGAGAAAAAGGCAGTTCTATGATCTTACCTTTATTTGCATTCAGAGAATTCCTGATGATACACTTTGCTCTAAGCTAAGAAGGCTTTACCCTGAGAAGTGAGGTAGTCTCTTAGCAGTCATGTCAGAGTGGTCATGTCATATGTGTCTGGCGAAGCACATTTTGGTTTCTGAGAAGATAGAATTGCTCTACTATGTGATCATGGGCCCTGTCTTTATCTCCAGTCAAGTCGTCTTTTTAGAGTGTTTTGCTCAGAAAGTTCAAGGCAGGTTTTAAGTTCATTTTTCCCTGAGAAGCAATTAGAGTGGAATGAATATAACTGGACCTTCTATGGCAGTACCTTACACTATGGAAAGCATTCTGTAGTTCTTGTCCCACATCAGCACACCAATTGTGAGATGCTGGGGGTACGATTCCTGGCTTCTATCTGCCAATCCAAGACATTCTGGAGGGAAGATGACTGAGTGCAAATGACTCTCATGAAATTCATCTCTCATTGCCCTTCCCCCATTTCTTGGGAAAATGGGGGAAGTCTGTAGAATATGACACACATTGCTATCTTGTAAAGTTAGGATATCAGATATTGAAGTATACAGCCTATATACATGAATGCCTAAAATGAGTTATAATGGCTAATATTTTTTATATCAGCTCTATATCTTTATAGCAACTCAAATATTTCTTATATCAGCTATTAAACAAATACAGCTACTTTTTAGTCACCTAGGCACAAAATATTTGTCTCTTCAAAGAATTTCTTTCCTTTATTTCAATGGTCATTGAAATACTAAGTCCTATTGATTATATTTTTCATTTAAATGTTTTGGATTTCTGTTTTCCTCCCTATTCTCCACATTGCTGCATTTGACGTCAATATCTACATACGAGTTTTTGTAAACTGTATCTCTGCTATAATAACTTCTTAATGGTGTCTGGTTTCATTTTCCTTAATTCTCAACAAAGGATGCTAAAAGGGGGAAATTTCCTGTGAACCATTTGGCCAATTGAAATTTGGGAATTTATAAGTAAATTCCATTACATTTTATTGACTAAGTGGAAATCAATAGTTTTTTTTACTGTTCTTCAGAGGCTGCTTATGAAGTTGAATCTATTTCTAGAGGAAACTTTAGTGGAGATTTTAATTGACTCTTTCCATATTGTACAAATAGCATATTGAAATACATAACTTCAGTTTCCCAGATTGTCTGTTTGTCAGTCTGGCACTTTTTCCAAACAAATTATTTTCAAGGGGGGTGGGGGTGGGGGCGGAAAGCAGGACTGTAACATTATGTTCTGGTTTTGTGTAAATAGTCTAACCTCCTTTTTGTCATCTGGGTCTGGAATGGCTGCTTAAGCAAATTTCTTACTCCATCACCTTGTTAAAAATAGACAATTGCCTAGCTTTGTCTAAACTCATGCATTGTTGAGCTGATAGACCATAGTGACTCTGAAAGAGCCAATATGCTCCAGCTGCCTCTCATGCAAATTAACTGCATGTGCTAAAACTCCTTATGGAAATTTCAATAGCTAAAAATATTACACACGATCAAAATCCAATGTTATGTTTGCTTTTCCCCTACAATATTTTCCCAGATAGCAGACATTTTAAAAAGATTTTCAAGTTTGATAACTTCTGGAAATACCCACAAATACATATATACACAAAACACACACAAGCCTATACGTATACAAACATACACAATCAATTCTTGTTATTAAGGGTAGATGTGCTCTGTAAATTCATAGTGAGCTCTGAATCAATGAATAATGAACCTTTGTTTCTGGGGAAAGGAGGGGTTAGATTTCTGTGAAACTGGGGGTATTTTTTAAAAACATTTTCATCAGCATATTAACACATAACCTTGTATTACATGTGTTTCTGCTAAAATACACCTTATTTAATATATGGATTCATTAGCATTGACTTTATGGCCAATAACATTATGCAACTCAAGCTCAGAGACACCTTATTTAATGTTGTTAATTGATGAACGTTACTTTATGACCAAAAGCACTGTATAACTTATAGGTGTCAAATAAGCTTTGTTTCACCATATCACCTCTACGAGGAATGTTATCACCTCTTGCATTTAGGAACAGTCGGCAGCTCTTCAGCCTGGTGATCAAGGGCCATTTTAAGATAGTGCAATCCCTAACAAAACACAAATGCAAAAAAAGGTCACTAAACATACCATGAAAAGGATACTTGTTATAATGTAGGAGCCAAAGCAAGCAGGCAGAATATAATTTTATTTAATATGAATTAACATGTGCATTGGGGGTTTCAAATGCCAATGTGCATATGTCTGTCAATGACTAAAAAGTGGCAGTGCACATTGATTGATTTGGGGATTCCAAATAAGTTTTGGCAAGTAAGTGAATTCATAAATACAGAATCTACAAAAAACCCCCACAAGAATTAGCAATATATGGAATGATAAAGATAGGTAATTAGATGTCATGTATTAACTTCTGGAACACAAAATCAAAATGATACAAAAAATCAACAGGAATGTTTTTAGAAGTTTCAAAATAGCCTATGCTAGTTCTTTTTTGACAAAATTTAATTTGCTTCCAAGCATAATTTATTTTTATATATTTAGATTTTAATAAGATACTCATATTTCATTGAATAATGTAAAAATGTTATGTTAGCTTTTTGGTATATGCTATTTAGTATTTAGTTAGAAATAATGATTGCATTACATTTCCACAGCTTTTACAGATTTTAAAATTGTTTTCTTTTTTGCTAGTGGGGATTGAACTCGGAGGCACTTTTCCATTGAGCTATATATCCAGTCCTTTATTTATTTATTTATTTATTTATTTTATTTTATTTTTTGAGACATTCTCATTATGTTGCTGAAGGTCTGGTTGCATTGCTGACGCAGGCCTTGGATTTGCCATTCTCCTCCTGCTGTAGACTCCTAGGTTTCTGGGATTACAGGTGTATGCCACCATGTTTTGCAACTTTAGGTTTTTGAATCTGCCAAAGTACCTATTATATTATGCCAAAGTACCTATTATAAATGTTTACAGTCGTTGATGGATGTTTTACTTGTCAAACCAAACTATACATGCTTAAACCAACTTCTATACAGTAAGAAAAGTTTTTTCTGATCTTGTTAGATAGTAGGACTTGCTGTCATTTATTAAACTATCTTGTCTAATGTTTTCTGTAACTATGGAAAAGTTTTGATTTGTAAGAATAGATTTTTTAGAAAACAGAAAAGCATAAATCAATGATTTACAGTGCACTATTTCAAAAAGCATGATAAAATATTGTCTTCCATAGAGTAGATTACTTTGATTAAAAATACCTTTAGTTGGTGGCCAAAACTGTAATCCCAGTGACATGGGAAGCTGTGGCAGAAGGATTGAAAGTTCAAGGCCCCAGATTGGCAACTAAGAGACCCTGTCTCAGAATAAAAAAGGTCACTAATATAGCTCAGCGGTACAGTGTTCCTAGGTTCCGTATCTAGTATCACAGCCACCACAAAAGCTTTATAGAAAATTAGATGCATATGGAATATATTAAATATTTAGAAAAATAAACCCCAAATAATAGAATTAAT
The DNA here is from genome assembly GCF_021218885.2 of Marmota monax. NCBI lineage: Eukaryota > Metazoa > Chordata > Mammalia > Rodentia > Sciuridae > Marmota > Marmota monax. Next base: position 3,078,831 of record NW_026693537.1, read on the forward strand.
CTACAAGGTTACTTCTCAAAGCTTTAAAGCATCCCATTTTGAGCATCCCTTTTCTATGAAGCTAACTTATCTTCAGGCAGACATTCTGATTTTCTCTGAATTTTGTTTTTGCTGTTTTTTTCCTTTTATATACATTTCCTAATTAATTTACTAAGACAGGTTACTTCTTCTCAATTCTTTGTTTCTTGGCTATTGATATGATAGGCTTCTCCTACCAGAAAAGACTTATCATTCATATGCCCTTATATTGCCTACTTGAGATACTGTTCATAAACAGCCCATGATTTTTACATGGATTGAATATATTTTTCAGTAGTACATTTGTGTTCTTCAGCTTTTCTTTGCTGTGATCAAAATACCTGACAAGAACAACCTAGAAAAAGAGAAGTTTATACGGGGCTCATGTTTTTGGAGGTTCAGTCCATTGTCTGCTGATTCCATTGCTCTGGGCCTGAGATGAGGTGGAACATCATGGCAGAATGTCGTGGTGAAAGAAAAGTGTTCCCCTAATAGCAACCAGGAAGCAGAGAGAGAAAAAGAGAGGGGTTTGGAGGGGGAGAGAGAAGAGCCAGGGACAGATATACCCTTCCAGGCAATAGGTCCTACTTCTTCTAGTTACTTCCCACCTGCCTACAGTTACCACCCAGTAGTTAATTCAAGTTAATAATCCATCAAATAGATTAATCTACTGATTAGGGTAGTGTTCTTGAATCTCATCATTTCACCTCCAAACATTCCTGCATTGTCCAACACATGAGCTTTTCAAGGGATACCTCATCTCCAAACTAGGGCAGCATTTTAATTGTGCAGAACAATATGAATGGGTTTCATTGTGGCATGTAACATACTTTGATCATATCTGCAGCTTTGTTATGCTTCTTTATCCTCCCCTCCCCTTTCTCCCATCTCCTACCTCTTCTCCTATAGTCTCCCTTCTACTTTAACATGATATTTTCCACCCATAGTTTCCACATATAAGAAAAAACAGGCAGTTCTTATTAAGAGTCTGGCTTATTTTTCATAAGATCTCCAGTTCCATCCATTTTCCTGCAAATGACATGACTTCATTCTTCTTTATGTACTTCATTGTATATAGATACCATATTTTTATATTTATCAAAAAATCCTAAAAATCTTTATAAGTCGATTTACTCTTCAACTCTTTAAACTCAATCCAATGTTCTGTTAAAATAATGTAATCTCTTTTCTGCTTTGCTCTTCTCTTTTGCTCAATGTATAAAAGGAATGTGCACTAGAAAAACAAAGTAGTTTTCTAATTCTGCATAAGATGTCCCTTTTGGATGCATATTGCTCACAAGAATAGCTCTACTTTGATTAGAAATATTGTTTCTTATTTTGAATTTTTCCACTAACTTGGAGTGATAGAGGTATACACACATTATTTTCAATGTTAATTTTATATCTCCAAATAAGAATACAGCTAAATAAGTGAATTATTTAGGTATGGTATATCATTATATACATTTTCCAACTTACCATTTCCGTATAGGTAAAATGTCCAGATATAAGAAAATACCAATGTTACATATCAGAATATATTTTAAGATTAATTGGAACTAATTTTGTTATTATGGAAGGCTGAATTTGTTCCCTTCAGAAGAAGCTGGATATTGGTATTGATATATATTTTTCACTGGCAAATGTGGCAGCTAGGAGCTGACCTATTTATGTTCTGTATGAATTTAAGAAGAACATTTTCTGAGATGTGTAGGCCAAGCTGAGTATTAACAATGCAGTACTCATGGTATCATGTTTATTAATGACTCAATAGGAGGGACAGACATGAAACAAGTGTAGATGTAATTCACTCTTCATACTATCTTGATACTAGAACAAATCAACAGGATAGAAATATTTGTACAAAGTACATGTCTTTTTCTTATGTGCCCTTTAAAAACTGCCTTTGAGATTTTCAGATTAGTTTAAAATATTTACATTGGTTATATTTTTAGTGAGGTGATTTTTTCTTTTCTGTTTATATAATAAACTTTCTCTGTTTGCCTAGACCTGGACTCACATGTCAGTATGAAAGCAAATTAATAGTGTTTATGAATTAAATAAATTCCTCAGGGACAAAAGAATCACACGGAAGTCATAATAATTATGTTTGAATGGAAGGGCATTAGGAGACATTTTGCCTAATTTACTTATCAAAGGAAGAAACAGGTAAATTTTAACTAGGAATTAGAACATATACATCAACAGACAAACATTGTAGCTTCTCAGGTTTTGTTTAGAGTGAAACAATATCAACATAGGGAAACATTATAAGGAAATGTGGTGAATCCCAATGGTTGTCCATCTATCCCTCTGAGTATTTGTAGTACTCTAGGGGTATGAAGGAAGAATGGGGCAAGCCAGGAGGTGATCCTCTCAGGGTTGCTGACTCCAACAATAGCAGCCCAACATTCTTGAGTAAAATATGTTTATTTGGTTTACACAGCAAAAGCAGTATACTTGACTTCTTTATCTACAGCAGAGAGAAAGAGAGAATAACAATACAATTTAGAAATAACGACAGTTTTTTAATATATATGCTTATTTAGTTTTAGCAAAATATTTCAGTTTTTAAAAATTCTTTTATGATACTACATCTCTCAAGTTAATGGTAAACTGTAGGTACATTTGCTTTTTTCCCCTGATTAATGGACTATATTCATCTTAATGATTTGAATTAAAAAAAATACAAAGAAACTTGCCCCTAGTCTATGAAATAAGATCATTTATCGGCTCTGCTTTATTTGCAAAAGAAGGTTCAGTTGCCCTTTATATTATTGTTAGAGCTCAAGACAATGTTTCTTTACTTATGAGCAGATGTTTGAAATCCTCCAGGAGGTTTCTATAAGACTATGGAAATGAACTTGGCATGGGTACTGGGCTCCCAGGTGGAGCGGTGCACATGAGCCTCCTTAGAAGTGTTAGATCAAGGCTAGGCAGGGAGAGCAACAGAGCCTAGCCACCAAAAGCCGAGCTCTTTGGTGAGTGACAGGTACAGGCTCCTTCTGAAGCATGAAAAGGAATGCTAAATGATCTCCCTGACAGAATAAATCTTCTGTTTGTTTGGTCTGGACCAGATGTGCTACAGGCTGATGTGGAAATGTCTGCTCATGCCAATTTCACTTTAAATCACAATTTGGCAGGCTGGTTAGTTTTGAGAGTTGCAGCCCATTTAGCACTTTAAACAGGAATGTTTCCTAATGGTCTTTTCATTTAATTTGCAAATCCACACCAGGGCCTAAACAGGGCTGGAAGGAGCTGTTCTCTGGAGATGTGGGTCGCTGGATAAAAGAATTCTGTTTTGAGATTGAAAGGGAAATATGACTTTATTTCCTGTGCGTCACTGAGCAATATCTATGTATAGACAGAGTAGCTCTGGGTGTCTAGCACTGTGCTGGGATTTATTTATATTTCATATGCAAGTTTCTTTAATGTTTTAAAGACAGAGGTAAATGCTAATTATCAAATTTCAGCATTTTGGGTTAGAAAAGATCTAAAAAAGATTCTCCTTTTCAACTTATATTACATACATTAAGTCTGAGTATTCTAAGATTCATTATAGATATGACTCTAAACAAATTTCTTTGAGAAGTTTAAAATTTTAGAAACATTTTTTTTTAAAAAAGGGAGAATGATTCTTTTAAAATATTATTTGAAATGTAATCATCCTATCTACAATTGTTCTTCAAAGAGGTTATTTTTGTAATTCTTATTAATTAATGGTACCTTTATTCTGGATTTCATGAGGACAGGAATCTTGGTTTATTTTATTCATTTCTGTATCCCAAGTTACTAGAAAGAAGTCTGAGAAATTATTAGTTGCTCAATAAAACCTTTATTTACATACCTTAATATATTTTTTATTATTCAATTGGATATTAAAGGATGAATTTGTTACTAAAATTCCACAAAGTATATTGAGTTTTAACATTTGAACTCTTAAGTATATTTCCTGAATGAAGCATGCCTATTGGACTGTGGATCTACTAATCCACAGCAAAATGTTAATTTGGACTCCCATAGTCTTGTGAAGAATTATATTAAGAAATTATTTGTTTTATCAAGTTCTGCCATCTCTATAATCACAGAACATTCATCATTAATATAAATTGGACATTTTTCTATAAAATTTTACATAATCTGTATTTATATATATAGATAGGCAAATATGAAGACATTCTTAACTCTTAGAAGAAAACCTAGGCTTTTAACAGTTTGAATATTCCTTTCAAGTGAATATCTTTTGAAGAACAAACCTAGAGGCCATATAAAATACAGAAATCTTATGCCTGGCTGAAACAAACAAAAACATCATGTAAACCACACCCAAATCCTAATTACAAAGGAGGGAAAAACTGCAACATATTTGAAAGCTAAGGACAAATTTCTTTAATATATAAAAGCTGCCCAAAATTAATTAAAAACTAGAATTCAAAAGATTCTCAACCTCTTATTTAATGAAAGGAGGCTAATTAAATCTCTGACAAAATATTTTTTTTTCACCTGACAGACTGACAAATACTGAATGTTTGATAATACGCCAAACATGAGAGGGAAGAAATGGGAACTCTGATGCATTATTCCTAGGTATATTATATTGCTGCATCTCCTTAAGGGTGATTTGGGAATAGCTTTTTCAATCAAAATTTCTGTCTTGTGCTTTGACCTGAAATTCCACATCTAGAAATTTACCTCTGAATATACTTGTACCTGTGTATAAAAGTAAATGCTCAAGGATAATCAAGAAAATTTCATGTAATTTTGCTTGTAGTTGATTGATAGACTATACCTTAATTAGTTCCAATATTTATCAGGAGGAGAAATTTGTTAACTACTTCACCCATATTTAGGGATACTATAAATTATTCAAGCAGAGCTCCTCTATGTTCTAATGTGAAGTAGCTCATTTTAACCATTTGTTTTGTTTGGCAAGGGGGCATTAAACCCAGGATCTTGCACATGCTATGTAAGTGCTCTATCATTGGACTGTAGTCCCACTGAATTTTTTTTTTGTTGTTGTTCTTGGTACTGGGAATTGAATTTGGGGTCATTTTACCTCTGAGCTACATTCCCTGTTCTCCTTATTTTAAAATTTGGAGACAGGGTCTTACTAAGTTGCTTAGATCCTTGCTAAGTTGTTGAGACTGGCCTTGAACCTGTGATAGTCCTGCCTCTGCCCCACCATGTTACTGGGATTACAGGTGTGCACCAACATATCCAGCTGAATTAGTTCATTTAAAAATGAAATACATGCATGAATGAATAACATTTAAAATAAAATGCTAGTTCCTATTTTTATTCACTCCATGTGCATAAAATATACTTTATATTATTAACAAATGATTGAGAAAATGTATGTGTTTGTATGGTGCTAACATATATCATGGCAAAATTAGTGATGGCTAATTTAAGCTTAACTTTTATATAGCAATTTGTAATATAGCCTTAACTTTTCATCACCTTTGCATACAGACATTGGAACTTACCTAGGAATATTCATTGATATGGTGTTTTATTTTCAGATGCCATGGATAAGTTTTCCCCATGTACAGAACTTTTGAGGCTATTAAAGTACCATTTTGTAAAATAATTGTTCCAGTGAAATAATTTTACCCCAGGAGCTTGGAAAAGTTTATTATCTTCCTGAAAGTTATTTCATTTTTTAGTCACTGCAGTAACAAACCTCACAATCTGGGTGAGTTTATTGGTCTCGCCTTGATACCTCTTCTGTGCCTTTCCACTACCACTTTAAAGGTGCAACTCCATGTGATTATTCTCAGTGTTCAGTTCCATTTAGTGCTTGGCTGCTTCAGTTATCTGAATTAGAAGAGAACATGTGGAAAAGCTGAGGGGGCCCTAAACACCCAAACAGTTGTACTGCTAAAGTTCAAGTAACAAGTTATTTTCACTCATGTAAACACAAAAATTAAAAGTAAAATTACAATTGAAAAAAGTCTTCTCCTGGACAGATCTTTTTCTCATTTTTTTTTTTTTCCTATGCAGTGAATAATGCAGTCTTGTATACAAATGCTGAGAATTTTCATGGCAGTAGGTGTAACTCAGCTCTGAGAGTGGGGTCATCTTGATTGGTTCAATCTTTGTGTGACTGCATCTTGTAGCAGTCAGGTTGGAGGCATTAATAAATGAATACATATAGATTGGCAATGATGATGATTAGGTTGCCAAACTTCTTGTTTTAAGTCATTTGGGAAGGAGGAAAGGCAGAGAATGCAGGAAGGTTGGGGATGTGGCTCAAGCGGTAGCGCGCTCGCATGGCATGCATGCGGCCCAGGTTCAATCCTCAGCACCACATACAAAGATGTTGTGTCTGCCAATAAATAAAAAATAAAAATATTGAAAAATTCTCTCTCTCTCTCTCTCTCTCTCTCACTCTATCTTTAAGAAAAGAATGCAGAAAGAGAAAGTCTTAAGTTTTAATGGTGGAAATTGACTGAGCTTTTTTGGAGCAATGATTTGGGATGGCACTGACCTGTGTGCATTCCTTTAACACACCTGTCTGTGTTTAGTGTATTCCTCAGTGCTGGCAGGCTGAGATTCTACTAGCCTACTCATCTGCATTGTTTTTTTTAACCTCTGTTTTAAGGGCCTTTGGAAGATATGTGAGTAGACTTCAGAATGTCTGTGAACCATCTAGATTTGAAAGGTGGATTTTTCTGTATGTTCATTTGGCTGCATTACAGATCCCATAGCATTCACTAGATCCTCAGGATAATAACTGATGGATGTCTAATTTGTTGATGTGCCCATAAATATTCAAGTTAGTGTTAGGGTCTGTAAACAAGTCAGGATGGCGCCTGGCATTTTGCCAGAGGGAGTGGTTTGTGAAGTAACGCCAGCGAGCCATTAAGTGTGGAGATTCCTTATTGGTTGATTGCTGTATCTAGTTTATGTTAATTAAGATAAGCTGTGTGTAATGTATATATGCCCCTCCTGTCCTACAATAAACGGCTCCCACTCCTGCTGTATCAATGTACACAAGTTGTTCATCACCCCCCGGTTATTTTGCTGCAGCCGGACTGCGGCAAGTTAGTATTTATTCTGGTGAATTCTGTGGAGGAATCTAAAGAATATATATCAAGTGCATAGCCAAAATAGGGCATGAAAACAAACAGCCTGTGCCTGCCTAAGTTCCTGGTTATCTAAGGCAAAGGTAATGATCATCACTGTGACAAGACAGTTGAATGTGTCCACCTTTCTAAGTTGCAAAGGCTTCCCACTGATGGAAGTCACATGAGTGTGTTTAAAACATACACCCTTATGGACAGTTCTACTTAGTCACACAAAGATTAATTTTAACATAGACCTTTGTTAAGTTGCCAAAAATATGTGATCATACAAGGTTAAAAACATTGTCATTCTAGTCTACATCTTTGTTGCCTTTCTGTGTCATATCATGGGTCGGTATTACCCTAAATTCACCTTTTACTTCCTTGCAAATACTAAGATGGATATGAAAGGAATCCCATGCATTCAGGATTCTTTCTTTGATTTGGTTATCCACCTATGTTTTTATTGTTTTTTGGTGTCAAGTGTTTTGAGTTCTTTATATGTTCTGGAATTAATGCCCTTGTTTGATAAGCATTTGCAGGATGCTAACCATATGCTAGTACATTTGTGGGTACAAAGGTAAACCTGACAGTATCACATGGATTAGTCCAGGAGGGGTCTGGCAGAGAGAAATAACTACGTGAATTATAAGAGCTCATGAATGTCTACTGTTTTATATCAAACTCTGAAATCAATCCCATATTCAAGATTAGAATGTGTATTCTTCAGACAAGCCCATGTTATTTCAGTGATTTGAAATATTTGGGGTCCATCAGATCACCTCAAATAAGTTTGAATACATAGTTGTCTGGTGCTGTACTCAGACCTTAGGAATGTCTACTTCTGGACACAGGGTCCTGTTACATACATTTTGAAGAGCTCCCCAGTGCTTCTCATGTGCCATAGTTTGAGACCTTCTGAAATCTTACTAAGTGTTCACTGTTTTATTAGGAATATGGGTCTCTCATCAGTATTTAGAAGATTGGCCCAGTTACTATGAACCAGGTACCAATTAAAATTTTGTACTTGACCAGTGTTGTATGTTGCAATATGTTAATCTTAGATATGAAGTAGTCTTGCTTTTAGGGTGGTTTTATAGCTAAATTTTGCTTTTCAGAACTGATTATATTGCACCTAGTTACCAGAATTCTGTTTACTTCAAAGTGAAGATAAACTGTATCAACTGTTCATCATTAAAATGTACCTCAAGGAATAGCTTTATCCTCCCGGGAAACTCTGACACCTGTTGTCTTTTACAGCAATCCCAAGTCTACCTCATACATTTTCTTTATTTTTCTTCTTACTTGTTCTTGGGAGATGATTTCCATGAAAATTAGATCTTTATTTCTGGAGAGTTCATCTGTTCCTGCTGCTCAGAGGGTAAAAAATGCTTAAAATTTAAGCTCTGAGTTGAATTAGAATGCTCTGTGGCATTTTCCACAAGGATCTGTAGCTTTTTCTGGTCTACCAGGAATTCAAGCCCTGCTGCTTGCCAGCTGCTATGGGGGGAAGGTTTGCTGGTATCCTTTTCTTGTGGATGTGTCATTCTCAAGAGCAGCCATTGCACCTCAGGAGACTGCAACTGAGAAGATTGTGTCTCCTCTGGTCTTTTCCCTGAAACACCACCCTTCTTCCTATAGTCTGTTAATAGTTGAGTCTGACAATAGCTTTTGGCAAAGCATTAAATTCCAGATGATGAACATAACACTTTATACAAAAGAGCCTCTATGATAATTCTTTTATTAATCCATCACTTTCTCCTCTCATTTATTACTTAAACCACAAACTTAAATACTATTGCAAATAATATAACAGAACTTTTATAATTAAGCACTGTCCTATGAAGGCACTGCAAATGCATTAACTAATATATTTCCTTAGTTAACTGTATTCTTCCTGGATTCAATATTCAATACTAATGGCTGAAATGCTGTGCATTTTTTGTTGCAACTTAGAATGTGATATGCTTATCTAACATTATGTTGTTTGAATTTAAGTGGAATATGTTACTTTTTTAAACAAAGACTTGAGGTTCTAGAAATTGCATATAAAAATTGGATTTTAAGATGGGCGCAATGGCGTATGCCTGTAATCCCAGCTTGGGAGGCTGAGACAGCAGGATCAAGAGGGCAAAGCCAGCCTCAGCAATGATGAGGCACTAAGCAGCTCAGTGTGACCCTGTTTCTAAATAAAATACAAAATAGGGCTGAGGATGTGGCTCAGTGGTAGAGTGCCCCTGAGTTCAATCCCTGGTACTCCTCCCCCTGCCCAAATTGAATTTTAAATGGAATTTCAAATATCAGAGGAGTTATATCAGATTAGCAAAAATTGGAGAGTAACATATTCCTATTCTTAAAATCCACCAAATATTGTCTTGACCCATATGGAAATTATAAAGTATTATAAAAATCATTCTTTCAGATTACTTTATGGATTTTTTCTAGTTGACATAAAATATTATGAAACCATATGCTTGTTCTACAATTTTGTTTGTGGGAGAAATGTCTCTAATTCATGTACTCAAGGTCTTGAGACAGAAGTTGAAAAGAGGTTCATAAGAAAAGCACTGGCTTATTTTGAATCTTCCTGATTCACCTACTTGCAGCAGTTATTTCTTTATTATGGCTGACATTCGGGTGTTATCCTTCTTTGCTTTTCCATTGACCAGAACAAATAGGCCGAGAATTCCATATCTTTATTTTTCTAAATTCATTTCAGGTAAGGAGGGGAAGGTAAACTAAAACTGGCCAGTATCTCACTACAGGAGGACTCTGTAGGCTACTGGGAACATTGTTCCTTGATAGAAGGTGAAAGGTATATAAATAGATGATGTGTTTTCCTTTGTTGGTTTTGCACATTTCATGTGCAGATGTAATACTCAGAACTACTGTACCTATTCTGCAATCATGAAAAGACATTTTCAATTTCTTGAAAATGGAAGGGCAGAAGAATTCAAAGAGCTTACCTATTTGATAGTCTCCTGGAGCCACTGAATCTACCCTAGAACTCTTTTTTTATTATTATTTATTTATTCTAATTTGTTATACATGATGGCAGATGCAATTCATTTCATATTACACATATACAGCACACTTTTTCTAGTCACTGTATGCAAAGTATTTTCACACCTTTAGTGTTTTCATGCGTATACTTAGAGTAATGATATCTAACTCATTCCACCATCTTTCCTACCCCCTTGTCCCCTCCTTTTTCCTCCTTCCCCTTTGCCCTACCTTAAGTTCCTCCATTCCTCCCCATGCCCCCATCACCATTATGAGTCAGCATCCTCATATCAAAGAAAACATTCACCCTTCCCTTGGTTTTTTGTGATTGGCTTACTTCTCTTGGCATTATACTCTCCAACTCCATCCATTTACCTGCAAATGCCATGATTTTATTCTCTTTTAATGCAGAGTAATATTCCATTGTGTATATATACCAAAGTTTCCCTATCCATTCATCTACTTAAGGGCATCTGGGTTGGTTCCACAATTTAGCTATTGTGAATTGTGCTGCTACAATTGGCTGTGTCCCTGTAGTATGCTGTTTTTAAGTCCTTTAGGTATAAACCAAGGAGTGGGATAGCTGGGTCAAATGATAGTTCCATTCCAACTTTTTCAAGGAATCTCCATACTGCTTTCCAGATTGGCTGCCCCAATTTGCATTCCCACCAGGAATGAGTGTGCTTCCCCCCCCCCCCCCCACATTCCTGGCCAACACTATTGTTTGTATTCTTGATAGCTTCCATTCTGACTGGAGTGAGATGAAATCTTAGAGTAGTTTTGATTTGCATTTCTCTAATTGCTAGAGATGTTGAACATTTTTTCATATGCTTGTTGATTAATTGTATATCCTCTTAGAAGTATTTGTTCAGTTCCTTGGTTCTTATTGTTTTTTTTTTTTTTGTTTGTTTGTTTTGTTGTTGTTTTTTAGTATTAGGTTTTTGAGTGCTTTATGTAACCTAGATATTAGTGCTCTATCTATGCTTGTGGTAAAGATTTGCTCCCATTTTGTAGGCTCTCTATTCACCTCACTGATTATTTCTTTTCCTGACAAGTTTTTTAGTTTGAATCCATCCCGTTTATTGATTCTTGGTTTTAATTCTTGCGCTATAGGAGTCTTATTAAGGAAGTTGGGGCCTAATCTGACCTGATGGAGATTTGGGCCTACTTTTTCTTTTATTAGGCGCAGGGTCTCTGGTTTAATTCCTAGGTCCTTGATCCACTTTGAGTTGAGTTTTATGCATGGTGAGAGAGGTTTAATTTCATTTTCTTACATGTGAATTTCCAGTTTCCTCAGCACCATTTGTTGAAGAGGCTATCTTTTCTTTAATGTATGTTTTTAGTGACTTTGTCTAATATAACTGTAGTTATGTAGATTTCTGTGTCCTCTATTCTGTACCATTGGTCTACAAGTCTGTTTTGTGCCAATACCATACTGGTGTTTTTTTTGTTTACTATTGCTCTGTAGAATAGTTTAAGGTCTGGACTTTACTCTTCTTGCTAAGGATTGCTTTGGCTATTCTGGGTCTCTTATTTTTCTAGATGAATTTCATGACTGCTTTTTCTATTTGTATGAGGAATGTCATTGGGATTTTGATTGGGATTCCATTGAATCTGTATAGTGCATTTGACAGTATGGTCATTTTGGCAATATTAATTGTGCCTATCCAAGAACAAGGTAGATCTTTCCATCTTCTAAGGTCTTCTTTAATATCTTTAGCTTTCTGTAGTTTTCATTATAGAGGTCTTTCACCTGTTTTGTTAAGTTTATTACCAAGTAGTTTATTATTTTTTTTGAGGCTACCGTAAATAGGGTGATTTTCCTAGTTTCACTTTCACCAGCTTTGTCACTGATGTACAGAAATGCCTTTGATTTATGGATGTTGATTTTATATCCAGCTACTTTGCTGAATTCATTTATTCTAGGAGATTTCTAGTGGAATGCTTTGGGTCTTCTAGGTATAGAATCATATCATCTGCAAATAGTGTTAATTTGGTTTCTTCTTTTCCTATTCATATTCCTTTAATTTCTTTCACCTATCTTATTGCTCTGGCTAGAGTTTCAAGAACTATGTTAAATAGAAGTGGTAAAAGAGGGCATTGGTGTCTTGTTCCAATTTTTAGAGGGAATGTTTTCAATTTTTCTCCATTTAGAATGAAGTTGGCCTATGGCTTAGCATAGCCTGCCTTTACAATGTTGAGGTATGTTCCTGATATCCCAAGTTTTTCTAGTGTTTTGAACATGAAGGGATGCTGCATTTTATCAAATTATTTCTCTGCATCTATTGATGATCATATGATTCTTTAAGTCTATTGATGTGATGAATTACATTTATTGATTTCTGTATGTTGAACCAACTTTGCATCCCTGGCATAAACCCTACTTGATCATGCTGCACTGTCCTTTTGATATGTTTTTGTATTCAATTTGCCAGGATTTTGAGAATTTTTGCATCTATATTCATTAGAGATTGGTATAAAGTTCTCTTTCTTTGTATCTTTGTCTGGTTTTGGAATCAGGGTGATATTGGCTTAATAGAATGTGTTTGGAAGTGTTGCCTCTTTTTCTATTTCATGAAATATTTGAGAAATATTGGTGTTAGTTTTTCTTTAAAGGTCTTGTAGAACTCCGTGGTGTATCCATTGGTCCTGGGCTTTTTTTGGTTGGTAGGCTTCTGATGGTACCCTCTATTTTCTTGCTTGAAAATGAACTGTTTAAATCATGTATATCATCCTGATTTAGTTTGGGCATATCACATGCCTCTAGAAATTTGTTGATGCCTTCAATATTTTCTATTTTATTAGAGTACACATTTTCAAAATATTTTCTTATTATGACACTACAGAAATACAGAAGATAATATTTCCTTTTTCATCTTGGATGTTTGTAAGTAGAATTGTCTCTTTGTCTTCATTAGCATGACTAAAGGTTTATCAATTTTATTTATTTTTTCAAAGAACCAACTTTTATTTTTTCAATTGTTTATTTTGTTTCAATTTCATTTTTTTAAGCTCTGATTTTAATTATTTCCTATCTTCTTCTGCTTTTGGTGTTGATTTGTTCTTTTTCTAGGGTTTTGAGATGTAATGTTACATGAATTAGAAATCAATGATAAAATAAAAAAATAAAGATACTCCAATGCCTGGAGACTAAATAAAATGCTTTTGAACAATGGGTTGCAAAAGATATCAAGAAGGAGATTAAAAAATTCTTAGAGGTAAATGGAACATTGATGCAACATTTCAAAATCTGGGGATACTATGAAGGCAATTCTAAGAGGAAAGTTCATTGCATAAAGTTCATTCCTTCATAGAAGAAAAAATCAATACCCTAGAACTCTTGATCTCAATATTTTTGTTATGTAAATTAGCAATAAGCTCCTAACAATGGAGTCATTTTCAGCTGGGGGTTAAATTCCTTTCAATCCAGAATTTCTTGTAACTTGGCAAATGTGATAAGATTCAGAAAAGGAGGCTAGATCTCTATAGTTGTTATGATTTGGATTTGGTTTGTCCCCTAGGGTTCATATGTCAGCAGCTTGGTCCTCAGTGTGGTTGTGCTGAACTGGTGGAAACTTTAAGAAGTATGGTCTAGAAGGAGGAAATTCCATCACTGGGAACACTGCCCCTAGAAGAGTTGTAGGTAGTACTTGTGGGACCCTTATTAGTTCTTGAAAGAGTTATTAGAAAAGAGAGAGCCTCACCATGGTATCTTTGGCTACCTGTCTTGTTATATGATCTCACAATATTCTGGCCATTATGTTGACGTCTACTATGAGGTCCTTACCACAAAATAGTGCCATGATCTTAATCCTTCAAGCTTTTGAGCTAAGTAATTTTTTTTTCTTTATACATAATCAGCCTTAGGTATTTTGTTACAGCAATGGAAAATAATTCAATAGTTAAGACAAGATTCAAGGTTTGACAATTCCCTAGTTTTATTCAGTATATTAATAATAAAACTAGACAAAGAAGAAAGCTCAACTAATAGCTGGCAACCTGAAATCAAGAGTAGAAAAGGCAATATTGAATATAGGTGGGAAGTGTATATTAATCAAATTTAAATTAGAACAAATATTACATCTAGTGGTATATATATTTGTTATCAGAAAAGCCAGAAGTTCATAACATGAAAGACTAAGGGAAAGTGGTAACCTGTACACCAACTGGAAAATCTGACATTTATGTATTCTGCTTAGAACCTAAATCAGCCTTCAGTAATGGTTTTGTTCTAGCTTATCTGAATGTAACAATAAAGAAAACTAGGTAAAGACAAAGGATGCCATATATTTGGATGAAACACCAATTCAGATTGAAACAGTCTTTAAAATTTGATGCTTGTTGATGAGAACAAACTTTAAGATTTTTCGGTTTTGTTTTCCATGCATGTATAAGTTTGTTGGGAGGAACCCAACTACTATGTATAACTCTAGTGTTCTAGGAAAAATTTCAAATAAAAAAATATAATTCATCAAGTCATGGTGCTTTTAACAAGAGTAGAGAAATCGGGAAAGGCACTTGACCAAAATAGAACTGGTAGCTTACATAATACATGCATTTGAAAATACAAGTTAATCTGTGGGTACTGATAGGATTATAATTGGCTCTGACAGTAGATAAACATGATTTGATACTAGACAACTAATTTACATTGCTGCTATGAGGACAGAGTACTCATTATACTCTCTATGGTGGTATATTTGTGTGTGTGTGTGTGTGTGTGTGTGTGTTTTGCTGGGGATGAAACTCAGGCCCTTGCACATACTGGGCAAGTGCTCTACTGCTGAGCCACATTCCTAGTTTTGTATGGGAGTATTTAAAATTTTACCTTTCAGTTTTCAATGAGGAATTTTTCTATTACTTGATGTTTGACTTCTCCAAATTCCATGCAGATGACTTTGTGTCAAGCCATGTGTTCAAGCAACCTTTTGTCTCTTCATGAATGAGAGGGAGCATAGGAGGAATAGATGAACTCTAGATAGGGCAGAGGGGTTGGAGGGAAAGGGAAGGGGCATGGGGTTAGAAATAATGGTAAAATGTGATGATCATTACTATCCAAAGTACAGGTATGAAGACACGAATTGGTGTGAATATACTGTGTATACAACAAGAGATATGAAAAATTGTGCGTATATGTGTAATCAGAATTGTAATGCATTCTGCTGTCATATGTAAATAAATAAATAAAAGCTAAAGACATTGTAAAGTCTGAAAATATCAATTCAATGAAAAGTAACCTTGGGGAAATTGCATACATGCTAAAGGGGCAGTCTAAAATCAATGTCATAAAATATTTTTTTATAACTCATTAAAATAGTATCTATTAGATTTTTTAAAAATAAAAAAATGACTTGAAATGCCTGATCAAAATCTCCTTGGCTCCAAGGTACAGTAGAGCTATTCAGATAGCTCAGGGGTGGCCCCCCACATTTCTTTTACTGTTTTCTAGCAAATTATATCCATATCTCAAAACACTTTAAGTATGTCTATGTGCTTTAGTTTATTAATGTTAGACATTATCTACTAAGTCTTTGTTAACTAATAACAGCATACCTCCCACCTAATATATTTCAGTTTCTCTATCCATGGCCTCTATAATCTTAAGTGATATAATTACATATTCATTTCTTATTTGGCCAATTATAGACAGTATTGCTTGATTCTGTACTTTGAAGGTGAGGATATTAGCACTTCTAACATTTCTTTCAGCTTTTATCTTCCATTTCTAACCCCAACTTTGTCCTCTTTATTTTTATGTGTCAAGCTCAATAATATTACATTATATTTATTAGCTATAATTAAATATTTTATAATTGGTTATAGATTATTTATGAGTTGGAAAAATCAACAAGTATTTAAAAAATATTAGTTTCAGAAGAAAGAGGTTAACAGCTGGTTTGTATCCTATCATTACTTAAGGAAACCTGGTAGGAAAAAGGGAAGGAGAGGAAGAAAGGAGAAAATAATCCACTTTGACATAAAACTTTGAATTTATAGATTTATGAGGCATCATCTGTAACAAATTGTCGGCTCTGTCATTATCAGAGTATAGAAAGAAGAAATGTCATGCCTGGAAGAGCTCCCTTTAGATCAGCCCTCAGACAGTGCTCTAAAACCTCATTTTTCAACTCTGGGCCAAGGGTGTTTTAATGTTGTGGGGAGAAACTGGGAAGCATTTGAGGTAGTTCTGGACTTCCTAATGTCCCTCTGTATCCGAGTCCTTAAAGTACTTTGAATTAATAATACAGTTTGATACTAGGTTACTTGAGGGTTTGATATGATAATCCAACATTTTGGTTATTCTTGTTTTTTAATTGATTTAAAAAAAATAAATGACAGTGGAATGCATTACAATTCTTGTTACACATATAGAGCACAATTTTTCATATCTCTGGTTGTATATAAAATATGTTCACACCAATTTGTGTCTTCATACATGTACTTTGGATAATGTTTACTGATCAATGCATTTTCTTTCTTATTGAAACAATTTAGGATTTTTAAGTGCCTATTTTTTTTCCTACATTGCTTTTATGATGCCCTCCTTTCTGAGTACACATTCCTAAGGAAGTTGAGGCCATTTGTGTTTTGTTTTGCCAATGGTATGTTGCACATTCCTTCAATACACTCCACAGATAATTTTATGGAAAAAAGTGTTTCGATTTTTTATTAGCTCCTTCAAAAGGAGGATTAGAGGGCTGGGGATGTAGCTCAGTGGTGGAGTACTTGCCTAGCATTTGCAGGCCCTGGGGTCAATCTCTAGCACTGGGGAAGAAAAAAACAAAAGGAATAGCATTTTCAAGGAATCTTCTTAAATTAAGCAAGTCTCTTCATTTCTTTCTTTCTTTCTTTTTTTTTTTTTTTTAGTTGTGTATATGGACACAATACCTTTTATTTTATTTTAATTTTCTTTTTATGTTGTGCCGGGGTATTGAACCCAGGGCCTCATGTGTGCTATGCAAGTGCTCTACCACTGACCCACAACCCTGCAATAATATTACAGATAATTTGATAATAAGAGGGGAACTTTGAAGATGGCATTGTAACTTATCCTATACGTTTTTAAATATAATGTCTGCCAAGAGCATGGACATGGATGTGGTGGTGCATGTCTATAATCCTAGCAACTGAGGAGGCAGAAGCAGGAGGATCAGTAGTTAGAGACCAACCTCAACAATTTGGTAAAAACCTGTCTCAAAATAAACAGAAAGGGCTGGAAATGTAGCTCAATGGTGACCACCACTGAGTTTAATCCCCAGGACTGCAAAAATAAACCCATTTACCAAGATCCTTGACACCTTTCATGTGAGGGATGTTTTCCAGGTGTAGATTCAGAGTTAAACTCTTACCTATCTGGTCAAATAGAATATTCATTTTCTATGACTTTCCTTAGGGATCATTATATAAGTAATGAAATTACAGATTTTAGAATGTTCTGCCCCTTACAAAGAGAATAAACAATACTGTGTCAGTAAACTGCAGTATTCCTGTAATTCAGATGTACTTTCTACACGGAGAAAATCAATATTGCTCTAGGAAAGGTTTTAGATGATATATGACTAACCTTGGTAGCCCAAGGTGGGAATTTTTTGGAAAGTCAATATTTGAAAGAAATAATATTATGATGAAACTATTCAAAATTCCCAGAGGTGGAGCATTCACCAGAAAATCTGTCTTGGATGCTTCAGAGCTAATAGAATTTTAAAAAGAAAGAAAAACTGTTCTAGACTATAAAATACTAAACAGACATAAACAAATGCAATATGAAGCCCTAGATTGCATTTTACTGAAAATGAAACCTATAAAAGATAATCTTGGGAGGGATCATTGGCATAGTAATTCCAATTATAATTGGAGTAGATAATTATATAGTAACATTTAATACTCAGTCCATAGATATTTCAATATGGACTGAGTATTAGATGTTACTATACAATTATTAATTTTCTTAAGGCATAGTTGTACTTTGCGCTTGGTTCTTATTTTTAGAGTGCATTTGCTGAAATATTTAAGTATAAAATTTCATGTGCAACTACCAAATGGTACAGTTGTATGTTTATACAAGTTCACATAGGGAGAGGAAAAGAAAATCTGATAGAATTTTCTATCAATTCTACATTATTTCCTACTGAATGAAGCATAAATTTTTTGGTGATTATGTCTGATTCTAGGTCTAGGTAGAAGGTGAGCCTCAGCATTTTATTAAGGCAGATGTCAAGGAAGCTATCGGTACTACTACTAAGTTTTTTTTTTTTTTTTTTTTTTAACAAAAAAAGACTCGGGAGACAATTTGTAAGTTTTCCTCTATCTCAGCATTGGACAATTTGAACACTTAAGAGTAACTTCATAAATTTAAATACATCAAATATATTTGATTCATGAATTCTTAGTGATACACTGAAAAATAATTGGTTATACTTGGAGGGTAGGCTATTTTGAACTATTAAAGAAAGGTTAGAACCAATCATTTATTTTACCTTTTCTCTAGAGATGTACTTCTGGGTTAGTAAATAGAAGGTGAAGGGGTATTAGAATGCTCTGCTCCTTACAAAGAGAATAAATAATACTCAGTCAGTAAACTACAGTATTCCTGTAATTCAGAATTACTTTCTACACACAGAAAATCAATATTGCTCTAGGAAAGAGGTATGTTAGTGAAAAATAAGGATAAGATTTAAATGTTAACATTTAAAGAATTATTTTTTTTAAAAAAATCAATCCTGAATCTAATCAATATTTAGAACCCACAAACTAAACAAAACTTTACAGAATGCAATAATAAAAATCCAGACTATGGGAAAATCTACAGAATGAATAATACCTGGTTTTGTCAACAGATGAAATGTGAATGAGATAGAGAGGGAGAGATAGATCATAAGAGACTTTTTGTCTAGCTGGTACCTATGGCTCTTTTTGGATCTTGATTGAAATAAAAAAATTAACATTCTTTTATGTTTTTTTTTTGTTCAAGATTACTTTGAATATTATGGCTCCATACAAATTTATTTTTTTTTATTTTGTGAAAAATGCCTTTTTTAAAAAATAGGGATTACATGGAATCTGAAGATCACTTTCCTTCAATATGTGAACATAGGAAGGTTTTCTGATTTTTTTCATCCTCAATTTCTTTCATCAACTTTCAACGGTTTTCAGTTTAAACATCTTTTGCCTCCTTGTTTAAATGATTTCCAAGTATTTTATTTTTGTAGCTTTTGGAAATGGGCTTATTTTCTTGATAACTTTTTCAGATAGTTTGTTATACTATATAGAGTTATTGATTTTTTTGTATCCTGAAATTTTATGGAATTCATTTATTCTAACAGTTCTTTTGGCTGAGTCTTTAGGGCAGTCAATGTATAAGATCATGTCATTTGCAAACAGACAACTTCTTCATTTGCAGTTTGGATGTGAATAACTAATGTTCTTCAGTGGTATATTGTGGTTCCTTGTATATATTTTGTGTATCTACTATGGACTCTTTTTGTGTGTTTACTATAAAGCTTCTCAAACTAACTATAAATTAACTTAGATTTCAAAGAAAACCTAATAGACTTTGACTTCACCCATCTCTATATTTTGAATTTTTGATATTAGTTTACCTCTTTTTATATTGTATATCCCTAAAAAGGTATTTTAGTTGTAATTATTTTAATATTCTAATATTTTAACTTTCATGCTAAAAATATAAATGAGTCACACACCACCATTACAGTATTTGGGCATTTTCCATTTGACTGTTCATTTACTTTAGTAGTGCATTTTATGCTTTCAGATGTTTTTATATTACTCATTAGTGTCCCCTTCTTTCAGTTTTGAGCATTACTTTTAAGACAGATCTTGTGGCAATGAATTCTTCAGCCTTTGTTTGGAAGTCTTAACGTCTCCTTCATTTTCACTTGGTATAATATTCTTGGTTGGCAGTTTTTTTTCCTTCAGCACTTTGAATCCCATTCTCTGATTTCAGACTGTAAAGCTTATGCTGTGAGCCATATTGGAACTCCCTATGTGTTAGTTGCTTATTTTTTCTTGCAGCTTTGAGAACCCTGTTTTTTTTTTTTAATTTTTTTAATAGTGTGATTAAAATTTGTCTTGATGTAGTCTTATTGGGATTAAATCTTATTGGAGACCTTGGCATTTTATTTATCTGGACATTAATCATGTTCTCCAACTTTGGGAAGTTTTTTTGCTATTGCTTCTTTAAATAAGCTTTCTATCTTTATTTCCTCTTGAATGTCAATGGCTCATACATGTGTTCTTTTGATGCTGTTCCACAAAACCTGTAAGCTTTCTTCATTACGTTTCTTCTCTTATCTCCTTTGAGTGCATCTTTTCAAATCATCTGTCTTCAAGTCCACAGATTCTTTTATCTTCTTAATTAATTCTGGTTTTATACTCTTTATTGCTTCTTTATTTAATTCACTATATCTTTCTACTGTAAGATTTGTTTGCTTTTACTTCAATCTCTCTGTTAAATAAGTGATCAGAATGACAAAATTTTCTCATTCTTTGGATGTTTCTCTCTATTTTACCAAAGTACACTAAACTTCTTTAAAGCCATTTATTTTGTATTCTTTGTTTGGTAGTCCATACATCTCCATTTTCTTTCAGTCACTGGAACTTAATTTTGGTACTTTGGTGACCCCATGCTTCTTGCTTGTTCTTGCTCTTTTCAGTAATGAGTTGATGTTTAGTTACTTAAAGGAGTATGCACTTATGTCAGTCTTCAGAGACTGGCTTTATCTGGGAATGCCTTATCCAGAGATTCTGTTCTTGCTGTTTGGGATGGTCCCTAATCCTGAAACTTTTGAAGTTATTGCAACACTAGAGGGCACACTTAGCCCAGGACCACTGTGGCCCTTGTGGCACCAGAACGGAATCCCATGATTGCTGAAGCCCAGGGCGGAGGTGTGCTCAAAGCCTGTGGCCTTTGAGGCCTGTCTGCCACTGAAGTTGTCCAGAGCCCACAGCTGCTACAATGTGAATTGGAGATCAAGAGTGCCCTGCAGGGACTATAAGTTTCTGCGTTGTTATAGGACAGATCTGGATGTTCAGTTCATAGGCCTGCCCTGGAGTTAGGGCATTAAGGATATGGCTAATACTGGGTTTATCAGCAAGTCCACTTTCAGGACCCAAGTAGAAGTTCTCTGATTACTTTCTTTTCCCCAAGTGGATATCATTTTCCATGTTGTCCTTTTTCGTGTTTGTGGAGGTATGACTCAGATAATATTAAATTGCCCTTCCTTTATTCTTTTAGGTACCCTTTCTTGTTCTTGAACTTTGGCCATGTACTATGGTCTCTCGCCTTATTATTTTAGATTTTGTAAAGATATTACCATGCTTGAATAATAGTGCAAATTGATGTTTGTGTGGGGGATGATTTCTGGAGATTCTATTTTGTCTTCTTGCTCTATTCTCCCAGAAAAAAATCGACTTTCATTTTTGAGAAGAGGATTGTTTTTCTAGAGATTCATACTAAAATAATTAGAGACTATGTGATCTAATAGTTGGGGTATGTTCCATGAATTTGGAAAAGGAAGAGAAGATGGATGAACTAAAGGTTGCCAAGAGTTAATTTTCTTTATTGATAAAATTTAATTGTTAAAAGGTTTGTTTTTTTTTTTGTTTTTTTTTTGGTTTTTTTTTTTTACTTTTATGTCAAGCAGTTGAAATTTTGCTTGGAAAGAGAATATAAATCTTCCCAGGCATTCATTCTCTGGGTATTAGACACACATAATGCTAAGAGGAAATTAGCAAGAAATAACATTTCTCCAAATGCTATGCTATATACTTCTTGTTACTGTCATCATCTACATTTTGTAGATGAGGAAACTTGAAAAGTGGTGGGTAAAGTGAATTGCCCAAGATCACACATTGTGGTTTGTGATGGAGCTAGTTTCCAAATCCCAGTACTCTAGATCCATATCTCCTCCACTTCACCATCCTGATGTGCATCTGAGCTGAGAGTTTCACTGGGAGGTTTTGGCTTAGCATGATTAGTAATTATTTTCATATGGAAATTATAAGTAACTTTATGACTTATTTGCAGGGTACACATTCAAATATAGGTCTAGGACAAGAAACAAAGGCTTGTGACAGTGATGATAATTGACTTTGACTCTAGTTCTCACCATTTATGACTCGAACCTGTTTTGGTACATGGAAAAATGCAGGAATTGTGACAACGTTTTTACATAGTTATGATTATGAATTTTGGAGATGCTAGGAATGGGCAATCAAGTTAATACTCCCTTCATCCATATACACAAGGGAACAAATGTTCTTCCTTTCATAGTTGAGAAATGTTCTCTGTTTCTAAGAGAATTGAGGAAATGTTTGTCCATTGCATTGTCTATTGTAACATGGTTTGGTATCTTAGAATAAGTTAACTGACTCATAAGGATAAATATAACAAGAAACCCAGCGTATTTAAAATCTTCCCTATGCTAATGTGTTCAGATATTAGAAACAAATTGATTACATCTGTGAAATAGAAAAGAAAGAAAAATTTTACCCTCCAGGAGGCAACAGGGAGAGTTTAATAAGCTGCCTTAAATCACTCAACCTACAACACATCTAAAATGTTAATTAAGTAGCTTTTTTTTTTTTTTTTTTTTTTTTTTATCCTCACCTTTGCTCTGCTGGCTTTAGTAAAAGCCTGTTTGCCAGCATAACTCTCTACAGGTACCTGTAATTCTGTTTGAAGTTGGTGATCTGGGCTTGGCTCATAACATTCACAGTAGATTTACCTGAAAGATCAATAAAAGCATGTTCAAAGCTAGATTGGCTTCATAGAGCCCAGGATTTTTATTAATTCATATAAACTTCCTAAAACTTTCACTATAAAGAAAAAAGAAAGAAACTTGAGAATATTCACATTGTAAGAAATTGAATTGATATCATGGAGTTTCAGAATTGGTTTGGAGCCTATGAATCCCCTCACATGTCAGAATTTGTGGAAGTGCCAAATGCTGAGTCTTTCTTAAATCTTCTAGGAGGTCTTAGAATCATCAATCACATCAAAGTGTTTGGTGAGTTTCAACCTCTTTGTCCTGGATGCTGTGCAAGGTTAGTAACATGAATTTTGTGCGTGGATGCCACTGGCCTCTGTAGACTATCTATATCTTGGTGTTAACTCCATGTTTTTTTTTTTTTTTTTTTTTTAAATTCTGAAAGAGTTGAAGAGAATATAGTAAAGAAGAAATTGAATCAATTAAAGAAGGTGTGCTAGTTCCATGTGGAAAAGTAGAAGTAGGATTTTTGGAACTGGAAAAGCAAAGGTCAAAGTAATATTTCAGGAGGCATCTAGTGATAGAGAAAAATTAAGAATGCATTTTGGAGTCAAATAGAATTTTAAGTACAGTGGTCCTGAGTGATTTACTAACCTTGAGTCTCAGTTTCTGTCTCTGTTAGTAATAAGAAAAAAGATAACTATGATTGAAAGAAAGTAATGTTTTCTCATTTGTAGAATAATGGATTTTGAAGAGCTATTTTGACATAATCCACCCTATCAAAGGATTATATATTTTAAAAGGTGGGGCAGTATGAGGGTAGATATTTATGATATATTCTGGGGTGTGAAGTCTCCCATGGAAACTGGCATTTTCAGAGCTTGTTATTCAATGTGAAGGTTCTTGGCAACTTAAGAAAACCAGGGGATTCCAGCCACAGAGGATAGTGTGATAATTAATCATAATTTGACTAGTATTTTTCATTTACTGGAAATATGACCTTATATAAGAACAATTGTTAATTTCTGAGTGTTGGAAAAAAAGTATTCCCGTTTTCTAAAATTTAGATTTTTTTTTAAACAAAGTTTATGGTTTGAGAATGTAAAATTAGGACCAAGAAACTAATCAACCAGCTGAGAAGCTTTGATCTTTAAAATGCTGGAATTATCTTTAATCAGAGGAGACTTAAATTGGCTAAATAGTGGGATTAAGGCAAAATTATTATCATTGTGTGCGCTAAAATGTTGACTCTGTTCCTTCTAATAGAAATGATTCTCTAAATAAAAACTTTCCTTTTTAAATTAAATGATCCATAGCTTTCCAATTATTTCAGTTTTAAAATTATTTTATCCCCTTAGCACTCTTTTTAACATCAGTATTCATAATAGTGAAATATGAATTCTGGTCTAAGATTTTATTATTCTCACCAGTGTTTCAATAACTCCTCCTCCTCCTCCTCCTCTACCTCCTCCTCCTTCTTTTTTTTAATAAAGTTCTGCCTATAATTTATGTGAGGACATTTTATTAGAACTACTTGTACCTTTGGAAAAATATCTTGGTATCCAAGTATGTATTTCATTTTTTTCCCCTATGAGTCCTCTGCCAGGGGATCCACAAAAGGTCACTTTAAAATTTATTTTTTACATGTATTTAAAATGCTCTTACAAAAGAAAATGTATTCTCCACAGTGTCACTTAATATTTTACTATATAATATGTTAACATTGGTCAGCAAGGTGACTAATTTTTATGATTATGAAAAATAGTTTCCTAATATATGCATATATTTTGACATTTTGTAAGGGTGTCATTGATCATTTATTTATTCAATGAAGTTCATTTATTGGGCTTACCCCAGGTTGAACAGGAGCTAGTTATGCTTTTGTAGGATAGAAAACCTTTACTCTATGATCTGTTTAGCTTACCCTTTTAAAATGATGCTACTACCAATCTCAGGTAGCTAATACTCCTTATTTTATATTCATTTATTCATTAAACACTTATTAGGAAACTTCTTAAGGCTTTATTCTGGAATTAAAACTGAACAAAACATTGTTCCTGCTCTCATAAGATTTAAAGCTAGTGAAGGAGACAAATAATCCTACAAGCAAATAATTGCACATTGAGTAAAACTTTTATAGAGAAAAAAATATTAGTATTAAGAAAGTACAATGGTCAACTTGGTTCAGAACACAGTGTCAGGGAAGACCCACTTTATAAAGGAGAATTTAAGAGTGACCTTGTGATTAAGGCTGATTAATCCAGTGAAGAGTGGGAAAAGAGCAGTCTCTGCACAGAGGCCCTGAGAGGGGAAGTGCTTGGATCACTGAGCCCCCTACAGAAGGGCAGCTTGGCTGAGCAAAGTTCTTTTGGAGGTGACAGGTTAGAGGGGCCAGCTCCTGAAAGCTCTTAAAGGCAATGATAAGGAACTTAGGCCCTCTCTAGAAGAATTCCTTCAGGAGTTTGAGTAGTGGAGTGATAGTGGTTCTAAAAGATTCTTTAGTAGTTACAGGGAATGGGTTGGCAGACCTAATGTGGGCATTAGAGAGAAAGGTTATGAATCTAGTAAAAGATCAGATGAAAATTGTGGTGGATTAGACCAGGATGGTGGTAATGGGTGCAGAGAGAACAAGGTGGATTTAATATTTAACTGGATTATGAAATTGTCATAAATTGATAATGAATATGAGTGGGAAGCAGAGGATGGTGTCAAATATGATTCCTGGGTTGTTGGTGAGATTGTTTGCTGGTTGATGATCAGAGACAGAATACCAGGGAAGGTAATTTGGAGATCTTTAGGAGAAGGATAAAATATTTTGAACATATTAAATCTGAGATGCTTAAGAGACATCTGAGTGGCAATGTTAAATAAAGTGATTGTTTTGGGTTTCAAGAGGGAATTAAGTGCATTTGGCCTTTGAGTTATTTGGTGGATAATAAGTAGTTATAGATTAGGAATGGTTCAGGGTCGTCTGTTTGGACACATTATTTACTGTTTAAAAGTTTGTATTTACAAAAACTTTTGTATTTACATCTTGTGCATCACATTGATGAAGGTGAGCACCCTTGGTCTATTTCAGATCTTAGAGGGAAGTAATGTAGCTTTTCATCATTAAATATAATGTGAAATATTATATTTATATAATATAAACTTATTATAGATGCTTCTTATCATGTTGAGGAATTCCTTTCCTTTATTATTTTCTAAAAGGTTTTTTTGAATTATGAAAGGGTACTGAATTTTGTCAAGTGCTTTTCTGCATCAATTGTTAAAAATGTGATTTTTTCTTCAGTTTGATAAGATGATGGATTTGCAGGATCTGTTTTTAAACACTGAACTATCTGAAATACTTGAAATCAAATGCATTTGGTCACAATGTGTGATTTTTTTTAGGTTTATTTTTTTATTTGTTTTAATTACACATGACAGTACAATGATCTTGACATATCATACATTTGAATCAAATGGGGTATAATTTCTCATTATTCTGAGTGTACAGGTTGCAGAATCACATTAGTCATACAGTCACGTATATACATACAGCAATATAGGAAGGACAGCAGAATAAAATAGACAATGTGTGATTTTTGAAAAACAGATTACTGAATTCTATTTGGAAACATTTGCTAAGGACTTCTACATTTATTCTTGTGAGCAATATTGGTCCATAGTCTTCCTTCCTCCTTCACTCCTTATGCCCCCTGTCCTCTCCTTTTTAAAAAATCTTACATCTTTGCCTGAAAATGGCATCATGATAATTTAATACTAGCTTCATTAACAAAATCTGAAGCATTCCCTCCTTTTCTGTTTTCTGGGAGAGATTATGTGGAATTTAGTGTTAAGTCTTTAAATGTTTGGTAGAATTCTCCAGTGAAAACATCTGTACCTGGAGAGCTTTTGTGGGGAAGTATTTAAGATTTCAATTTTCTTAATAGTTATAAGGCAATAAAACCATTCTGTTCATATTGAAGGAGTTGTCTTAGTGCCTGATTACTGGTCCCTTTCGTCTGAGCTTTGACTTCATGTGGGGAGCATGGTCTGCTTTGCTTCCCTGCCCTCTTGACTACAGGGACTGCTTAATTCTTCTTCTTGGTGATCTTTGTCCTCTGTTTTCTTTATCTTTTGAGAGGTTTGTTAATTTTATTGATCCATTTGAAGAACCAAAGAACTGGGTATGCATTTACTTGACATTCTTTACTGCTTTTATTTTTAAATTTCTTAATCTGCTTTTTATTGCTTCCTTCCTCTCCTTGCTTTGGATTTTTCTCTGTTCTTGCTGTGAGATCTTGGACTACTCAGGTTTTTTCTTTCATTATAAAGGAATTTACTGTTTTAAATTTTGCTATCAACACAGCTCCACCCATGTCCCACTCATTTTGTATGTTGTGTTTTTAATTTCAGTCAGCTCAGTATAATCTTTATTTGCTGTTAGCCTTTGTTTATGACACACTGGTTATTTACGAGTGTGATGTTTAGTGTCCGAGCGCTTGAAGATGTTTTTTGTTACCCTTTTGCAAGTGATTTTTTTTTGTTTGTTTGCTTGTTCTATGGTCATATAACACTTTCTATATGATTTCAATTCTTTTAAATTTCTTGGATTGTTTTATGTCCTAGGATATAGTCAATTATAGTATATGATGACTAGGATTTTGAAAAGAATTCTGCAATTGTTGGGTTGACCATTCTGTAAATGTGATTAGATATCTTCTTGGTAGACAGTGTTGTTCAGTTCTATGTCCTTGCTGATTTTCTGACCAGCTGATGTATCAATTATTCAGGGAGAAGTGTTAAAGTGTTCAAGTAAAATTGGAGATTTTTCTGTTTAATATTTCAGTTTTTTTTTCTGTTTTCACTTCATTTTTTGATTCATTTCTCTTCTTATGCATTCATATTAGAATAGCTACATCTTCCTGGTGGATTGATCCTTACATCATTATATAATTCGTCTTTTTATCTCTGGTAAAATTCTTTTCACATCTGATAAAACTCTGATAGATTTTATCTTATATAGTTAATTCTACTGTTTGCATAACCTTTTTTAAAAAATTTATTCTAATTTGTTATATATGACAGCAGAATGCATTTCAATTCATAGTACACATCTAGAGCACAGTTTTTCATGTCTCTGGTTGTACACAAAGTAGAGTCACACCATTCATGTCTTCATACATGTACTTAGGGTAATGATGTACATCTCATTCCATCATCTTTCCTATCCCCATGGACACTCCCTACTCCTCCCTCCACTTTGCCCTATCTAGAGTGCCTCCATTCCTCCCATGCTCCATCTCCTCATCCTCGTTATGGATCAGCATCTTCATATCAGAACATTTGACATTTGAGTTTTTGGGACTGGCTTACTTCACTTAGCATAATATTCTCCAACTCCATCCATTTACATGCAAATGCCATGATGTTTTTCTCTTTTAATGCTGAATAACATTCCCTGTGTATACATACCACATTTTCTTTATCCATTCATCTACTGAAGGGCATCTAGGTTGCTTCCACAATTTATCTATTGTGAATTCTGCTGCTATAAACATTGATGTGGCTGTTACTATAGTATGTTGTTTTTTAAGTCCTTTAAACTGAAAAGTGGGATATCTGGGTCAAATAATGTATCATTCCAAGTTTTCCAAGGAATCTCCATACTGCTTTCCAGATTGATTGCTGGTGGGACTACAGATTGGTGCAATGTGTGAATGTGCTCTTTTCCCCCACATCCTCACCAACACTTATTGTTGTTTGTCTTCATAATAGCTGCCATTCTGACTGGAGTGAGATGGAATCTTAGAGTAGTTTTTATTTGCATTCTCTAATTGCTAGAGATGATGAACATTTTTTCATATATTTGTTGATTGTATGTCATCTTCTGAGAAGTGGCTGTTCAGTTTCTTGGCCCATTTATTGATTGGGTTATTTGGGGTTTTTTTGGTGTTAAGGTTTTTGTGTTCTTTATATATCCTAGAGATATATAAAGAACACAGGTAATCTGACATGTGTGTGGCAAAAATTTGCTCCCAAAATGTAGACTCTTTATTCACCTCACTGATTGCTTCTTTTGCTGAGAAGAAGCTTTTTTTGTTTGAATCCATCCCATTTATTGATTCTTGGTTTTATTTCTGACACAATAGGAGTCTTTTTAAGGAAGTCAGGACCTGATCCAACACAATGATGATTTGGGCCTACTTTTTCTTCTATTAGGTGCAGGATCTCTGGTTCAATTCCTAGGTCCTTGATCCATTTTGGGTTGAGTTTTGTGCATGGTGAGAGGTGTTTAATTTTATTTTGTTGCATAAGAATTTCCAGTTTTCCCAGCACCATTTGTTGAAGAGGCTATCCTTTTTCCAATATAGGTTTTTGGATCCTTTGTCTAATATGAAATAACTGTACTTATGTAGGTTTGTCTTTGTGTCCTCTATTCTGTGCCATTGGTCTACAAGTCTGTTTTGGTGCCAATGCCATGCTGTTTTTGTTATGATTGCTCTGTAGTACAGTTTAAAGTCTGGTATAGTGATGATACCTGCTTCACTCTTCTTGCTAAGTATTGCTTAAACTTTTCTGGGTCTCTTATTTATTTCCAGATGAATTTCATGATTGTTTCTTCTATTTCTATTAAGAATGTCATTGGGATTTTGACTGGGATTGCATTGATTCTGTATAATGCTTTTGGTAGTATGGTCATTTCGACAATATTAATTGTGGCTATCCAAGAACAAGGGAGATCTTTTCATCTTCTAAGGTCTTCTTTAATTTCTTTCTTTAGTGTTCCGTAAGTTTCATTGTAGAGGTCTTTGACCTCTTTTGTTAAGGTGATTACCAAGTATTTTATTTTATTTTTTTGAGGCTATTGTAAGTGGAGTAGTTTTCCTAGTTTCTCTTTTAGAGAACTTGTTATTGATGTACAGAAATGCCTTTGTTTTATGGGTGTTGATTTTATATTCTGCTACTTTGATGAATTGACTTTTTAGTTCTAAAAAAATTCTGGTGGAATTTTTAAGGTGTAGGGTCATATCATCGGCAAATAGTGATAACTTGAGTAGTTCTTTTCCAATCTGTATCCCTTTAATTTCTTTCATTTAATTGCTCTATTCAGTGTTTCAAGAACTATGTTAAATAGAAGTGGGGAAAAAGGGCATCCCTGTCTTGTTTTTAGAGGAAATTTTTTCAAATTTTCTCCTTTTAAAATGATGTTGGCCTGGAGCTAACCATAGATAGCTTTTACAATGTTGATGTTCCTGTTATCCCTAGTTTTTCTAGTGTTTCGAACATGAAGGTTGCTATATTTTATCAAGTGCTTTTTATGCATCTATGGAGATGATCAAATGATTCTTTAAGTCTATGGATGTGATGAATTACATTTATTGATTTCTGTATGTTGAACCAACCTTCCATCCCCCACTTGACCATGGTGCACTATCTTGTGGATATGTTTGTTTTCGATTTCCCAGAATTTTATTGAATTTTTGCATCTATGTTCATTAAAAATATTGGTCTGAAATTTTCATTCTTTGTGTCTTAGTCTGGCTTTGGAATTATGGTGATATTGGCCTCATACAATGAGTTTTGATGTGTTCACTCTTTTTCTATTTCATGAAATAATTTGAGAAGTATTCGTATTAGTTCTTCTTTGAAGGTCTTGTAGAACTCAGCTGTGTATCCACCTGGTCCTGGGCTTTTCTTGGTTGGAAGGCTTCTGATGGTATCTTCTATTTCATTGACTGAAATTATCTGTTTAAATTGTGTATATCATCCTGATTCAATTTGTACTACTCATATGCCTCCAGAAATTTTTCGATGCCTTTGATATTTTCTATTTTATTGGAGTACATAGTTAGAAATCATTTTGAAAATATCTTCTGTATTTCTGTAGTATCTACTGTGATACTTCCTTTTTCATCACAGATGTTAGTAATTTGAGTTCTCTCTCTGCTTCTCTTCATTAGCATAGCTAAGGGTTTCTCAGTTTCATTGATAAAATAAATAAAACTAATTTGTTTTGTCAGTTTTTCAGTTGTTTCTTTTGTTTCAATTTCATTGATTTCAGTTCTGCTTTTAATTATTTCCTGTCTTCTACTGCTTTTGGTGTTGATTTGTTCTTCTCTTTCTGGGGTTTTGACATGTAATGTTAGGTCATTTATTCTTTGACTTTTTCATTTAAGAAATGAAATTCATGCAATGATCTTTCCTCTTACTACTGCCTTCCTAGTGTCCCAGAGATTTTGGTGTGTTGTATCGGTGTTCTCATTTACCTCTAAGAATTTTTTAATCTCATCTTTGTTGTCTTCTGCAACCCATTGTTCATTCAATAATAGGTTATTTAGTCTCCAGTTTTTGGAAGTGGCTTATATTTTTTATTTTATCATCGATTTCTTATTTCATTCCATTATGATCTGATAGAATGTAGGGTAGTGTCTCTATTTTTTTGGATTTGTTAAGAGTTGCTTTGTGGCTAATATATGGTCTGCTTTAGAGAAGGATCCATGTGCTGCTGAGAAGAAAGTGTATTCACTCATTGATGGATGAAATATTCTTTACATGTTATGTCTACATTATTGATTGTACTATTGTGTTATATACTTTCTTTGTTTAGCTTTGGAAGATCTATCCAGCGGTGAAAGAGGTGTGTTAAAGTCACCTAAAATTATTGTGTTGTATTTTATTAGACTCTTGAACTTGAGAATAATTTGTTTGTTTGAACGTAGATGCTCCATTGTTTGGGACTTATGTATTTATAATTGTTATGTCTTTTTGGTGTATGGTTCCCTTGAGCTGTACAATGTGTGCTTCTTTATCCCTTTTTATTAACTTTGGCTAGAAGTCTACTTTATTTGATATGAGGATGGAAGCCCCTTCTTGTTTCTGCATTCCATGTAAGTGGTATGTTTTTTCTAAACCTCTCACCTTTGTTCTGTGGATGTCTTTTCCTATGAGATGAGTCTCTTGAAGGCAGCATATTGTTCGGTCTTTTTTGTAAAATCCAGTCTGCCAGCCTGTGTCTTTTGAATGGTGCGTTTAGGCCATTAACATTCAGCGATATTATTGAGACTTGATTTTTATTCGCAGTCATATTTGCTTATTTTTGCATTTAACATGACTTGGCTTCTCCTTTTAATTGTTTTCCTTTAGTGTAATCCCTCCCTCTGCTGATTTTCATTATTTTTCATTTCTTCCTCATGGAAAATTTTGCAAAGGATGTTCTTTAGTGCAGGCTTTCTAATTGTAAATTCTTTTAACTTTTGTTTATCATGGAAGGTGTCTATTTCATCATCAAATCTCAAGCTTAATTTTGCTGGATATAAGATTCTTGGTTGACATCCATTTTCTTTCAGAGCTTGGTATATGTTGTTCCAGGATCTTCTAGCCTTCAGGGTCTGAAAAATCTGCAGATATCCTAATTGGTTTCCCATTATATGTAATCTGATTCCTTTCTTTTGTAGCTTTTAAAAATATCTCCTTATTTTGTATGTTAGGAATTTTATCATAATGCGCCTTGTAGTGGCTCTGTTGTGATTTTGTACATTTTGTGTCCTGTATGCCTCTTGTATTTAATTTTTCAGTTCATTCTTCATGTTTGAAAAATTTTCTGATGTTATTTAATTTACTAGATTGTTCATTCCATTGGTTTAGAACTCTATACCTTTCTCTATCCCAGTAATACTTAAATTTGGTCTTTTTATGTTATATCATAATTCTTAAATGGTCTGCTCATGGTTTCTTACTATCTTCACTGTGGGGTCAACATTCTTTTCAAGATTATATATTTTTTCTTCATTGTCTGAGGTCCTGTTTTGACATAAATTCAAATTTTGAAAATAATAATAATAAAAAAACCGAAGGCCCTTACTCAAATTCGTCAATTGCCATCATTTTGCACCATTCCTTAATTATTCATTCTTTCTCTTATATTTGTATTGTATTTTTCTGAACCATTTATGAGCAAGTTGAGACAAAAGTTGAGACCTTTTTTTTGCCTAAATACTTTGATGTTTACTTCCTAGAAACAAGGATATTTTTAAATTAAATCACAAGAAATTATCCAATTCAGGAAATTGAACATTGACACTAAGCAGTCTGTGCTTAAATTTCATCAGTCATTCCAGTTTTCTTTTTTTTTATTGGTTGTCCAAAACATTACAAAGCTCTTGACATATCATATTTCATACATTAGATTCAAGTGGGTTATGAACTCTCATTTTTACCCCAAATACAGATAGCAGAATCACATTGGTTACACATCCACATTTTTACATAATGCCATATTAGTAACTGTTGTATTCTGCTACCTTTCCTATCCTCTACTATCCCCCCTCCACTCCCCTCCTATCTTCTCTCTCTACCCCATTTGCTGTAATATAATTCTCTCCCTTGTTTTTTTCCCCTTTCCCCTCACAACCTCTTATATGTAATTTTGTGGGTCTCCTTCCATTTCCATGCAATTTCCCTTTTTTCTCACTTTCCCTCCCACCTCATGTCTCTGTTTAATGTTAATCTTTTCCTCTTGCTCTTCCTCCCTGCTCTGTTCTTAGTTGCTCTCATTATATCAAAGAAGACATTTGGCATTTGTTTTTTAGGGATTGGCTAGCTTCACTTACCATAATCTGCTCTAGTGCCATCCATTTCCCTGCAAATTCCATGATTTTGTCAATTTTTAGTGCTGCGTAATACTCCATTGTGTATAAATGCCACATTTTTTTAATCCATTCATCTATTGAAGGGCATCTGGGTTGGTTCCACAGTCTAGCTATTGTGAATTGTGCTGCTATGAACATCGATGTGGCAGTATCCGTGTAGTACTCTCTTTTAAGGTCTTCAGGGAATAGTCCGAGAAGGGCAATAGCTGGGTCAAATGGTGGTCCCATTCCCAGCTTTCCCAGGAATCTCCATAATGCTTTCCAAATTGGCCGAACCAATTTGCAGTCCCACCAGCAATGTACAAGA
Source organism: Marmota monax (assembly GCF_021218885.2). NCBI lineage: Eukaryota > Metazoa > Chordata > Mammalia > Rodentia > Sciuridae > Marmota > Marmota monax. The sequence goes on from NW_026693537.1 coordinate 3,112,591, forward strand.
GTACCCTTTTCCCCACATCCTCGCCAGCAATTGTTGTTGTTTGACTTCATAGTGGCTTCTAATCTTACTAGAGTGAGATGGTATCTTAGGGTGGTTTTGATTTGCATTTCTCTGACTGCTAGAGATGGTGAGCATTTTTTCATGTACTTGTTGATTGATTGATTGTATGTCCTCCTCTGAGAAATGTCTGTTCAGGTCTTTGGCACATTTGTTGATTGGGTTATTTGTTTTCTTATTGTTTAATTTTTTGAGTTCTTTGTGTACTCTAGATATTAGTGCTCTATCTGAAGTGTGAGGAGTAAAAATTTGTTCCCAGGATGTAGGCAACCTATTTACCTCTCTTATTGTTTTCCTTGCTGAGATAAAACTTTTTGAGTAAGTCCCATTTGTTGATTCTAGTTATTAACTCTTGTGCTATGGGCGTCCTATTAAGGAATTTGGAGCCCGACCCCACAATATGTAGATCAGAGCCAACTTTTTCTTCTATCAGGCGCAGATTCTCTGATTTGATATCAAGCTCTTTGATCCATTTTGAGTTAACTTTTGTGCATGGCGAGAGAAAGGGATTCAGTTTCATTTTGTTGCATATGGATTTCCAGTTTTCCCAGCACCATTTGTTGAAGATGCTATCCTTCCTCCATTGCATGCTTTTAGCCCCTTTATCAAATATAAGAAAGTTGTAGTTTTGTGGATTTGTCTCTGTGACCTCTATTCTGTACCATTGGTCTACCCGCCTGTTTTGGTACCAGTACCATGCTGTTTTTGTTACTATTGCTCTGTAATATAGTTTGAAATCTGGTATCGCTATACTGCCTGATTCACACTTCCTGCTTAGAATTGCTTTTGCTATTCTGGGTGTTTTGTTTTTCCATATGAATTTCATGATTGCTTTCTCTATATCTATAAGAAATGTCGTTGGGACTTTGATTGGCATTGCATTAAACCTATAGAGTACTTTTGGTAATATCGCCATTTTGATGATGTTAGTTCTTCCTATCCATGAACAGGGTATATTTTTCCATGTTCTAAGGTCTTCTTCTATTTCTCTCTTTAGGGTTCTGTAGTTTTCAATGTATAAATCTTTCACCTCTTTTGTTAGGTTGATTTCCAAGTATTTGACTTAAGAAATTTATCAATATCTTCACTATCTTCTATTTTATTGGCATATAGGGTTTCAAAATAATTTCTAATTATCTTCGGTATTTCTGTAGTGTCCGTTGTGATATTGCCTTTTTCATCCCGTATGTTAGTAATTTGAGTTCTCTCTCTTCTTCTCTTCATTAGCATGGCTAAGGGTCTGTCGATCTTATTTATTTTTTCGAAGAACCAACTTTTAGTTTTATCAATTTTTTCAATGGTATTTTTGTTTCAATTTCGTTGATTTCCGCTCTGATTTTAATTATTTCTTGCCTTCTACTACCTTTGCTGTTATTTTGCTCTTCCTTTTCTAGGGTTTTGAGATGAAGTGTGAGTTCATTTATTTGTTGGTTTTTTCTTTTTTTGAGGAATGAACTCCAGGCAATGGATTTCCCTCTTAAAACTGCTTTCATTGTGTTCCATATATTCCAATATGTTGTGTCTGTATTTTCATTTATCTCTAAGAATTTTTTGATTTCCTCCTTTATGTCTTCTGTAACCCATTGATCATTCAGTAACATATTGTTCATTTTCCAGGTGATGCAGGATTTTTCCTTCCTTCTTTTATCATTGATTTCCAGTTTCATTCCATTATGATCAGATAAGATGCATGGTATTATCTCCACACCTTTATATTTACTAAGAGTTGCCCTATGGCATAATATATGGTCTATCTTTGAGAAGGATCCATGTGCTGCTGAGAAGAACTTGTATCCACTTGATGATGGTTGATATATTCTATATATGTCAGTTAAGTTTAGGTTATTGATTGTGTTATTGAGTTCTATAGTTTCTTTATTCAGCTTTTGTCTGGAGGATCTGTCCAATGGAGAGAGAGGTGTGTTGAAGTCACCCGTAATTATTGTGTTGTGGTCTATTTGACTCTTGAACTTGAGGAGAGTTTGTTTTATGAACGTTGCAGCACCATTGTTTGGTGCATACATATTGATAATTGTTATGTCTTGTTGGTGGATGGTTCCTTTTAACAGTATATAGTGTCCTTCTTTATCCCTTTTGATTAACTTATGTTTGCAGTTTATTTTATTCAGTATGAGTATGGCCACTCCTGATTGCTTCCGAGGACCATGTGAGTGGTATGATTTTTCCCAACCTTTCACCTTCAGCCTATGTATGTCTTTTCCTATCATATGAGTCTCTTGAAGGCAGCATATTGTTGGATTTGTTTTTTTTTTTTTTAATCCAGGTTACTAGCCTATGTCTCTTTATTGGTGAATTTAAGCCATTAACGTTTTAGGTTACTATTGATATATGGTTTGTACTTCCAGTCATTCTAATTTATTTATTTATTTTAATATGGCTAGTTTTTCCTTTCTGTTTATTTTTTTTCTTCCCTTTACTGAGTTACCTCCCACTGTTAGTTTTGGGTGCTGTTTTTCATTCCTCTTCTTGTAGTGTTTTGCTCAAAATGTCTTGCAGTGCTGGTTTTCTGGCTGCGAATTCTTTTAACATTTATTTATCGTGAAATATTTTATTGCATTGTCAAATCTGAAGCTTAATTTTGCTGGATACAGTATTCTTGGTTGGAATCCATTATTTTTCAGCATTTGAAATACGTTGTTCCAGGATCTTCTTGCTTTCAAAGTCTGATGAAAAATCAGCCATTAACCTAATTGGTTTACCCCTGAATGTAATCTGCCTCCTTTCTCTCGTAGCTTTTAATATTCTCTCCTTGTTCTATATGTTGGATATCTTCATAATTATGTGTCTTGGAGTTGGTCTATTACGGTTTTGTATGTTTCGGGTCCTGTAGGCTTCCAGGATTTGGCAATCCATTCCATCTTTCATATCTGGGAAGTTTTCTAAGATTATTTCATTCAATAGATTGTTCATTCCTTTGGTTTGAACCTCTATACCTTCTTCTATCCCAATGACTCTCAAGTTTGGTTTTTTTATGACATCCCATATCTCTTGGATGGATTGCTTGTGATTTCTTAGCATCCTTTCTGTGTTGACTATATTCTTTTCAAGTTGATAAACTTTGTCTTCATTATCTGATGTTCTGACTTCTATTTGATCTGGTCTATTTGTAACATTCTCGTTTGAGTTTTTAATTTAGTTTATGGTTTCCTGCATTTCTAGGATTACTGTTTGATTTTTTTTTTTTTTTTAAATCTCTATCTCCTGGTAGAGCTCATTCTTTGCCATTTGAATTTGCTTATGTAATTCGTTTTCAAAGTATACTTTCATTGTTTGGACTTGCAGTCTAATGTCTTCTCTAAGATTCTGTTCCATCTGAGTTAGGTATGCCTTGAGTTCTTTCTCTGTCCATTTTTCTGATGCCTCTAGGTTCTCCTGTGAATTTAAGTTGTCCTGCATTGTTTGTAATCCTTTTTTCCCTTGTTTTTTCATGGTGCTCATGTTACTTTCCAACTCTGTTTGACAGCTGTGTTTCTGTTTTCTCCTTTAAATTTGTTTTAAATTTTTATAGTTCCAATATCTCTCCTTTGTGTTGGGAGACAATGTTTAGAGATGTTGGATTTAATTGTGATTTAAGGTAAATTCATTAGTTTCATTAAAGGCCTACAGATTTTGATGGCATATAGAGAATTGAGGTTTGAACTTAGGATTTTATGTTGAGGTCGGGCGATTTGATGGTATGGAGGTTAGTATATGTTAGCTTCTTTGGGGGGTTGCTCAAATGCAGGCAGATATTAACAAGAGAATAGACAGGAGTACTTGGGGGTGGTTAAGGGCTTAGGCGGACTATAGACTGATTCGTAGTATTCATCTATTTGCATTTAGTAAGTTATACGTAATCTGGGTGGTCATGCTTAAGAGGAAAGATGGGGAAAGGGTAAGGAAGCAAACCAAGAAAGAGAGAGGGAGAGAAGAAAGAAAGATAAAATAATAGAAAAGATAAAGAAATGATAAAAAATAATAAAATGCAGTAAAATAAAAATTACAATTAAAAAAATTAAAATTAAAAAATTAAAAAAAAGAAAGAAGCCGAACAGTGCCTTTTTTTTTTTCTATTTTCTTCACTTCCAGTAGGTGGTGCTGTGCCTTCCAGGCCAAGATTTTGCCCTCCGGCTGTAGGAAACAATCTGTGTGAGGCCGCACCCTCCTCGCCCCCCTGGTTTCTCTCAAAACCCTTAGCTTAGGTTTATTCCTGGTCTCTAGTCTCCTTGCTTCTCCTGCCAGCCAGGCCTTCCCCAGTATGATTCCTCTTGGCAGTTCAAGCTACACTCTGGGCCTGCAGTTTCCTGGATGTGGAGCGAGGCTATTGACAACCCGCCCCTTATTGTTTTGAGCTGGCGAGACAGGTTTTGTTTTCGCCTCTGGTGGGAGGGTGGAGTTGGAGGTCAGGTACCTTTACCTTTCCCCACGCCTCTATTCACACTCACTCTGTTAATCACGCCCCCAGAAATCCGGGGAGAGATTTTATGCGATTTCCCCACTGTATGGGAGATGGGCTAAATGACACACACCTGTTCTATCACTGAACATGCTGTGATGTGTTGGAAACTGGCGATGGTGACGTCAGCTCTCCAAGATGTTGGCCGCTGGCTTCCTCGGTGGGCTGTGCGGTGTGGAGGACAGAACTGGACCGCTTCCTTCCCCGTCTCAAACCCAGAACTCAGCCCGGAGCCAGTGAGGGCACAGTCGGCAGTACCCCACAGAATCCACAGCTCCATTCCTCTGCGTGGCTGGCATGCCACTTCCCGGCGCTCCGCAGTCTCTAGCAGCGGGGCGGGCCGCCAATCAAACAGCCTGAATCTTTGGGCGCACGGTTCACTTGCGATTGAGCCCCAGTAACCGATCCTCGGGTGATGGAAATCCTTCCTCTAGGTTTCGGTGCACCCCAATTTTGCTGGAAATTCCTAACAAGATAGCTTTTGGCGGTTCTAACTCGTTATTCACCTGTGCACTTATTCGCTGCCATCTTCTCCTCAAAGCAGCCACGTGTCACTAGTCATTCCAGTTTTCTCACCCTTGTAACTATAGATATCATGGGCCAGATCATTCTTTGCTGTGGGGAAGCCACTCTGTTTTATTTGGATCAATGTTTGCATGATTTGTCTTTTTTATGTCATTATATTTAGTATGCATCTGGTATTCAATGTATTTTGGTCATATTTAAACCCATTTTGCCAATCTCTCTTATTTGATACATTCGGATCACTTACATTTAATATACAGTACTTGTCAATATGTTGGGATGTAAGTCTGCATTTTATCCTTTTTTTCTCTTTTGTCATGTTTCTCTTTTTTCTATTGCATAGTGCTTGCCTTCTTAAGCTATATACCTGAACATTGGCTAAAATTCCATTTTAAGTTATCTACTGTGTTTCACTACCTCTTTGCTCTAGGTGTTAGTCTGCATTCCATATTAGTGTTTTGAAGAGACTTGGTGCCAATTCTAGTGAAATGTGAACCTTAATTCCATTTACTTCATCTGGTATACAATTTAAGTTCTTCCAATATTTTATCTATATATGCTAAACATCAAATAAGACAGTGTTATTTTTGTCTAAATATTCAGTCCAACTTAGAAAACTCAGAGTGTATTATGCTTGCTTATATTTTATTTCATTTTTTTTCTTCCCTGATGGTCCAATATTTCATTTTTAGAAATTTCCATTCTGTTTAAAGACTTTATTTTACCCATTCTTTAAGGATAATTTTTACTTTTCCTTTATCTAAATATTTTTTTATTTCACTTTATTCCTGACAGATATTTTCTTCATATATAAAATTCTGAGTTCCCAGTTCTTTTCCTTTAGCATTTAAAAAATGTTGTGCCATTTTCTTCTGGCTTTTATGGTGTCTGATGAGAAATTCACTGTTTTTTAAGTGATTTCCCCCTTAAAGTTGTAACTTCTGTCTTGCTACTTTGAAGATTTTTTTTTTCTTGGAGGAGATAAATATACTTAATTTAAACCTTATGCAATGTATTTATTGTATCACATTAATATGTACAAATTTTATGTTGTCCTATCAGGTAAAATTAAGAAAGATTTTTTTTCTTTGATTTTTGAAAAGTTTCATTAGGAAGTGTCTAAGAAATAATGGAAGGCAATAGGGGGCAGATATCACAAAGAAGAAGGGAGACTAGTACACCAGAGGAGTGAGATCAAGGGAGGGGAAGGGAATAAAATCTACCAAATTATATGATGTCCTTTATAGATTTATACCAGTGAATCCCACTTTTATATAAAATTATAATGCACTCAATACAATAATGATAACAGAAGGGAGAGCAGTAGATTAAAACAAGGAGATGAAGTATAGGGAGGCAGAGAGGGTAAGGGAAAGGGAGTTTGACCATACTATGTTCTCTATCATGTAGAACTATATGACATAATGAAGCTCACTATATTTTAAATGATAATGTACCAATAAAACAGAACAAAATAAAAGGAGTTTAAGTAGTTGTGTATGCGGCTCATTAGTATAAGTCCCTGGGTTCAATCCCTAGCATAGGAGGTGGGGGAAAGAAAAGAAGGGTGTGACTTACTGTGGATTTCTTTATCTTTTTTTCTGCTTGGGATGTGCTCAATTGGATTATAGGTTTGTGTCTTTTTTTAACTTGTGTAGTTTTACTGTAATTATTTGAGTATTTCTCTACCTGAATTTTTGCCCATTTTTGTACTTTAAATAACATGAATAGGAGGTTTTTCTAAATCTCATCAGTGTCTGAGGCTCTGTTCCTTTTTTTTTTCTTGTAAGTTCATTTTTTTTCTGTTCTTCATTTTGGGCAATTGCTGGTTGAAATATTTTTATGATGACTGTTCAAAATTTTTTGACCAGCAACTCTTATTTCTATCATCTTAGTTTTGTGTTTTATTTTTTTCATTCAAGGTTGAGAACTTCTTGATTATGATGAATTATTTTCTTCTTTTTGGAAACATATTTGTGGCTTAAAGCTTTTGGATCTTGTTTAAACCTTTCATTTTAGGTGGCTTCCACTGACACTCTTCTGTCAAGGGTGGGAGCTTCTCCTTGCTGTCTTTAAGAATGGAAGTCTAGTTTTCCCACTAGGTCTGTTTTGACAAGATGAGGTGGGAGGAGGGAATAGTGACTCCTCATTCTGGGCCTGTCACCTCAATAGGTCTCCATTGTTAGGAGACTTCCCTACCTGTCTTAGTCAAATGCTATGACTTACTTAGTGTTTCAGTTAACACCACGGAGTGTGGCAAAAGTCTTGACTCTTCACTAGGCCTCTTCTGTCACTGCTCTAACAGTGAGTATGGGTGTCAGATTATTATCAGACAAAGGTGGAAGTGCAGGATCCCCCCCCCACACACACTTTTTTTTTTCTCTTTAAAAAAAAGAAGTGAGAAACTTCCTTACTGCACAGGGTAGATTGAAGTCCTTGCTCTCTATTCAGCCTTCCCTGACTCTATCCTGCTGTGACTGAGTTTGGGGTGAAGGCATTGCCCACCCCATTATAGCTGGTGAACATGAATGTCCACTCTCACTGCTTGACCTTCACTGGCATAAGTGATGATGAATCCACACTTTTGTCTGTGGTGTTCTGATACCATAGAGTGGTTAATGAAAACACATTCTCTTTCACTAGACTGCCCTTTTCCTGGTTTATATGTTGAGAGTCGATTATTGTTGTGCCTTTTTTTTGGTCTTCAGTCTTTGATATTTCTCAGTTTCTAGCACCATGTCTGGCATTTATGCAGTTCAAAGAAAGCATGGAGGGGCTGTGGTTGTGGCTTGGCCTGTGGTTGTGACTCAGCGGCCTAGTATGTGCAAGGCCCTGGGTTTGATACTCAGCACCACATAAAAATAAAATAAAGTTTAAAAAAGCATAAGAAATCTTACTATCTTTTTTTTGGATCCTGACATCCTTCTCTAGTATGCCTTCTGATTTCCATATTTCAAAGTCTGTTTGTGTTTATTTTATATGAAGAGGGCAGGGGTTTTAGTTGGACTTCTTTGGAGGTATTGGGAAAAGTGTGTTTATTCCATCTTCCCAGAAGCACACATTTGAATTCTTTCCTCTTTTCCTCTTTAAGATTTCTTTGCAGATGTATTTTTGCATTTTTCCTTTTATATTTTTCCTCTTACCATTTCTCTTTCTTTGTTATATTTTTTATTTGTATAACTTGTATAATTATTTATTACGTAATTATACTAATGCGACTTTAACTTGATTTTTATGCTCAAATTTTTTTTTTTTTAAATTCTAACCATGTTAACATGTGAAATGTAGTTTCATTCAGATTGGTGGTTGTTTAAAGTTTTGGAAGACATAATAAGAGACTATTCAATGCTTGGATAACACTTGTCTCAGAAGCGTGTTATATAAATGCCATCTTCTCAGGAAATAGATCTAACATTTGTTATTTGATGAGATGGTGTTCATTAGGAGTTACTTGGAGAAAGAGAATCTATGACTGGAAGATCTAGGAGAGAGCCTAGACACTACCCATAGACCCTACTCTGAAACAGGACAATGGCATCACCACTATTGGGCTACAACATGGATGTGCAGAATCAATAGTACATGTCTGTCCCTGTCTGAAAGTCTCCAAGGGGGCATCAAAAGACCCTAGTAAATATGTGTGGAGAGGATTAGAGGAAGGCCTAAAATTTTCTTCTTAGCTGGACCAGAGAGTTGGCTTTAGCTCCCAGATGGAATGGTCCACATAGTAATGGCCAGTTATGGAGCTATTAGCGTGTTTCTTTAAGAGTGGATGGTTAATGAGTTAAAAAGATACTTACATTTAACTTAAATGTTGATTAATGTGAGTGACCAGGATTTCTTGAAATCTTTGATTTTGGAGACTTTTTCTTGTTTTCCCAGAGGCCAATTTAGGCAGCACGAGAAAATTGTAAGATACTCTTGGCTTTCTGGGAAACTCAGTGACATTTAAAAACTTCTGGGGCCAGCTTGTGCGTATCTCAACTGATTAAAATCAAATAATAATTGTAGGAACTTGATCTGTAGAATTTTAAACAGCCTGAAGCTAATGAACCACTTAAAAAAAAAACTGTATTGAAACTTTCTTTACAAATGAGAGTTGTATTTTTTCCCCAGAAAGGCTTCTACCTAAACCTTTCTGAATCTTGAGCATTAAGAGTTTGCTTAACAAACTTTTATTGGGGTTCAAGGTCATATCACAATAAAAATCTTATCATAATAGTATCTGTTTTTCTACCTTTTCCTTATTTCTGTATTGCAATGGCTAGGGGTTGTTTGCTGCTTTTCTTCTTCACTTTCATTTGGTATTTTTATTTTACTGAGACTACATTTATGTACCTTTGAGCAAAAATATTATTTGAGCCACATGACTGAGCTAACATTGCATTTGGAAGTTACTTTATTAGGCTACATTTTAATTTTATTCCATTTGTCCTCATTAAACAACTGTTTGTTCCCCTCAGGCATTTTAGAGCTAACTTTCTGACTCTATATTGGTTCCAAGGCTTTAAAAGTCAAAATTTATTTGAATTTTTTGCCTAGGATTATTTGGAAAAAAAATTCATGAGAAATCAACTTGAAAAATTCTAATGTATATATACCTGCTTTGGCAATATAAGATTTGTTCCAAATGAAGAGGACATATGCTCATAGTGATAATAGTAATGCTGAGTGAAATATTTTGTCTAAATGAAAGGGGTATATGTATATACATACAAATGTGTGTGTATATGTTTATATATACTTGTATATATGCTTGTGCATATGTGGTATATAGTTTTACAGGGAAGGGGGATATGAATGAAGGAGATAGGAGTTTACGTAGGTCACTCTTACAACCTTGAAGCTTGTGTATTTCTCCATTTATATTTTAGAACCTTTTTGCGAAAACACTGAGAAACAAATCCAGACACCTGGATCCTACTAGCTGAGTTATTGGAATTTATTCAATCTTTGTTATTTCAGCTTTAAATTAAGAATTTAATCCCATTTTAGGATGATTTTTTTCTAGATTTAAATCTGCTGTTGCTTCTCACTTTCTCTCTGTAATGGACATCTTTGCACCTCTTCCTCTTCATCATTACCTATATCAGGTTTATGCCCTTCTATCTAATATTCTCTCTGAAAGTAGTGCCATTGAGATCAGGATCAGGGCCATACAAGGAGTTCAAAAATTTTGTTTTGTGTACCCCCAATAAAGGAGAGAAGTTTCCTTTTATCTTATCCAGACATTTCAGAATGCTGTTTTCTTTAATAGTGCCATGTTCATGATGTCCTAATCTGAATCATTCATTTTGTCAATTTTTCTTGTACTTGTCTTTTTGCAAAGGTAATTTTTGTCAGAGTAACAAGAATTTTGTTTACTTACAAATGTCAAAAGCTCTTTTCTAATGAAATTTGTTATTTGCTGCCCGGAGAATGTAACTGAATCATCATGGATTTTAAAATTATTATATCTAGATTTCAATATTCTTTACTAGGCTGTGATTTATTTAATTACAAAACCTTACTCATTAAGAAGGTTTTCATAGAGCAAATAACTTCTCAGCCATGCAATTAAGAAAAGCAAATAAGTAAATAACCCTTGCTGACCATCTTCTGTGTGATTTGCTGGAAAGGAGCAAGTGAGAACACTAACCTTGAGTCAGTATTGAAGAATGTGACAAACTGAGTAACTCCTTAATTCTAATTCTAATACTCCTTAATTGAGTATTAACTATTCTTTAATAGCTACAATGCAATCCTGTTGTAGTGCAAAGGTTTGAATCTCTATGGGACCAACATTTTAAACATTTTGAACTCCATCTTAGATAGCAATAGAATAATGGCAATCCAGGGTCATGTGATATGGTGGAAATCGGGAATTTCATAGAGGAGCAGTTTGATTTAATGGAACGAAGACTCTTTATGGCATTTTTTTTCAATTCTAATGATATGGGGGTAAGTAAGTTTGAAGCATCTATTGCTTATCTGTATGTAATATGAGGAGGCAGAATTATGCAGAGTGAAATTATATATTAATTGTTTTCTTACCTGCATAACAAGGATCATGGTAACAAGTAATTGTTGGGACAAACTTCAGATTCACTATTATTACCACCAAATATTCTGCATTATGTCTCTCTCCCCAGTAGAGCAGAGGATGTGGCTCTGTGATAATTTACTGTAGATTACTGTTACAGATATGGCCCACACATCCAGAACAAAGCCATAATTGCATCCAGAAAAATTCCAGTATGAAAAAATTTACCTATGCCTTTCAAATGTGAGGGAACATTCCCTAATTGTATTTGGGGAAGGAGCTAAGGAGGTTACTGGAATAGGTTCAAATTCCAACTCTGACATAGAGATGTCATTTAACAATTTCCGCACTTCAAGGCAATGGTGTGATATCTGCCCTAATTATCATGATATCATTAAGATTAAACTAATTTACATTCATTAAGATTAAACTAATTTACATTCAGTATTTTCCTTTTAACTAACTCTGGACAAAATCATTTGGAAGTACTGATGCTATGCTATGCTTTTCAACTTATAATGGTGTTATAATAAACCCATCATTAGCTGAAAATATTGTTAAGTTGAAAATACATTTAATACACCGAACATCATGGCTTAGCTTAGCCTATCTCAAACAGGTGTTCTGAACATGAAATGTTGAGTATCTCATGTAATATATTGAATATATGAATCCCCCAAAAAATATTTATAAAAAAAACCCTCACTGGCAACATAGCATACCACAAGGCTTTCAGGTGTTTATTGTTTACCCTTGTGATCTTGTGGCTAACTGGTAGCTGAATCTGGCTGCCACTACCCAGCATACCAAGAATGTTTTATCACATATCACTTGCCCAGGAAAAGATCAAAATTTGAAATACAATTTCCACCAAATGCATATTGCTTTTGCAGTTATACAGGTGAAAAATTAAGTCATGCCATCATAAGTTGACAACTGTCTCTGCAAGTGACTGTTGCTTGCTGTATAATGTGAAGCAATTCATATTTATATTTGTAATATAAACATGGCATTTATCATCACATTCTTATGACTTTTCAGAAAATTTCTGGTAATATTTGGAATACACTGCTTGCTTTGTATCTTCCAGCTCTACACCCAAATTCTTTTTTTCTTTTGAGTAAGCAAAATGTACATAAAAGGTACAAAGACTTTTACTCTTTGTTTCAGAGTGACATTTGGAAACATGACTAGAAAAACAAGATGGAATTTGTTGGGACTACCAAATTTTGTTGTTTTTTATTTCCTCCTCTTCACAACTGTTAATGAAACTTTCAAAAAATGTCAGTTTTCTAAGATAAAAATTGAGAGTTTAATACCATCCTATTCCAGTCCTTGTTTTTGAACAGCTCAGTATTTGTTAAACTGAAGTGTCTGTCAGTAAATAATATGCGCTCATGCTTCTTGCTCTTTTTAATGTTTTGAAAATTTGACTCTGATGGAAAAATACTGATTAACTATTCCAAAACTATTTTGATCATATTCCAAGACCCAAGTGGTGCATGAATAAGTTCTTTAAGTTTTATATTTTAAAAATAATTGGATCCTTCTAATCCTAGGTGTCCATATCCCATGTGTTAGCTGGCACAGAACTAAGTAAATAACCCTTTTTTGTATTTGCATTTTAATTTCCCTTTAACGGTTTGCAATCTATGTTTTCATACAGAGAATATGCCTGCATTATAAATAGATGTCACTTGAGCTGTCATTTCAAAGATCTATGATAGGAATCTGAAAGTCTAGAGATAATGTTTAAAGTGGCAAATTTAGTTAGGGTTTTTTGAAACATTTCAAAACTGTTCTTCCTAAGATGAAAATGTATATAGCCTTCTAATTGGTAATCACAACTTGTCATGTTGCTTATTAATATGAATTACATATATGCATCAATTTGATTTAAAATTTACAAGACATTTTTAAACAAAATTATACACACAGCATAAAATTGGATTAACTCATTTCTGTTTATGAAATATTACATATGTACATATTATATATAAACACAGTCTATCAGTACAGATAGAATTCTCCCAAATCTATGTCAATCTTCTAAGAAAAATTAACAACATTTTATGAAATTCAAAAGACACATTAAATGAGTGAAATAAGATTCTGGGATGTTTATTTAAAATAAATGTTCTAATTGTGACCAAGGTGAAGTATTTTTCTATGAATGTTATTTTAAAATTATATTGTTTCTGTTCCTTGCTGAAGTCTACTTTGCAGTAGGAAATATTTTAAACTAAAGACTTCCCATCTGGCCCTGCCAAGGTGAATTTTTTCCTCACAGCCTTGACTTGCAGTGGAAGTTGATGTGAGAGTTTGTCATGGTTGTTTTGACAGTCTGGCCATCCTAATCCAGGGATCCGATCCCTGTGGTTTGTCAATTATCCTGCTAACCCTACAGCGAGAGCAACACTCAAGGCACTGAACTGTCAACCAGTAACCAAGAAATAATGTCAGGATCCAGAGAGGCAGGAGAGAGAGAGGGGAATGCTTTCGACAACAGAAGTCTGTGTATCATTCAGCATTTATTTTATTTATGGAGACTTGTAACAAATTAATTACTGGAATCACATAATGAGATGCCATCCATTCCTTTGGACATTATTTTTGGTCTAAATTTAAAAAGCAAGGATTTGACTGCTTGTGTAAGTTATGCTAACATAAGATTCTGGAGCCTAACTGGATGCTGAAAATAGCCAGATCACCTGAACTTAATTTGCTAGTGGGTTTTTTTTTTTTTTTTTTTGCCTGTCTCATGTTTACAGATAGATTGTTAGTCCCCAGGTGCATTATTTTTTTCCTTTGTGTGTGCTTATGGAATAATTTTTAAAGTTAGTAGGAATCTTAGAGAAATTAACATGGTGGAATTGTGTTTTAAGGAGGAAAAAATATACTATTGGAATCCAGAATTTCAATGAATATTTGCTTCTGAACAATTCAGTTGTTAATAGTTCTGGGGGGAAGAAATTAAATGACTTTTAAGTGACAGTGGTAGCCATCTTAAAGTGAATAAATCATAAGGAGGTGCAAAGTCTGTCCTATTGTTGAATAGGACTCAGAGGATCTCTCCAGTGACATCAGCTAAACTCCATACTTTCACTTTGACCTAGTTTACAACCTGTTTCAAATGTGTACTTATTCAAATATATGCTATCATCTGAAACATACTATATGTATATGTGTATATAGATTATATAGATTACATGTATATATGCATATTGATTATATTTATATATATATGTACACACATTAAATGGAAACCCATAGTTAACAAGTTGAGTCTGGGATCTTCAAATAAACACTTGTTGGTTTCATACAAATAAGACTGTTTACATATTTACATGTAGTACTTGGGAAAATGCTGAATGATCCAAAATTCCTACTTTGTAAATGCATTTCAATTTAAATTGAAATTTAAGGGTATTTTGTGAAATCTCAATGATCTGGCTTGTGAAGTTTAATGACTACAGAACATATCTATTTCTGGTTTGAGAAATTGTTACTTGTGAAATAATGCATATTTGAGCAATACCATAAAATATAAAAATGAAAAAAATATATAAATATTCAGATACTTTTAGAATGTGGTGAATTTTCTTCTTTGGTGTACATATTCTGACATTCTGGAGGCATATTACATTTTCTACATATATACACACATATACATGTGTATATTGTCTATATGTAATTTTGTTTAATGAATGTTTTCACAACATGGAAAATTCCTTGTAAACATAATTTTAATGACATGACATTTTAATATAAGGATAAATATATACTATACTTTAGTAATACTCTACTGCTGATTTTCATATTAGTTTTCAAAAGACATAAGTAGACTATAATGACTCATTTCTGATTTATTTTAGATGTTTTCATTTAAAATGGATTCTTTAAAGTAAAATTACTAAAACGATATAAATTTTAAATCATTGGAGGACTTTAAATCTTATTTAAAATTGGTAATTGGTATTAGAAATTGCTTTTTTAAAAATAAGTTACACACATAGCAGTCATGTAATTATTGATTTTTATAAATAAAGAAGCATGTCCTACCTGAAGACTAATTCTTTAATAATAAATATTTGTGTTTTGGTCTAGGCAGTGTTTTCCAGTGTTAATATCTTCATCAAAAACTAATGTGAGTTACATATCTCTTTTATGGGTTCAGATTCTACTTTTAGTTCACACAAATGATATATTCTCAGAGTAGTTAACCTCTGTGTTTCAATTTCTCTGTCCATAAAGTGATCCACATCTTTGGACTATAAGGGGATTCAATTATATAATGTGCATGGTCTACATAGTACCATGCCTGGCATATCTGGAGCTCCCAGTGAAGGATACCTGTTATTATTACTTGAATATAGCATAGCCATTAGTAAATCAAAATGTATTGGAATTATACTAGCTTGGAATTTTCTGTAAGAAGCCAAACCAAGCAATTATTTTTGTTATCTACATGATTAAACAAGCTTTTAGATGTATCAATAGAATTAAAAAAAAAACACAATATAGTAATAATTACTTTTGTCTTCAGGGAACCACAGAAAGGTAAAGAACTAGTAAGTGTCTGTTTGGGCTGTGTTATGTATATATTAGCTATAAATGTAGGGTACTATGTTGGTATTATGTGGTGTAGCCTAGAGCTTCTCACTCTTTCATGTACATATGTATCATCTGGGGATCTTATTAAAAGGAAGACTCTGATTTGTTAAGTCTAGAGTGGGGCCTGAGAGTCCCCATTTCTATCAGATTCAAGGTGATGGTTCAATGGCTGCACTTTTGAGTAGCAATGATTTGGAACAAACAATTGAACTATTGGAGCTTAAATGGTGAATTTTTTTTTCTGTTTAACACTTTGCTTTGGATAGTTAATGTATTTGCATATTACAGATTTGAGTCTCCTCAGTGTTCTGCAAAATGAAAACTTAATATATTTATGTAAAACTAATGTCCTCAAACATGAAACAGGTGGTAGGAAAATATGATTAAAAGAAAAATCAAACAACCAAACAAAATTCTCCATCTCCTGATCTCTGGCTGCTTCTGCAAATATGACATGAACACTTTGTGCCAGATTGCTTTTCAATGGCACAGTCACCACAGTACAGAACAGTCTGTGTTCCTCCTTTCAGCTGAGGCACAAGTGGGGGCACAGAAGTGGGAACCAAATCCCATCAAGATTCTTCAATTGTGACCATCATAAGGATGCACATCTCAAGTCAAAATCTTGGTCTGTGCTTTTTGCCAGTGATCCTCATCTGCTTATTACAATCTGGGTGTGGAGCCGTGCCTGGGAATATATAAAGTATTGGACAGGTTTGCCAAATCTTCCTACAGCATTATATCAAAGACTTGGAAAATTAAATTAATACACATATGGATGATGAATGCCATAAATGTTTTTTGCATTTAAAAAGTATCTGTTTATGATAGTTCTTCTCTGGCTATGATCCTGTACCACATGGATATGGTTATTTTGCTGTTAGGGCTAATTTCAGGGGAAAATATAAAACCCATTGGAAATGAAAAAGAAAGGGAAGAAATTGAGGGAGGGGTTAAGATGACAACATTGACTTAAGCCAAAATATGTAGTTTCTGATTCTTACTCTGCCACTTGCAATCTTTATGACTCTTTTTCCTTCCTGGTCTTGTCTGTTTTCCTATTTGCAAAACGAAAGACTTATTTTGAGGTCCCTCTGAGCTCTGGCATTCTATAATTTTATGATTGAATCATTCTTTTCCACTGAGAATTTTATCCTAATTCAGAGGCGACCGGTTCACTATTTTGTATAGTAGAGCCTTCCCCAGCCCTGGCTCTGTGGTAGTCCCCATCTGTGACCAGAGCTGTCAATCATTCTGTGATTATTTCTACTGTTTACAGAGTCAAAGGCCTGCCCTAGAGATGGAGTTTCATTTGACATACAATCGAGTGCACATGGTGCTGAAAAATGTTACCCCACATGCAATGGGGTAAGTCTACAGAAGAATTTACCCCCTAAATTTAGGGTATCAATGAGGCAATGTAAACCACCAGAGCATCTACTTGACAATTTGTCACTCAACTTCAGCAAAACTATAGAGGAACAGCACAATGAATTAATGAATAGCAACAAATCCCCATGACAACATGTTAGTTCATTAAAATTTTATCAGCATTCTTCCTAAGGAAAGTGTGCCTTCTGTTCTATGTTGAGTTTCTTCAACATTGTTTTACAGCCAATTCACAGCATTCTGGTGCTTCAAAATTAGTTCCTGTGGAGAGTGAGATACACAGACTCTATATTGTGTGTCACATGGGTCTCCTGGGTGTCATGATAAAATATTGCCTACGTTTTTGTGTATCTTATGGCTTAAACATTAACAAGCATTTCCCTACTGCCTTTTGTTAAAGAATAGGTTAATTAGCTGAAAACCTATCTCTCTGCTAATTTTAGCAAATGCATTAAAATTCATTTCATAAGTATGTTTCTAATATTCAATGAAACAGGCATCAAATAGGGGAAAAACGAAATATTTTTACTTGCTGCCATAGTGGCATTTTTCTTCTGGCTTTGGAAAATAAAAGTAATGCACAAGCCTTGACATTTTCCTTGGATTCTTTCTCTCCTTGATTTTTTTTTTTTCAAATGTGTAACCCAGATGTTAGGGGTCTGGTATTCTCACATCCAGTATTATAGGGATATGCTTCACTTAAAATTTATATTAAAAAAACTCAATTTTCCATCCTAAAAACAGGAAAATTAGCATAGTACCCAATGTTTTCAATGTTTTTTTGAGAGGATTACATTCATATTCAATGTGTACTTCTGCTGATTTCTTGTTCTCATTCATTTCTCCCCTTTTATGAAGGACCTAAATGGCCATACATAATGAAGTTCATCCTTTTGACTTTATTAACTTGAAGTACTACAAGTGGGGATAACAGCAATTTAACAACTTGTTCATTAGCTCCATAAATTGAGGATTATTATTCTCCCTGAGATCAGACCATTCACCTCTATATACAACTTAAGGATCATGATTTTTTTTTCTCAGAAATTAAAAACAATCATTAACACATCATTGTGAAATTTAGCAAACTATATCAAATAAATTGCACATATCTTAACTTGAAGATTTTACTTGAGGAATACACCAAAGATAATTAGACATTTCAAGCAGAATTTATATACAAGATATTCATGACAAAACTATTATAACTGAATAATAAGCTTAAATATCTCATAAGAGACTAATGTAATTTTTACATTTATAAATGGAATACTAGTCAACCATTAAAAACCATGAGGCAAGTGTTGACTTACTGACATAAGGGATTACTAACACTCTACTGGCAAATTACAGGAAAGTATAATATAATTATACATTGTCACTAGGTTTTGGGGATCAAAAGTGACTTGGTGCTATTTTTTTCTTCTGATTAACTGTATTTTCTGTATTTCTGTATTTGTGTTTAACTATTTATTTCTATGATTATGTAAGTGATATTGAGTAATTTCTTAAAAATCTAAAATTTTAGACTAATTTCAAGAATCACTCTTATAATAAAAGAAAATGCAATAAAACAAAAATTTCTGCATTATTTATAGTAGGGTTTCTCAACAGCTTTATTATAGATATCTTGAGCCCAATGAGTCTTTATTTTAGGCTCTATCCTATGTACTGTGCTATATTTAATATCATCCTTGGCCTCTACCCACCTTTTGCCAGTTATACCACCCCAGTTGAAAGAAGTATTTCCGGACATGACCAAATAGCACCTGAGAAGACTAACTGACTTTCAGTTGAGAACCCTGGATTCATAGGGACTGGTTGTAGGTTGATACTGTGTATGATGGTTCTTAATTCACATATGGAACATTTATCAACTCTTCAGTGTTCAGATCTCTTTAATGTTTCTTTTCAAGATTCCATTGAAAGAATCGTATTTCCTTTCTTTTAGAGAAAGCCTTAATTCAGGCATGGGGCCGGAGTATTTGAAGTGTTCAAGGCTTAGATCACTGGATCTTAAGGGGTTAACTGTTCATGTGTCATGTGGCTAATTGCTAGGATGAAAATTATCAAGGAAGGATATGCGCCCCACAAATCACCAGCTCTAGACAAGTTAACCTTAAGATAGTAAGCAAATATTTAGCCAGATCATTATGCAAATTTCACCTTTAAAACATATTAGTGTAAACATAGTAGGCTGACTCTTGAAATGTGAGACTCTTGGAAGACATGACTTTGAGTTCTGAATCTGAGACTTACCTGTTAATGTGACCCTGGACATGCCTTTTAACCTTGTTAAAAGATTTTATAAGAAGATTTTATAATTGGAAATAAGGATAATAGTATCCCTATTTAATTACACAATTGTAATAAATAATTAGTGCTTTTGCAGCTTAAAAGTGCTGTGTGAACTGCCAAGGACTCCACACCTTTGGGAATTCATTTCTCATGGAGGTTATCAGCGACTGAGGTTGCTATGGCAACTTTCTGGCTCATAATGTTCCAAAAGAGGGCCTAGTGTATACATGGCATCTATTTACACTTAGCAAGTAAACAGGACTCATTAAGGAACCTGAAATACTTTCCACTTGCATTGTGTGAATGTTTATGTTACCTAGGTCCATGACTCAGTTCGTATAGTAAAAAATAATTAAATCTTAGATGCTGGTGGACATGGAATATAAAACTAAAGAATGTAAGAAGTAGAGAAAGTAAATTAAGTGAATACTTTAAAAAAATAAAAATCACAGAAATTAGAAACACATTTTGAGCTTATTTCAAGAATTTCTAATGTGAGATTTCCTCTGATACCTGTTCTCTCTGCTTTATTCAACTCTGTTTAAATGAATCAACCAATGGGGCTTCTGCAATATCCCCCAGGAGTTTCTGCTATACTGTAATATAACTAACCATTATTTTTTTTTTCTGATTAGGTGTCTCACAGCTTCTCTCCAAAACATCCTCTGTGGATTTCAGAAAATTATTGCAAACTAGCATCTGAACCAGAATGGAGGACAAACTGCTCCCTTGTCTGAGAACTGCTCTGCTTGCTAGTTTCAAGATTGTAGATAGACAACATTAAGAAAGAAATAATTTAATGGGTTGAAAAACATACCCATCAAACATCTGATTTGACCTTCCTTTTTTCTTAATTTCCAGTCTAAATTAAAGTATGAGATTAAGCTTTTCAAGTATGATACCAATGAAAAATGATGATAAATACTGAAGGAAAATGTGATATATGTATGTGCATGTGCACACACATGCAGGCACAACATGGAAGATACATGACAGATATTATTAATTTGCTGCTCACCATGTATAAAGATGGAGATGCAAGTAATATGATAAATAGGAAATATATTCTCAAATATTTTCCAACACCTTCAGCAGTCCGTACTCTGTTGCTTCCTGAATCATCCATTTGAACCTCTATGCTGTGTTCTTCAGAAATCTTGTGAATGAAGGAGATGAAAAGTTAGTTGAAACTGATTTAAACAAAGAGAATGTGGTAGGATGAATGCTGACCTGTTTGAAGATGTCTGTATTGTAATCTCCAGGATTTATGAGTATGATAAAAAGGACTTGGCAAGTGTGATTAAATTAAGAATTTTGAGATGGGGAGATGATTCTAAATTATCCAGGTATGCCTGATGCAATCACAATGGTCCCTGTAAGAGAAAGATGTCAGTCAGAAATAACAATTGTGATGATTAAAATAGGTTGCATGAAGTAAGGAAGGGACCCAAGCAAAGAAATGTGGACAAGTTTTAGAAGCCAAAGACAATATAGAAAATGATCCTTCCAGAAAGCTTTTTAAAAAGTGCAGTCCTGGCAACATCTTGAGTTTACATTTTGACCTCTGGATCTATGAGGGAGAAAATTTGCATTGCTTTAAGCTGCTAAACTATGTTAATGTGTTACAGCAACAAGAAGGAACCAATACGTTATTTCTTTATATCTGTTCAGGAGAAACTAAACCTAATCTATTTTTTCCCTGAGTTCCTGAATAGAACTTCATGTTTTTATTCTTGTACAAGTCTTATGGTGAACATTTATAATTTCAAATTTTTTATGCACACATAATAATTATATAGAATGGTGGATTCCATTGTGGCATATTTCTACATGCACATAATACAATTTCATTACCAAATATTGCTCCTTACAATCCTCTTCTCTAGCCCATACCCCCGTCAAATTTCACAAAACCCTTTGTTTTCCTTTTTTTCTTTGTAGAAAGAAAACATAAGACCTTTCACTTTCTGACTTATTTCACTTAACATCATACTCTCTAGTTCCATTCATTTTCCTGCAAGTGACATACTTGTTTCTTCTTTATGACTTAATAAAACTCCATTGTGTGTATATGCCCGTATACACAATGGAGTTTATATTATGGTATTTGATTTTTATTATATATGTATATATGTTAATGTGTGTGTATATATAGACATAATTATTCTTTTGATGGACAGATAAGCTGGTTTTATAACTTGGCTATTGTGAATTGTGCTGCTACAAACATTAGTATGCCTGTATATCTTCAAAGTGAAGGGTATGTTTAGAGAGAAAAACATGGATATGCATATATAATATATATTTAATTGGGATAAATACCAAGGGATGGTACAGCTGGATCACAGGGTGTTGCCTATTCCTAGTCTTTTGAGGAACTTCCATGCTGAATTCCATTTTGGCTATACTAATTTACATTCCCATGAACATTGTATGATAGTTCCTTTTGCCCCACATTCTTGCCAATATTTATTGTTATTTTTATTTCTGATGATTGCCATCATATGTGGAGTAAGATAAAATCTCAGTGCAGTTTTGATTTGCATTTCTCTGATTGCTGAAAATATTCATTTTTTTTTTCATATTTTTTGGCCATTGTTACCTCTTCTTTTGAAAAGTGTCTGTTTAGTTAATTTGTCCATTTATTGATTGGGTTATTTATGCATTTATTTTTTGGTATATAGTTTTTTGAGTTCTTTATATATTCTGGGTATTAATCCTGTGTTGGAAGAGTAGCTACCAAAGATTTTTTTCCCCTGTTCTATAGGCTCTTGCTTCATACTGTCAATAGTTTCCTTAGCTGTGGAGATGTTTTCTGATTTGATGACACACTTATTAATTCTTGGTTTTATTCCCTGAGCTTTAGGAGTCCTATTGAGGAAGTTGTTGCTTTTTCCTAGAATGTTGTAGTGTTTTCTCTGGTTTATATAACAGTTGTAAAGTTTCTGGTCTTTTTCCTAGGTCTTTACTCAATCTTGAGTTGGCTTTTGTTTAGGATGAGAGACAGATGTCTAGTTTCTTTTTTCCACTATGGATATCCAGTTTTCTTAGCATCATTCATTAAAAGCTCATCTTTCTCCAATGTATGAAACATCTATAATTTCAATTTTAATTTATATTTAAAGTGAACATAAAGTTGTAAAGCAGCCAGACTAAAGAAAGTTTATGCATTTTTATAATTTCCCCTCACAATTTTAATATCTCATCCATATCTAATTCTTCAAGATACTCTTTAGTCAGTCTTTTCAAAACATTCAAATTTTCATAAAAGTAACACTTTTCTCCCCCTAAATTTCATTACTGTATTTAATATTTAGTAGAATTTTATAATTGTGATAAATTTGAGAAGCAATAATGACTTTACATTAATATTGATAAACATTATACAGTGTGGATGGTTCTCAGTCATTATGTTTTACTTAGTCAGAAAATGGTTACTTGCATATCAGTTAAGAGAATTTACACCATATCACTAATAAAAATCTGGACCTGTGTTCCATTGGCCTGGCTTGGCTTCCAATCTATATTTGACATAGTCACCATGACTATTTAGCAGATAATATTGCATGGTTCCCCAACAGTCATTTTCAACAATCTCTATTTTCCTTGATTTCTCCATCTTCGTTTTATTACAGAAGATGAATAGACCATATGTTTGGTTTTCTATTTCTTAAACCAAGGTTAGATATGTAACTCTCAAAACATAAACAAAAATTTGTGGAAGAGTTTTGTCTCCCTTATAAAAGGTGAGATGACTAAAGAAAATGTCTTCCTCCTCCTGTCCTTGAGTGTAGTCATATGGCTATGAGTGAAAACCTAAGAAAATATTAAAGATACTTCCACAACACAAACTATGGAGCTGCTAAAATAACTTGGAACTTGGTCATAATCATTTATTATGTTTTTCCCTGTACCGAATGCTTCCTCACTGATGGAGAACGGAGCAAATTGATTGGCTAAATGGTGATCATGTAAGTACTCACTTCCAGAGACAGGGTGTATGTTGGTTGAAGTCATAACTCCCACAGTCTAGGCAAAAAAACTTAAAAAACCCAAAGGGGAAATAAGTCTCACTTAGCATCACATACTCCACTATTCTTATATGGATCCAAAGTTAAAATGAAACATTAGGTTTTATTTCCAGAAAAACCTGAAGTGCTGAACTCTACGGTTCTGCTTCTGTAAACTCTACTAGTGTTTTCCTTCTTCCCTCCTCCTTTCCTAAAATGCTAGTCACTCATAAATTAGAAACCTAGTCAGTAGGAAGATAAGTTGACTTGAGCTAGAGTCAAATGAAACTGTCAAAAGAATAATGTCACTCATTTTAAGTTGCTGTCTGAAGTCTGTCTGCCTTTCACTTTTCTGTAGTCTCTGTAAGACAGTTCTTGTTAAAGGTATATGTCATGTCAGTCAAACACCATAGGTGGTGTTTGCAGTTTGAGATATTGACAACAGATATTTGCTTTCGTCTCCCATATTCTCATCTCAAAGGTTTGTGGTAGATACAGATGCTTCTTGAAAAAGAGGAGACACAAATCATGGATTGAAAAGTGTAGATAGTAGCCAGCACTGCTTATTATTTTCTGACTTATCAGATGGGTACTACATTTAACAAAAATATTTTTCTTTACTTGATTACAAGATTATTTTCATGACAGATTTTATAAAAACTTGTAGTCCTGCAGCTGGATAGAAAAATATGTCTTATATACAATTCAATTCAGTTACTGATAATTTAATAGTTTAAAGGTATAATTTAAGATCCCCTGAAAGATAATATCAAAATCAGATGGCAAAAATCCTTGCATTTTGGGTGACTTAGTTAGGGTGGAGGATAGGGAAAAGTATTACATGTATTCATTCCATAAATGTAATACAAGGAAGTTTGTGAAGTACTAAAATGGAAGAGAAATATTTATGGGAGTTCTGATTCACATCTTTTCACAGAGTCGGGAAATGTTCAAGATGAAGAAGATATTTAAATAATATTTTTCAGGACAGTGAAAATAAAAATCTATATTAGACAGGAATTCAAACCTTGAATAAAAAGATAAATAAACTGGAAAAATTCACTTTTATTATGTCCATCTGTAAGATGGACAGATTTTTTTTTTGGTGATACTATGTGCCTGAGATTTATATTTTTGTTTAGTGAAATGGTTAAATTATTACATGGTGTATATTTAAGCATAGAACTTTCACTTAAATACAAAAGGGGAATGGAGAGAGAAATACTATAAATCCTACAATATATTTTTGTATGGAGAAAAGCACTGAGAATGGAAATCATTCATGCTCTTACAAGATTGCATTTATTGCTGAGTATTGTGATGCATGCCTGTAATGCCAGTGGCTCAGCAGGCTGAGGTAGGAGGATTGTGAGTTCAAAGCCAGTCTCAGAAGTTTAGTGAGGCCCTAAGCAACTCAGCGAGACCCTGTCTCAAAATAAAATATAAAAAGTGCTAGGGATGTGCCTCAGTGGTTAACACCCCTGAATTCAATCTCCAGTACCAAAAAACCAAAATTGCATTTATTACTTTTTGTTCCTGTATAATTTCAAAAATGATTTCATACACTAGAAAAAAAAGTGAATGATATATTTGTGAGAGTAAATATAATTCCTTGATATGATATAAAAATCATTAAAGTATTTGAAAAAATGCAAGGTACCTGGATGTGATGGAATACACCTCAAATCCCAGCAACTAGGAAGGCTGAGGCAGGAGGATTAAAAGTCCAGCCTGTGCAATTTAGTGAGACACTGTTTTATTATATATATGTATGTGTATGTTTTATATATACTTATATATATACACACATATACATGTTTACATATATATGTTTGTGTGTATATGTATGTATGTGTAATATATATAATGTATAGGGGTTGAGGATGTAGCTCAGTGTCGAGTGCTTATCTGACAGGTATGAGACCATGGGTTCAATCCCCAGCACTGAGAGGAAAAAAAAAAGATCTTATGATAAAGGCAAGTAGAATAAAGAGGAAGATTTTGTTAGACTAGTTTACATAGCTGTTAGCAATTTTAATCAAGATTTTGTTTTGTTTCCCTCAGCAGCCCTTCTTTTCGTGATTCATGACGTCAGGCATTTTTTGAGGCCAAGGATACAAATGTGAAAAGTCCTGGTCCTGTGAGGACATGAGGTTACTAATAAAGTGTTGGCTAAAGGAATTAATTCAACACTAAATACATCTCAAACCAATGGTTCAGGCTAATTACCATATTTTGATCAAAGAAAAAACAAAACACAACCAAAAAATATCTCAAACCAATTGCCTGAAACCAATTAGCAGACCATGGAGGAAAGGTAAAGCATAAACCCATCACATAAATATTTTCCAAAAAATATTTTTGGAATGTATTTTGGAAATATATTTTGGAAAAATGTATTTCAAAAAATAAAAAAGAAAGATAGCTAATTTGTTGGTTTTGGAAATGTTTTTATTCATTGCCTTTTAATTTTTCAGTCCCTTAATTTTCTTTTGTTTCCCTCAGATACACTGAATTAGGGATCTGAATAGCATTCAGATATGGATGGCTGAGTAAAGGGCTGAAGACAGCCTAGACAGTAATTATAAAAATACAGAAGAAGCAATAAAATATTATTGTATTGGCAGGTCTGTATGGATACTCATTGGTTGTTTACTTTTTGCTAGGCATTATGCCTGATAAGATTTTGTATGTAAACACACACATATGCAAATATGCACATTCATTTAACCCTTATAATAAACCTAAATTGCAGGGACTATTATTCCTACTTGACAAATGAAGTAGCCTCTATATAGACAGGTTTAGTAATGAGATAAGATGCTACAATGGGAGCTTCAGTTTAGTCAGTAAAGTGATATTATTGTGTCAAAGGGAGTTTTGAGACATAACATACATGAATGGTCCTAAATCCTCAATGAATCTTGAATCTGTCCTAAACCTAAAGAATATTATAAGAACTGGGTTACTGAAGATTGGGGGAGAGGCTTTTTAAAGATGATTTCCTTGGATAGAGTTGTGAGTCTTACACCTTCCCCAAAGGCCAGGGCTGGAAGTGCTTAACCTTAGAACTGAAAGCAGTTTAGTGGGTGAGGCAAAGAGGACACAGAAAAAGGCTGGGGGTGGCCAGGGGCCAGTTAGGCCAGTTCAGGTAGACTTTGTTACTATTTTAAAGATCTTGGGAAGTTGTGATATTTTACACAGCAGGATGACACATTTGCCATCCTCACTTTTACTTTGTGGAGAATGAATGGGCTGTAGTTGAGTGTAAGTGTGCAGTGGACATGGAGTAGGGGCAGTGAAGACATTGGGAGCTCTGGGCCAGCACCAGGCAGGGGTCAGCATTGATGATCAATTCAGTATGTATTTTGTGATCAGAAAATGGTGTAGATGTGGAGGTGAGAAAAAATACATTCTTATGGAGTGTATTTAATTTAGGAGAATAGACAGTATCACACAGAACCTTCTGGGTTGTCTGAGTAAAAGGCTTGAAGTTTCAACCCTCTGGGCATGGTGGCACGTGCCTGTAATCCCAGGGACTCAGTAGGCTGAGGCAAAAGGATCACAAGTTTGAAGCCAGTCTCAGCAACTTAGTAAGGCTCTAAGCAACTTAGTGAGGACTTGTCTCAAAATAAAAAAAAAAGAACTGGGGATGTGGCTTAATGATTAAGTGCCCCTGGGTTCAATGCTCTGTACCAAAAGAAAAAAAACCCAAAATCAAAAAACACAGCTGTATCAGTTTACATAAAATATCTAATGCTTTTTGAACAATTAAAAGAGGAACTTTAAGAGTAAACATTTGCCTTGTCATTCCAAAAATACACACCAAGTCAGGCCCTGGCATTTGCACATAAAGGTCTTTAGAGGACATGAATCTGTTGATTGCTGAAACCGCTGGCTAAACAGGACATCCTTAGCTTTGGTAAGATTAGAAATCGAATTTAGGAAGAATATTGTTACGTGCATATTTTATAAACTATGGGAGATGGGAAGCAAATATTCAGATTTATAGAGAAGATTGAAAAGGTAGGGCTGCTTATTAATACCATGGAAAAAGAGCTTCTAGGTGTTTGAATTTACCAGTTGGATATAGTTTACTAACTTTCTTGCCATAGCTTAAGATATGATTTCTATGCTTCCTTTTTTCTTTGCAGTTTTTTTTCTTAATTTAAACAATGCATAAACACACACTGATTTACTCTTGGTAAAAACCTCAGTGCTCTGAGACCTTCCTGAAATTATTTCTGCCATTGCAATGTTATACTACCAAAGTGGTTATTGCAAAACACTGGGGTACCTTGGTTCAACAAGCCCTCCTTCCCGATTCCCTACCTGCCCACCTGTCTTTTTGCCTTCCTGCTTTCCTTCAGCATTCCATTCATTCATTCATTTACAAATATTGAGTGCCTGGCCAGACTTTGAGCAAGGCACTGGTGATTCAAGAGTTAAAAAGATAGCTATAGTTTATTTTCTTATGGCTCTTACAAGTAAGAAAGAGAGCTATTAAATAAAATAATTTTAGTAATTGATAAGGATTATGAGAAAATGTCACACTAAGCTGTGAGAAAATAGACTGTCATTGTATGTAGCATTCCCAGATTCTCTGAGGAAGTGATATTTCAGTTGAAGGCCGAAGGATTAAAAAAAAAAAAAAAAATCTAAGTGCATTCCAGCGAAAGTGTTTCCATCAGAGAGAAGAGCAAATGCAAAGGCCACTGTAGTCCAAATGGCACTTTGTGTGATGTAGAAAATGATGGTTCCTTCTTAAGATACTGCTGGAACGTTAATGTAATAAGTATATGAATATGTGAAGAGTCCAAATGAGAGTTAAGGCTCTTATGTGGTCAATGTGTACCCTGTACTGTTTTACACTGCAGCCAGGCAGAGACCCTGAGATTGAAAAGAAGTTAATATATATAGTTTTATATATATATATATATATATATATATATATATATATAAATTTTTATATATATATATATATACATATATATTATTTGTAGGTGATACCTTTATTTTATTTATTTTTATGTGGTGCTGAGGATTGAACACAGTGCCTCACATGTGTTAGGCAAGTGCTCTACTGCTGAGCCACAACCCCAGCCCAGAAGTTCATGTATATATTGAAGTAAAAATTAGCTCATGAGGACCGGGGCTGTAGCTTAGTGGTACAGTGTTTGCTAGCATATGCAAGGATTTGGGTGAATCCCCAGTACTGCAAAATAAAAAGTGTCACATGGTCCTGGAGACTCTTCAGTATCCTGGAGAGACAGGGAGGCATCAGAGTCATGCAGCTTTCTCCACCAACTTGGCAAGGTCAAAACATGAGATGCACTTCCACATTTCCTTCTACCCCACACTGAAGATGGCAGGTTAGCTGCAAAATCTCCACCTACTACACATTGACAGTTTACTTCAAAAGCAAGAAGTTGGGATAGTGGGGAAATAAATTTTTTAAAATGTTTTATTAATTTATTATTTTTTACATTTGAATCAGATGGGATATAATTTCTCATTTGGAGGGGCAATACATTTTTAAAAAATTATTTGATTTTCTTTTCCTCCTTCCTACCGTCATCTTCCATTCCCTTTTTTTTTTGTGATAGTAGGAGCAAATGTGACTCCATTTTGTTTTATGACTTCATCCTGTAAAACAACCATGCCAAGTAGAAGAGTCATGACTGGGGCAAAATGTTCTTTTCCTTTTGCTATAGAAACCTTTAAGAACACAAAACTACCTAATAGGGTATTGTTTCTGTAACTAGGGTAACGGGGCTCTGTTTCTGTAACTGGGGTGACTGGGCTAACTGTGATTGGTTAGGCTTCCCTCCGCTTGACTGCACTCTCTTGCTTCTGTAACCTGGTTTGCTTGCATTGGCTAGATCCCCCGAACATCCCTTTTGTGTTTTTCAGGATTATAAGGAGTGCCCTTGCAATTGTTTGGGGCTGATCAGGGGAACAGCTTTATGTTCTGGTCAGCCGCCACTGGTGTGCTTCAATAAAGGCTTGATTCGATTATACGTGAGTGATCTGGAAGTCAGTTTATGAAACCCTGGGACAAAGCTTTAACTATAACATTTTCTTTTCCTGACTCTCCTCTTCTCTCCTTGTCCTCCTCTTATTCCTTCTCTTCTTTCTCCCACTTTCCTCCTCATCCTCCTTCTGTTCCTTCTCCATATTCTTCAATTCAAGGAGGATAAGATTGCCCAGAGATTCTCCAAGACACTTTATCATTTGCTTATTGGCCCAAATCAGTAACTCCTAAATACTTCAGAAAAGGGCACTTCCTCTACTGTCAAAAGATACCCACTTAATCTCAATACTCTTGATCTTAGAATTGTTTTTAAAGGAAGATTGGCAGAATAGTGTGTGTTAAGGTCATATGGACTTACACAGGAGCCTCAGCAATCAGAAGTTTTCAGTGGGTGTTTGTAAACAAGTGGCAGTGTACAACATTATGTCTTGAGTGCTGAATAGCAAATGCATTGGGAGGTACAAAAGCTTGCAAAAGAAAGACAAGTTAAAGGCATTTTCAGGTGAGATTTAAAGGTGACCAACACTAAGACAGTAATGGGAGAAATAAATGAAGGTAACATCACCCCAAGGAGACGGAGCATGGGTGCACCTCTGTTCATTTTGTACCATTGACTTCTGACTTGGAAATGGGCAAAGACTGCTGAACGCTATTAGGGGAGAGAAAAGAGGGATGCCCTATTTTTCACTTTTATTTTTCTTTTATTTGATGTAATGAGACATTGTACAAACAAATCAAAACAAAAAACACTTTTATCTTTGCATCAGAGGCAGGCTTAATTTTTTTTTAATTTTAATTTTTTGGGGTGTAAACTTCTTAAAACTTTCTTTTTTTTGATTTGCTATAATTAGTTATACATGACAGTAGAATGGCACTATGGTACCTCATACATAAATTGGGTATAATTTAAATTTTGAAGAAAAATTTTCTAAATTTCTGACTAAACTAAGGCCCTGGCCTTATCACCAAGTGTTGTTTGTCCTTGTGTTTTTATTGATATTTTTCATGTTCTACCTTGCACGAGGTACCCTGCAAAGGTGCGCAAGGATCCTCAGTCAGTTTCTGAAGGGGAAGTGAAGTAAACTCCTGCTGCATCTGGTATGATGCTATGTGAAGGGACCAGTTCCTTGGAGAGGATGCTCCTATTATACTCCCACTGACTTTACAGGGATAGGAGAGACTCTTGTATAAAAGTGACAGCATTCTGCAAATTTCTGTTCCCTGTGTGCTGGAAATACCCATGTCAGGTGTGCTGTATTTGTTGACAAAACCCACCTGATTTTCCTGATGACAGTACAGAAACTCATGATCTACAAATGGACAAGCTGTGCTGGATTCTGTTTTACACACGGACAACAGAATTGCCTATTAGTTCACCTTTCATAATCTTGATAGTACATGATGAATATGATCTTTGTTTTGTCAACTAAAACCTGAAGTATTAGCAACAAAAGAGGCATATCAATTGAGTTCACTTGAAAGAATGAAATAGCTGTGTGAATTTGGAGTGTCTTCAAATAACTGAAGTACTTAAAATAGACTCATCACAGGAGAAACATGGACAAAATGTGATTCTTTTGGAGTTATTTCTTTAACTACAATTTGTAAAAATAGTTTAAAATTTTATGCTGTGTTTTATTTTTCTTTGAGTACCAGAGATTGAACTCCAGAGCACTTAAGTATTGATTTTCTCTCTCTCTCTCTCTCTCTCTATATATATATATATATATATATATATATATATATAGAGAGAGAGAGAGAGAGAGAGAGAGAGAGAGGGGACCAGAATGAATATATATATATATATATATATATATATATATATATATATATATAGATAGAGAGAGAGAGAGAGAGAGAGAGAGATAGGGTCTCCCTAAATTGCAATCCTCCTGCTTCAGCCTCCCAATCACTGGGATTACAGGCATGCACCACTGTGGCTGATTTATGCTGTATTTTAGAAGGCACAAGAAGCAGTATAGAACTTTAATGCCTGATGAAACTTCCAGAGAGCATTCATTCTGGTCCTTAGGCCAAAGGGAAAATCCAGAAAAAGAGTGGACTAATGTTAGAGCAATAATTTTTTTCCATGTTATGCCTGTTAAGATTTTAAAATAGCTGCCCTTAAGAGTTGATTGCTCATGGATCTGATCATTTTTACCTTAGTTAAAAATGTATTGTTTTAATTGAACAATTCATTATGTTTTGTCAAACATATGTGCTGATATAACTAATTTTACAGTGTAATTTTTCATACAATTTATATAAACCTGATGAAGCTTCCAGAGAGCATTCATTCTGGTCCTCAGGCCAAAGGGAAAATCCAGAAAAAGAGTGGACTAATGTTAGAGTGATAATTTTTTTCCATGTCATGCCTGTTAAGATTTTAAAATAACTGCCCTTAAGAGTTAATTGCTCATGGATCTGATCATTTTTACCTTAGTTAAAAATGTATTGTTTTAATTGAACAATTCATTATGTTTTGTCAAACATATGTGCTGATATAACTAATTTTACAGTGAAGGTAGAGAACATTTGTATCACTCCAGAAAACTTCCTAATGCTCCAGGCTTCCAATTTTTTATCTCACTGCCCCCTCCAACCCCCAACATGCAGGGGCAACCACTGTTTTGTTTTCTGTCACCATGAATTACTTTTGCATGTCTTTGAATTTCATACAATTTATATAACTTCCTCTTTGTTTTCTTTCACTAAAGATGATATTTTATTCTTTCACTAGTCTTTCTTTTTGTGTACCAGGGATTGAACCCAGGGCTCTTAGCTGCTGAGACAAATTTTCAGCCCTTTTTAATTTTTTGAGACAGGGTCTCACTATGTTACTTGGGTTCTGGCTAAGTTGCTGAGGCTGACTTTGAACTTATGATTCTCCTTTCTCCTCATCCCTAGCTGCTGGAATTACAGGTGTGCGCTACTGTGCTTGGCATGTGCATTATTGTCTATATAAGTAATTACAAAGCTGTGCTGGAAGGGGAGTGCTGTCCTCACTGTGTCAAGGACCCCTGCCTGGATGATAACTTTGCCTGTGATGTCAGGAGAACTTGCCTGGACAGCTCCAGTGTTTCTAGACTTAGTGTTGCAATACGGACAAATGCTGGATCTCCTTGCCCAGCCTGGAAATGCAAGAATGGGAAAGTCTGCTGTTCTATGAATTTGGAGTGTCTTCAAATAACTGAAGTACTTAAAATAGACTCATCACAGGAGAAACATGGACAAAATGACCAACATGATGAAGAGTAGGAGTTGATTTTTTTTTAAAACCATAATTACCAAAGTCTCCATCTGATGAAGGTATTTGGGGGTAGCTTTTTATACCTACCACTTTGCTCTTTCTTTCTGACCTAGTCTAGGAGGCCTACAGTGCACTGCATTTAAGTCTGTGGTTTTTAATAGAAGTTCTTTGTGTTGTAAATCACATTTCCATTATCAGATCATTTGCAAACACATTTAAATGATCTCATGGTAAATGCTAATGTATTTCTTTGGTTTATATTGTGTAGTAACGTAATAGAGAGCACCACTTATTTATTTTTCTTGAATTTTAGATCAAATTCTAAAAGAAAAGTTGCCTGTTGTAACATTGTCCCAAACAAACAGAAATGAGTAAATTGCTGATAAAACTTTTTATAATACTACACTAGGGAAAAGAGGACAGTAAACTTATGTTCCTGGTGTCATGGTAGCCTAAATTTACATGGAGTCATTGCCACAAACTCAGCGATGTTGGATAAAACAAGCAAAACATTAATTTTGTGAAAATTTAAGAGAAGGGGGAAAAAACCACCCGAAGTGAGAATAGTAGGAATTCACAATGATGCAATGATAGATGAGCAAAGGATGGGTGAGGAGCATTCAGTGGACTTCAACACTGGCTTTCATGGAGAGGCTGGGATGGGGAAGCCCTGGTTGTAGGAAGTGACATGGCCCGTGCAAGGTCATGAGTGAAACCAAGTTGCCTATATACCTTTGAAAATGCTGGGTAAATGGGAACTACCCCTCTGAAACTGGGCCCTATATGGAACTCTGATTGGAAGAAAAAGGATGCATAAAGAAAAAAGAGTGTTATTTTGTTCAAGCATTAGTTCTTCCAAACATAAATCTAAGCTGAGAAGTTAATATAGAAACTAGCTCTATCAGTAATGCCCTTGGATATTTGCCAGATGACAAAAGTAAATGCAAAATGTCTCTGTAGAGGACACTTAAAATAGGACTGCACAGCCCTAACAAGAACAACACCAAGACCAAATATACAAGGAAACAACCATCTCATTGCAGATGATCTCAAAACAAAAATTTATCAAATGCATCAGGAAATATTCCATAGGAGAAACAGTAAACAGGCATACTAAAGGGGAATTGTATATTTCTAAACATTAGATATTTAAGACAGTAGGAAAATGAGAATTAAGTATTGATTATGTATTTAAAAATGATAAAACGTGCAAATGATATGTAAACAAACCATACACATAAGCCATAATGAAATAGCAGAATAGTACAAACTTCCATCAGACTAAACTATACCAAGAAGTGCAATGTACTAGTTGTCATGGTTTAGATATTAGGTGTTCCCCAGTGGCCCATGTGTGAGACAATGCAAGAATGTTTAGAAGTGAAATGATTGGTTTTGAGAACTTTAACCTAATCAGTGAATTAATCCTCTAATAGGGATTAACTGAGTGGTTAACTGAAGGCAGGAAGAATGTGGCTTGAGGAGGTAGGCATTGGGGTTATGGCTTGGGGTATATGTTTTGTTCCTGGAGAGGAGCTTCTCTATTTCTTGGTGCCATGTTCCCAGATGCTGTGCTTCACCTTGAGCCCTGAGGAATAGAGTCCAGCCATCTATATGGACTGAGACCTCTGAAACTGAGCCTCAAAATAAACTTTTCCTCTAAAATTGTCCTTTGGTTATAGCAGTGAAAAAGCTGACTAAAAGAACTAGGTAAATATCAAGAACTATTAATGAATTGAAAGACAGATTTGAGGAACTCATAGGATTGTAGAAAAGGCAATTAAGAAATGGAAGAAAAAATAAGGTTAAAAACAGTAGAATGATGAATTCCATCACATCTAATACATTTTCCAGAGATAAGGATAGAAAATGGGAGAGATAGTATGTAAATAAAATAGCTGATAATTTTCATGGGTGTTGAAATACAAGAATCTCAGAATAAACACATGTTTAAAGCAATGTATTTAAAGACAGCTGGATGAATCATTGGGAATCTGAAAAACACCAAAGAAAATGTAGAGGCCAAAAGAAATAAGATATGATTTATCCCCTCCCCTCCCCCAAAGCCCCCATATTAAATGAAAACTTCTTTCTTACAAAACTAATGGTCAAAACACAAATCAGTATTATATTTAAAATAATTGGATAGCATTGCAGGATAAAACCTTCATGTTATCATTTAGAAGTGGAAATATGCTAAACAAAAACTAAAATGATTTTCTGTATATTGATTCTCAATGAATGATATGCTAAAAGATACTTCTGCATAAGGGAAATCAAAAAGAAGACAGGACCTTGGTAGTGATGCTGGCTAACTTTAAGGTAGAAGAATCTGTTAAATATTCAGTGAAACCTCTTGAGCATAGAAATGCCAAGTATATACCACTAAATAGCAGAGAAAAAAGTAGGAAATAAATATGATTAATATAAGGGAGGAGGAAAAATAAGAGAAAATCAGAACAAAAGCCTAAAATATAAAATAATACATATAAGTTCATCAAGAGTTATCAGAAAAGTCAGAGGAAACCACTTTCACAATAGAAATTTTCAGACAAAAAATCCATATGTAATTTTAAAACTTTAAAATAAACAATTGTATATATGATGCATGGCTACCTCAGTATGTTGTAAAGTATTTAGGTATGATTGGAAGGAAACACATCTTCCAATTGTTAATTACATGTAAGGAGAGATGAGCTGGTTAAAATCACCATGCAATATTTTATTAAAAATTGCAAAGTATTAAGGTTTTAAATCAACATGCTGCATATGAGACTTGTGTATATTTGAAATTATTTCTAAAGATAAGGAAATAAATCACAAGAACTCACAATGTTAAATATTTATATCCCAGATAAACCAATTTCTGGGAGGTGATCCTTGGTTTGAACATATTCAGCCAAATATTTATTGTCTCCAAAGTCCACAACTACTGCCCATATTGGAATTCCAGATTTTGTAAAGTGATATCATTTACATTTTTAAAGTGATGATTCTGAGTCATGCAAAACCTTCAGTCCTTAGGAAAACAATCCCTTATGCCCATTCTGTTCTTCCTGTAATAAAAATTTGAACAACTACTCTTTAAAAATTTTTTTCCAAGTGTTGAAAAAAACAACTTGTTAATCTGGAATTAAGTAGAAATTATTTGTAGCCTTGTATTCCTTAAAGATTTTAGCCTTTGGGAATTTTTCTGTAAATATAAATATAAAAACAATGCAGGCCCTGTCCTCATTCCATGTATTTGTTTCTGCCAAAATATTAACATAGAATAAATAGTAGAAAATGCCTATTCCACATTAGTTATAACAGTGGTTTCATGTTTTTAATAATTGATGTATTTATTAAATACTGTTATGATTTAGATTTGAGGTATCCCCTAAAAGCTGATGTGTGAGACAATGCAAGAAATTTTAGACGTGAAATGATTGGGTTATGAGATTCTTAATCAGTGCATTAATCCACTTGAATAGATTAAGTAGGTGGTAACTGTAGCCAGGTGAGATGGGACTGGAGGCTTTATATTTTGTCCCTGGTGAATGGAGCTCTCTTTCTCTGCTTCCTTGTTGCTGTGTCCTGAGCCACTTTCCCCCTCCACACTTTAGCGGTGATGTTCTCTTATCTTCTGCCCCAGAGCAATGGAGTCCACCATCTATGGACTGAGACCTCTGAAACTGTGAGCCAAATAAACTTTTTCTCCACTAATTGTTCTTATCAGGTCTCTTGGTCACAACAAGGGACAGTATGAAACAAGTACATACTCTTTGCTAGAAAATGTACACACATATAATCTTATCATTTAAGCACTCTAGGTAATAGCTGCCTTTAAGGATATAAGTGTTTCCAATATTATCAATCATCAATGATCTATAATTAGTATTCTTTAGACCAGTCCCTTTCCACCACATTTACTTTTGCATGAAGACTCTTGAAAGTGCCACTGCCTTTGTACATCAAAGTATTTCCACAGCTAATGAAGCTATAGCACATATTTTTCTTTTTTGTTTTGTTTTTCCTTACAGCTCACAATGGGTTTCAGATTATTATTTTTTGGTAGGGAGGCAGTATATGCTACAAAGCAGGTAATGTAAGTGTGATGAAAGGAGCCAAAATGTCCCCTTGTCCTACATGTTTGTTCTCCCTGCTGACATTTGTTTACTCCAAGATTGTCAGGCACTGGGAAAACTGACTCATGACTCCAAGGCACTTAAGGCAGAATATCAGTAACAAAAAAACAGAACCCTACCTTAATGCTGAAGTAAGAAATGCTGATCAATGTACTTTCTTCCCACTCAGGAAGAAAGAAATTTGAATAAATAGTGGCCTGCTTAATGAATGTGTGAGATCAGGTCTGGAGAGAGACAAAGATGGAGCTCCGTATCAGACAAATGCACATCTCATCTGAGCACACCAGTCAGTGCTAGAGATGACAGTCTGGGGTTTCCTATTCCTCTCATTTTCATTTGCTTTTGTCATTTCATTTACATCTATTTATCATTGTTCATTTATCATTGTTCAAGGGTGAAAGGAGTTTGGATTTATATGGAAGAAGGCCTGGGATAGGGATCTAGGTTTGTGAAGTTTATATAGGGATATAAAATAAAGTTTTGGAAAAGATACCATAAAGGAAAAGCTGGAGAGTAGACTAAGAAGACCTGAACATAGGAAGGAGTTTGGGTAGAACTTGCGTTCATTAACTCTGATCAAGAAATGATCAAGGATGCTTCAGAGTGTCTGTTCTTGAAGAAGACCACATTCTTTTTTTCTCCTGTTAAAAGAATGTTAGTAATTTCTGAAATGATACCGATGAATAAACTGAAGTTCTGCTAATTGTTCTAACAAACCCCCAAACTTTGGTACTTAACCCAATAGAAATGACTTTACCTGTCATGTAAAGTCTAAAACTGTTGTTCACAATTGATGGGTGGCTCCTTTTTGAGCCGTTGTTAAGGTATTTCATGTAAATATTTCTGTCATATTCAATGTTTGGCTATATACTAACTGGCCTCAAGTCACAGGGAGGAGGGTGGGAAATGATGCATGGGAAGATCTATGACTAGGCTTGGATGTGATGTACATTACTTACACAGTGACCATATGTGACAACACATTGTCTGGGTAAGTGGTATTACTGAGAGTCTTGCCAGAAGAAAAAGCTCTCATGGTGGAAGTATGTGCCAAATTCAGGGAGATCTTTTACAT
Organism: Marmota monax; assembly: GCF_021218885.2. Classification (NCBI taxonomy): domain Eukaryota; kingdom Metazoa; phylum Chordata; class Mammalia; order Rodentia; family Sciuridae; genus Marmota; species Marmota monax. The sequence continues at coordinate 3,150,448 of NW_026693537.1, forward strand.
CATTATTACCTGTGTTCTCACTGGTGTCTTATATTCTATAATTAAGCTTTTTTCAATCGATTCTTATAAATTGCTGTGCAAATTGTAGAAATAGGTATTTAGAAGCTTGACAGATATTTATCCCTTGGGTGTAAATTATTTCTCCTTAATTTTGGAGTCATAACTCATTGATAAATATTGAAATCAATAATTATTTTTTAACAAAAATATATTTTAGCTCTCAAGATATATTTATATGAATTAATAATTCTTCTGTAATATGTATTCCTCTGGCTGCTGAAAAAAATCTAAAATAATAGTGTAACTGCAAAATGTGGACATTTTGCTTGGGGTTATTCATTATGAATGAAAGTATGACCATATAAATTCCTCACATTGAATTCTTGTAGATAACAACAGGGTAGAGGGTTTGTGAGACATCCTAAGAAATTGTCACATTTCTTCACAAGGCAAAAGGATGAGTTGGTTGCAGAATTACAGCCTTAAGTCTCAATCTGTTTGCCTTCTGTCAGTTTTGGAGAGATAATTTTTTTTTAAATCGTTGTTTCAAGAAATATCAACATACATGCATAATATCAATGCTGTCATCTGAAGTTTTTTATATAAGCAGGTGGTTTTGGACCTTGCCTGCAGCAATAGCCTTTGATTGTTTAAGGGCTAGTGATGTACCCTAGGTAGCTCCAGTTAAACAGTTATTTGTAGTCATTAAAATACACACCTTTATACTGTATCTTTAATCTTTTTGCACTTGTAATAGACTCACAGTATGAGAATATTATAAAAGATGTTTCCCCCACAGTTATACTTCACCTTTTCTTTTCTGGCAACATACATAGTAGATTTTTTTTCTGTATGAATATAATTGAGATGGTACATAAGCATGAATATTTGATAAAATACAATCATAGACAGCCTGATAAAATCATTTGAGATGGGTTCTACAAGAATCTAAATCCAACTAAGTGCTTTTATTCAGACCTCGCTTTTGAAGCTAAAATCTAGAGTTCATCAAGAATCCCAGAATGATGAAGATATGTTTCATTCCTTTATGGTTCTGAAAAAAATGGACTATGTATGAAGTAGCCACAGAGGAAAATAACACAAAACCTAAGGGATGGTCAATTTGATCTCTACTCCACTTTTACACCATAGTCACCAGTCTCCAGTTTGTAGGAATGGAAGAGTGACAGAGCCTATTATGCCACAACAAATCCCCACATGTTGTCAGAATGTGTGGGAGGTCAGGAATGCAGCTGATTTTGGTGGGAAATTGCACGGACAGCTCAGAAAGAAACTTTAAATCCAGAAGCTATATGAGTTCTGGAAAAAGAATTATATGTTTTGGACACAACGAGAACTGCTATTGAATCCTGATTCTGCCATTTAGTTTTGTGGTGACCATAGGCAAGTTATGTAACTTTGTCATGTCTTGATTTTTCTCATTTGTAACATAGGAATGATGGTATTTTATCAGTTGAAATTGTTTATTGTCAGTGACAGTTACCCCCAACTCATCTTGGTTTAAACAGAATTTAAAAATTATTTTTATTTTGGCCCTCCTAATAGGAGCTGTTTGATTTAGGGTCATGCTCTTTAATGTTCCCATTCTCCCTCTTGGCATTTCTCAACAGTTTGGATGTTATCTACTCGTGATGCTTTGACATTGCACAAATTGTCTTGAAACTAACAAAATTGACTAGAAAACTTTCATGACATATTTATACAGTAATCCAAGCAGAAAGAGAAGAGTATATTTTTAAAAAATAGCTCCCACAGAAGAGAAGGAAACATTACCTAGCAATTTCCTATAAAATAACTTCTTGCTATGTCTGAAACAATCACTATGGCCAGACAAGTAATATAAGCTGCTAGGCTTAGGCCATTTAGGGTATAACTCAGAGACAGATGCCCAATCTCTACTGAAAACAATTATGACTGAGGTGTGGTTCTCCAAAAACATCCATGTTTGGTTTAGGGCAAAAAGATGTTGCTGGGAGCTTGGGGGACAAACATCTGCTTGCTACCATTTGATTACTCCTGTCCACATGTCTTCTTCCCATAAAGTCATGTTAAAGTATGTTCATCCCATTTCCCTCTAAGAAGAAGGCCATGTACAACTGCATCACTGAGTGGGAGAGTTCACACACATATTTAATGCTAGAATATCTCCAGGAGGGCCTGCCTGTGTGGTTGGCCCTTAGTCAACTCGTGGAACTATGGTGCTTGGCTTTTACCTCTACTTCTCTTCTGTGGGATTAATAAGGTGGTTTTGTATTTCTTAGGCACACTGGACTGTGCTGTATCCGTTTGTCAAGACAGTTTAGGCATACAATGTGTTTCTAGGAACAGTGACTTCCTTCTGTAGTTTCCAGTAATCATGACTAGTCTTGTAGGTCAATGTATCTACCTGACCAGTTCTCTCAAAAGTTTTGTACTATGAGATTCAAGTGGTTTCCCTGGAAAGACATTTTGCATGTGCTACAGTTTGCTGTTGGAGGAAGAACATATTCTGTGTGACTTCCTTAAGGAAGAACATTAGAAACACTTGCCTGGTTCTGGACCTTTCCCATCTCAATAATCCTGCTTTGTATACTTTTGCTGTAACAAATATTAGCCTGAGTATAACTGCTTCTGAGGCCTGTGAATATTTCAAGAAAATCATCAGACTTGTGTGTGATTGTGGTTTTATGATTCCTAAAGCAACAACACTGCAGCTTCCAGATCCCAAACCAGGATTCTCTGGTTTAGGGGTCAGCAAACCAAATCTCAAATTCTTTAGGTTTTGTGAATCAGACTGTCTCTGTAGCAATTACTCAGCTCTGCTAGCTGTTGAAAGCTAGTGTTAAAGAAGCCTTACACTACATATAAACAGAAGGATGTGGCTGTGTGTCAGTACAACTTTAATTATAAATGCAGACGTGGCAGTGGAAGGGTTTGAGTCACACTGTAGTTTGTTGGACCTTGCTCGGGTAATGATCCATAGTCTTGGCTCTGTCCAGATCTAGCTTCTTGTGGCATGGTGATCTGACCAAGTTTAAGTTCTTCCAACACAATTAATATATAGTAGTGGTACTCTAAAAATTTATTAATCATTGGTTCATAGTACAGATTGCTTCTCCCTGCACCAGTTAAAATGAACTCCTTACTCTGATAGTAAAGTGAGTTCCATCAGCAAATCTGGTTCTTCTGTTTCCACTGGTGGTGTCTTACCTGCCCATTGACACTGTGACTACATCTCAGATAGGAGTTTGGATGGTATCAACCTTCAGAGTCTCACAGGGCTCACTACTACTTCTTGTAGAGACTTAAGAATTGATGTGGGGGGTTGAAGAACACTTTAGCAACCTTCATTCTTCCCTAGTTCCTCTGAATTGGGGGTTTTGCCCTAAAATTATTTCTTTAATATTCACTTTATTTCAGATTGTTATACTTCAAATGAAAGTAACCAAAACTAAAGATGTTACTAGACAATCTTTGAATTTCTAACCTGGCTTAAGAAATTTGTTTATCAGAAATAGGTGTTGGTATAGTGGCCACCACCTTGTTCTTTTCTTGGGAACAATGTGGGGCAATAGGTTGAGAAGGACTAGTCTGTCTTTTATGTAGTGTCATATATACCTAATTAAAATAAATAATGTAGTGAGTGCAAAATAAGCTTATTTGGGAAGTGCCTAAGAAAACAAACAACCCAATCAACAAATAGGCCTAGGACCTGAAGAGACACTTCTCAGAAGATGATATAGGACTGTATAATCAACAAATATATGTAAAAATGTTCAACATCTCTAGTAATTAGAGAAATGCAAATCAAAAGTACTCTAAGATATCATCTCATGCCAGTCAGAATGGCAGCTATCAAGAATACAAACAACAATAAATGTTGGCAAGGATGTGGGGGAAAAGGCTTGCTCATATATTGTTGATGGGACTGCAGATAGTATAACCAATCTGGAAAGCAGTATGGAGATTCCTTAGAAATGGAGCCACTATTTGACTCAGCTATCCCACTACTTGGTCTATACTCAAAGGACTTAAAATCAGCCTACTATTATATCAAAACCACATCAATGCTCATAATGGTTCAAATCACAATAGCTAAACTGTGGAAGCAACCTTCAGTAGATGAATGGATAAAGAAACTGTGACATACATACAATGGAATATTATGCAGTAGTAAAGGAATAATATTATGGCATTTTCAGGTAAATGGATGGAGTTGGAGAATATCATGCTAAGAGAAGTAAGCCAATCTCAAAAAACCAAAGGCCGAATGTTCTTATAAGTAAATGCTGATCCATAATGGGGATGGGGGAGGCATAAGAAAAATGGAGAAAATTTGATTGGGCAAAGGGTGGGGAGGATGCATGAGGGTGGGAAATATGGTGGAATGAAGTGGACATTCATTACCCTAGGTACATGTATGACTGCACATAGGTGTGACTTTACATCACGTACATAGAAATATAAAAGTTGTGCTGCAGTTTTGTACAATGTGTACAATGAATCAAAATTCTGTCATATATACCTAATTAAAATAAATAATTAAAAAAAGAACTTCCCTCAGGCTGTAATGTTTGTATTTTTTTTTTTTTTTGAGAATTGGGCAGCAGCAGGGAATGAATTCCAGCACATAATCACTAAGCCATACCCCTCAGTCCTATTTTGTATTTTTATTTAGAGACAGGGTCTCACTGAGTTGCTTAGCACCTCGCTTTTGCTGAGGCTGGCTTTGAACTCAGGATCCTCCTGCCTCAGCCACCTAAGTCTCTAGGATTACAGGTATGTGCCACTGCATCCAGCTCAGACCATAATTTTGTGGTCTGCTAATATTGCTTCCCAGGATTTAACTATAACTAATTTTTACAGAGGGTTGATAATTTAGTTTTTCTTCCATCAGAGATGAAAAGTCACTTTGATTGCAGAACAAAAATTGAGGAAGAAAACAATGAATATACAGCAAAGAGTCCTACATCTTAAAAAACAAAACAAAACCAAAACAGAATCAAAGAAATGCACATAGCCTAGGTAGGTGTTCTTTTTTTTTTTAACTTTATTCATTTTTATGTGGTGCTGAGAGATCGAACCCAGTGCCTCATATGTGATAGACAAGTGTTCTACCACTGAGCCACAACCCCAGCTCAGAGAGCCCTACTTCTAATGAATTATGTGCAATATAAAAGAATATTTATTTACTTTAGCCAATTTTATTTGTAAGGAAAAAATAACATGTATGGAATATTGGCAGAACAAGAAGAGGAAATTGAAACAATGCAATGTTCACCTTCTATTTCTCCATTAGCCATTCACCTCTTTTTCATTATAAGAATCTCAGGTTTTTAACCTGGGCATATTGCTGCCCAAGTTACTTATACATTTTCTAATTCTTTAGCAGTAAGATAAGTAGGTGACTAAATTATGGCCTATGAAATATAAACAAAAGTTTTGTGTATGGGGGAGCTGGGGTTGTGGCTCAGAAGTAGAGCGCTCGCCTAGCATGCTTGGCATCAGGTTTAATCCTCAGCACCACATAAAAATAAAAATTAAAAAAAATGTATCTACCTATAGCTAAAAAAATAAAAATAAAAATTTTTGTGTATGAATTCTAATACAGTTCCCTAAAAGGAAAGAAGAATTGTTTGAACTTTCTACATTTTCTTTTTTGATCTGAAACACAGACATGATGTTGGAGTTCCAATAGCCATCTTGGGCAATGATGTACCCTTAATGGTGTAATGGAAGGGGAGATGCTGGGTTTCAAGATTATGGAGCTGCCATACCAATTTTAGGCAGCCTATTTCCAAAATTATTTTGTGAGGGATATCTTACTTAATTCAGGCTATTTTGGACAGTATTTGTTCAATGCAAATGAACATAATAGTACTTAAGTATTTCTGTATTTAATATTAAGTATGAAAAGGTGGTTTTAAATGATTTGGGAAGATGCAGCTTATAAGCTTACAAAAGAAAATGGAAATGAACAATTGAACCAGGGAGGCAGAGGCAAAGAAATTAGGATAAACATATCACACAGTCAAACATTCATATCTCCTTGTTGGTATTTATCTTTAAAACTTTCTTATAGCAGCTGAGTCTAATTCTCTATGTGAACACAGCATATTGTGGCCTAGGTTCAAGCAATTATGCCACTCACCTAAATCAAAACCAATGGTTATCAGCAAAAAGAAAGTCCTTCCTAGATGTGGCTGTGGAAAGAGATGTCATTCAGGATCCAGTGCCAATTTCTGAGTCTTTATGACCAAATACAGTAGACTAGTGCTTTATGAACAAAATAAATTTTGTTTTCCAAGTTACAAAGGCTGAGAAATCCAAGTTCAAGATGTGGCAGATTCTTTGCCTACTTCCTTCACAAACAGATGTCTTCTCATTATAACCTACATGGCAGAGAGATAGATGGGTCCCTTTGTCCTCTTTTATAAGGGCATTAGTCCCATCCTTAACAGTGCTGGCCTTATGACCATCCACTCCAGAAGTCATCACATCTTTGGCACTATCATCTTGGAGAGTGGGGTTCAACAAATGAATTTTGGGAGGTGTTATCGTTTGGATGTGAGGTATCCGCCAAAATCTCACAAGTGAGACAATGCTAGAAGGTTTGGAGGAGAAAAATTTGGGTTACAGCCTTTGCCTAATCAGAGGGTTAATCCCTGATGGGATTAATTGAAGTTGTAGGGTGTGGCTGGAGGAGGTGGGAATTGGGGCGTGGCTTTAGTGTATATATTTGTATCTGGAAAGTGGAGTGTCTCTTGATTACCATGATGTGAGCTGCTTCCCTTGGCTGCATTCTCCCACTGTGTTGTTCAGCCTCAGCTCCAGCCATGAGGAATGGAGCCGCCATTCTATGGACTAAGACCTCTGAAACTGTGAGCCCTTGAATAAACCTTTCCTCCTCCACAATTTAGTTACAGCAGTGAAAAGGCTTACTAAAACAGAAGGACTCAAGCATTCAGACCACATTACCAATGAGGTGAGATGTATTCTCATGGGATGGAGCAGTTAGCATTGGCAGCAATGGTATTTTCACTGTAGAAAATCTCTGGTTGGCTTTTGCTTCAATTTTAACTATGTTGCTGCTGTTTCATTCTTTCTCTTCTCCAGTTTTCCTGGTAGTTCAAATCTGGGAACAATTCAACATCTTTTCAGATATTCCATTTATTTGCTTATATCAGTCATTCTGTGTTGGTTTCTAACTCAAACTCCATCTGATAGATGACTTCTAATAATTATTCAGTATGTAGTACTGCAAAAACAAGCTTTGATTTAAATAAGAAATTTCAACCTGTCTTTTTTTCTGAATTGATTTTAAATAACATCCATATGTTTCTCCAGGGGCGAGAAGTCATAGGATCCGCTTTGATTAGTCTTTTTGCCTTTCTAAATTCATGTTTCAAAGCCAATTCATTCAAAGTTGAAAAAGATGAATTTGGATTAAAATAATGAACCCATATGTTTCAAATGGATTTTGAATTTATTGAGAATAAGACTCCTCAAATCCACACTTGATAGATTACGTATCTAAAATTGTTATACATGTCACTTTATTTAATGTGTGTTTAAGTAATGAAAAGTGAAAAGGACATAGTTTCTATAACCAGTGAGGCAGTCATTCCAAAATTTTGTCCATTTCTCAAGTGAACTTTCATCAAGTGCCTGAATCACAGAAGTTCATTAATAAACATTTATTAATAGTTGAATTCAACAAGAATAGGTGGTTTTTATGAGATTGCTTAAGTATAATTCTTACACCTTACAAAGATGGAAGAATTTAGTGGTGGGGTTGGGGTGGAGAGGTGGTCAACAGCAGTAAAAAATGATATTTGAGCCATATAATTCTGTTATACAATTTAAGTGATGATTGGTGGATAATTTAAACAAAGTCCAAGTCTATGTCCACTTTTTAGCTGTTTAACATCTCAATGTTTATGTTCAAGTGCATAACACTTTCTTTTTTTAAAAGAGAGAGAGAGAGAGAATTTTTAAAAAAATATTTATTTTTTAGTTTTTTCAGCAGACACAACCTCTTTGTATGTGGTGCTGAGGATCGAACTCCGGCCGCACACATGCCAGGCGAGTGTGCTACCGCTTGAGCCACATCCCCAGCCCAAGTGCATAACACTTTCTTCACATTCAATAATCATTTTACAAACTGGCATATATTCAAGTTACCTTATTACAGACTGCATTCAAAGTGTGCATCAAAAACACTGAAATTCATCTCTTGAAGATTTTCACATCCTGACTGCTTACAGGGGAGATTTCATTATTGATTTGACTTCATCATTCTCCTTTTACCACCTATCAATTCTTATGTGAATTAAAATCTTCCCTTAGTATCTTTAAGAAACATAAGTTGCATGTATTTATAATAAAATATCAGAAATAAAATTTGGGCATGACTGGTTTGAGAGTTTCGTTAAGGAACAATCACCCACTTTTTACTTTTTTGTTTTCTTTCATATTTTTTTTTTTTTTAATTTTTTATTGTGGGTTGTTCAAAACATTACAAATTTCTTGACATCTCATATTCCACACTTTGATTCTAGTGGGTTATGAACTCCCACCTTCACCCCATACACAGATTGCAGATTCACATCAGTTACACATCCATTGATTTACAAATTGCCATACTAGTGTCTGTTGTGCTCCGCTGCCTTTCCCATCATCCACCCTCCCCCCTCCCCACCTCTCCCCTCCCCTCCCCTCCCCTCCTCTCTCTCTACCCCCTCCACTGTATAACCCTGAGGGTCTCCTTCCATTACCGTGCAATTTACCTTCTCTCTCCCTTTCCCTCCCACCTCTCATCCCTGTTAAATGTTAATCTTCTTCTCCTGTTCTTCGTCCCTACTCTGTTCTTAGTTACTTTCCTTATATCAAAGAAGACATTTGGCATTTGTTTTTTAGGGATTGGCTAGCTTCACTTAGCATAATCTGCTCTAATGCCATCCATTTCCCTGCAAATTCTATGATTTTGTCATTTTTTAATGCAGAGTAATACTCCATTGTGTATAAATGCCACATTTTTTTTATCCATTCGTCTATTGAAGGGCATCTAGGTTGGTTCCACAGTCTTGCTATTGTGAACTGTGCTGCTATGAACATCGATGTAGCAGTGTCCCTGTAGCATGCTCTTTTTAGGTCTTTAGGGAATAGACCAAGAAGGGGAATAGCTGGGTCAAATGGTGGCTCCATTCCCAGCTTTCCAAGAAATCTCCATACTGCTTTCCAAATTGGCTGCACCAATCTGCAGTCCCATCAGCAATGTACAAGTGTACCCTTTTCCCCACATCCTCGCCAGCACTTGTTGTTGTTTGACTTCCTAATGGCTGCCAATCTTACTGGAGTGAGATGGTATCTTAGGGTGGTTTTGATTTGCATTTCTCTGACAGCTAGAGATGTTGAGCATTTTTTCATGTACTTGTTGATTGACTGTATGTCCTCCTCTGTGAAGTGTCTGTTCAGGTCCTTGGCCCATTTGTTGATTGGGTTGTTTGTTCTCTTATTGTCTAATTTTTTGAGTTCTTTGTATACTCTGGATATTAGGGCTCTATCTGAAGTGTGAGGAGTAAAGATTTGTTCCCAGGATGTAGGCTCCCTGTTTACCTCTCTTATTGTTTCTTTTGCTGAGAAAAAACTTCTTAGTTTGAGTAAGTCCCATTTGTTGATTCTAGTTATTAACTTTTGTGCTATGGGTGTCCTATTGAGGAATTTGGAGCCCGACCCCACCAACTGTAGATCGTAGCCAACTTTTTCTTCTATCAGACGGCGCGTCTCTGATTTGATATCAAGTTCCTTGATCCATTTTGAATTCACTTTTGTGCATGGCGAGAGAAAGGGATTCAGTTTCATTTTGTTGCATATGGATTTCCAGTTTTCCCAGCACCATTTGTTGAAGATGCTATCCTTCCTCCATTGCATGCTTTTAGCCCCTTTATCAAATATAAGATAGTTGTAGTTTTGTGGATTGGTTTCTGTGTCCTCTATTCTGTACCATTGGTCCACACGCCTGTTTTGGTACCAGTACCATGCTGTTTTTGTTACTATTGCTCTGTAGTATAGTTTGAAGTCTGGTATCGCTATACCACCTGATTCACACTTCCTGCTTAGCATTGTTTTTGCTATTCTGGGTCTTTTATTTTTCCATATGAATTTCATGATTGCTTTCTCTATTTCTACAAGAAATGCCATTGGGATTTTGATTGGCATTGCATTAAACCTATAGAGAACTTTTGGTAATACCGCCATTTTGATGATGTTAGTTCTGCCTATCCATGAACAGGGTATATTTTTCCATCTTCTAAGATCTTCTTCTATTTCTCTCTTTAGGGTTCTGTAGTTTTCATTGTATAAGTCTTTCACCTCTTTTGTTAGGTTGATTCCCAAGTATTTTATTTTTTTTGAAGATATTTTGAATGGAGTGGTTGTCCTCATTTCCATTTCAGAGGATTTGTCGCTGATATACAGGAATGCCTTTGATTTATGCGTGTTGATTTTAAATCCTGCCACTTTGCTGAATTCATTTATTAGCTCTAATAGTTTCTTTGTAGAGCCTTTTGGGTCTGCTAGATATAGAATCATATCATCTGCAAATAGTGATAATTTAATTTCTTCTTTTCCTATTTTTATGCCTTTAATTTCTTTCGTCTGTCTAATTGCTCTGGCCAGTGTTTCGAGAACTATGTTGAAGAGAAATGGAGAGAGAGGGCATCCCTGTCTTGTTCCAGATTTTAGAGGGAATGCCTTCAGTTTTTCTCCATTCAGAATAATGCTAGCCTGAGGCTTAGCATAGATTGCTTTTACAATATTGAGGTATGTTCCTGTTATCCCTAGTTTTTCTAGAGTTTTGAACATAAAGGGATGCTGTACTTTGTCAAATGCTTTTTCCGCATCTATCGAGATCATCATATGGTTCTTATTTTTAAGTCTATTGATGTGGTGAATAACATTTATTGATTTCCGTATATTGAACCATCCTTGCATCCCAGGGATGAATCCTACTTGATCATGGTGTACAATTTTTTTTATATGTTTTTGTATCCGATTCGCCAGAATTTTATTGAGGATTTTTGCATCTAGGTTCATTAGAGATATTGGTCTGTAGTTTTCTTTCTTTGAAGTGTCTTTGTCTGGTTTAGGTATCAGGGTGATGTTGGCCTCATAGAATGAATTTGGAAGTTCTCCCTCCTTTTCTATTTCCTGAAGTAGCTTGAAAAGTATTGGTATTAGTTCTTCTTTAAAGGTTTTGTAAAATTCTGCTGTATACCCATCGGGACCTGGGCTTTTCTTAGTTGGTAGTCTTTTGATGGTTTCTTCTATCTCCTCAATTGATATTGGTCTGTTTAGGTTTTCTATATCCTCCTGACTCAATCTGGGCAGATCATATGACTTAAGAAATTTATCTATGCCTTCACTATCTTCTAATTTATTGGAGTATAAGGATTCAAAATAGTTTTTGATTATCTTCTGTATTTCTGAAGTGTCTGTTGTGATATTGCCTTTTTCATCCCGTATGCTAGTAATTTGAGTTCTCTCTCTTCTTCTCTTCACTAGCATCGCTAAGGGTCTGTCGATTTTGTTTATTTTTTCAAAGAACCAACTTTTAGTTTTGTCAATTTTTTCAATTGTTTCTTTTGTTTCGATTTCATTAATTTCAGCTCTGATTTTAATTATTTCTTGCCTTCTACTTCTTTTGCTGTTGTTTTGCTCTTCTTTTTCAAGGATTTTGAGATGAAGTATGAGATCATTTATTTGTTGGTTTTTTCTTTTTTTAAGGAATGAACTCCAAGCAATGAATTTTCCTCTTAGAACTGCTTTCAATGTGTCCCATAGATTCCGATATGTTGTGTCTGTGTTTTCATTTATCTCTAAGAATTTTTTAATTTCCTCCTTGATGTCTTCTATAACCCATTGATCATTCAGTAACCTATTGTTCATTCTCCAATTGATGTATGCTTTTTCCTTCCTTCTTTTATCGTTGATTTTCAGTTTCATTCCATTATGATCAGATAAGATGCATGGTAATATCTCTACTCCTTTATATTGTCTAAGAGTTGCCCTGTGACATAATATATGATCTATTTTTGAGAAGGATCCATGTGCTGCTGAGAAAAAAGTGTAACTGCTTGATGTTGGGTGGTATACTCTATATATGTCAATTAGGTCTAGGTTATTAATAGTGTTATTGAGTTCTATAGTTTCCTTATTCAACTTTTGTTTGGAAGATCTGTCCAGTGGCGAGAGAGGTGTGTTGAAGTCTCCCATGATTATGGTGTGGTGGTCTATTAGACTCTTGAACTTGAGAAGAGTTTGTTTGACGAACATAGCTGCACCATTGTTTGGGGCATAAATATTTATGATTGTTATGTCTTGTTGGTGTATGGTTCCCTTAAGCAGTATGTAGTGTCCCTCTTTATCTCTTTTGATTAACTTTGGCTTGAAATCTATTTTATTTGATATGAGTATGGACACGCCTGCTTGTTTCCGAAGTCCATATGAGTGATATGATTTTTCCCAACCTTTCACCTTCAGCCTATGTATGTCTTTTCCTATCAAATGCGTCTCCTGTAGGCAGCATATTGTTGGGTCTTGTTTTGTGATCCATTCTACTAGCCTGTGTCTCTTAATTGGTGAGTTTAAGCCATTAACATTTAGGGTTATTATTGAGATATGGGTTGTTCTTCCAGCCATATTTGTTTATTTCTGTTACTAAACATTGTTTGTTTTCCTCTTTGATTGTTTCCCCCCCCCCTTTACTGTCCTACCTCCCACTGTTGGTTTTCATTGTTATTTTCCATTTCCTCTTCCTGTAATACTTTGGCTAGGATGTTTTGAAGAGATGGTTTTCTAGCTGCGAATTCTTTAAACTTTTGTTTATCGTGGAAGGTTTTAATTTCATTCTCCATCCTGAAGCTTAATTTCGCTGGATACACAATTCTTGGTTGGAACCCATTATCTTTCAGTGTTTGAAATATGTTATTCCAGGATCTTCTAGCTTTCAGAGTCTGTGTTGAAAGATCAGCTGTTATCCTGATTGGCTTGCCCCTAAATGTAATCTGCTTCCTTTCTCTTGTAGCTTTTAAAATTCTCTCCTTATTCTGTATGTTGGGCATCTTCATTATAATGTGTCTAGGTGTGGATCTCTTATGATTTTGCACATTCGGCGTCCTGTAGGCTTCTAGGATTTGGGATTCTGTCTCATTCTTCAAGTCTGGGAAGTTTTCTTGTATTATTTCATTAAATAGACTGCTCATTCCTTTGGTTTGGAGCTCTGTACCTTCCTGTATCCCAATGACTCTTAAGTTTGGTCTCTTAATGTTATCCCATATTTCTTGGATGTTCTGCTCATGGTTTCTTAACAGTCTTGCTGAGCTGTCTATGTTCTTTTCCAGTTGAAATACTTTGTCTTCATTGTCTGATGTTCTATCTTCTAAGTGTTCTACTCTGTTGGTAGTATTCTCCATTGAGTTTTTAAGTTGGTTTATTGCTTCCTGCATTTCTAGGATTTCTGATTGCTTGTTTTTTATAACCTCTATCTCCCTGTATAGTTGATCCTTTGCTTCCTGGATTTGTTTGCGTAATTCGTTGTCGAAGTGATCTTTCATTGTCTGATTTTGCTGTTTAATGTCTTCCTTGATACTCCAGATCATCTGAAGCATGTATATCCTGAATTCTTTATCTGACATTCCATCTGCTGCAGCTGTTACCTCTTCTAAAGTTGCGTTGACCTGCATTGCTTGTGGTCCTTTCTTTCCTTGTCTTTTCATACTGCTTGCGTATCTTTCCTGCAGGTGCGGGCGGCGGCTCTGCTCTCTCCTTATTCCAATTGGGGTGTCGTGGCTACCACGCCGGCAGGTCACTGGGCCTGTTCTGGGAGCTGGTGGCGGCTCTGTTCTGCCCCTACTCCAATTGGGGTGACGTGTCTGTCGTACCAGCAGGCCACTGGGCCTGTCCCGCTGGTCGGTCGCAGATCTGCCCACCTTTCGGGCACGGGTGGAGGCTCTGCTTTGCCCCTACTCCAATTGGGGTGTCGTGACTACCCCGCCTGCAGGATGCTGGGTCTGTTCCTGGCAAGGGAGGCGACTCTGCTCTGTCACTACTCCAATTAGGGTGGTGTTTGTACCCCGCCGGCAGGCTCCTGGGCCTGATCCGCCGGTCTGTTGTAGGTCTGCCTACCTTGAAGGCGCGGGCGGCGGATCTGCCCTGCCCCTCCTACCACGCCTGCGGACCCCTGGGCCTGATCTGCAGGTTGATCACTGGTCTGCTCACCCTGCGGGCACGGGTGGCGGTTCCGCTCCACCCCCACTCCAATTGGGGTCACGTGACCACCACACCGGCAGGGCCTGATCCGGGCGTGGGATAAGGATCTGCTCTGCCCCTACTCGAGTTGGGGTGATGTGTGTACCACACTGGCAGGCCACTGGGCCTGACCCGCCAGGCTGTCACAGGTCTGTTTACCTTGCAAGCGCGAAGGGCGGCTCTGCCCTGCCCCTCCTACCACGCCCATGTACTACTGGGTTGTGGGTCTGCCCACCTGGCGGGTGTGGGTGGCGGCTCCGCTCCGCCCCCTCTCCAATTGGGGTCACGCGGTCACCACGCTGGCGAGCCGCTGGGCCTGCTCCGGGGGCTGGCGGCGGCCCGGCTCCTTCCCTCTGGCTCGAGGACAAATTGAGGAGACTCGGGTGACTGAGCCTCACCCCCCTTACCAGGAGACCAACTGCTTATGTCACCGCTGGTATTGATGAAGATCTCTCCTCCACCGCTTTCTGCTGACATCAGATCTCTGCCATGTTGGTATCCTATGCGAATGGCAGCATTTCTTTCCCCTTGCCAGGCAACCCAAGCAATGGGTGAGTCCTGACCTGCCCTCAGCAGGACCCGGACCGAGACACAGTTTCCACGGGCTCCTAGCCCCGGTCCAGGGAAGTTCCGGGAGCCGGAACTCGGCCGCTCCGTGCTCGGTGTAAGCTCCTATAAGTGTAAGCTCCAAGAAGCAGCCCCCGCGGGCTCAGTTCCGGGAGCCGGAATTCGGCCGCTTAGTGCTTGGTGTATGCTCTGATAGTAGCAGGGTCCAAGAAGCAGCCTCCGCGGGCTCCGCAGCCCTGAGCCAGGGCGGTTCCGGGACGGTTCCGGGAGCCGGAACTCGGCCGCTCTGTGCTCGGTGTAAGCTCCTATAAGTGTAAGCTCCAAGAAGCAGTCCCCGCGGGCTCAGTTCCGGGAGCTGGAATTCGGCTTCTTGGTGCTTCGTGTTTGCTCTGATATTAGCAGGGTCCAAGAAGCAGCCTCTGCAGGCTCCGCAGCCCGGAGCCAGGGCGATTCCGGGACGGTTCCGGGAGCCGGAACTCGGCCGCCCCGCGCTCCGTGTTCACTCCGATAAGATCAGATTTTAAGAAGCCCCCAGGCGCTGAACCCTAGCAATCTGTCTGCAAGCCGCAGGCGAATTGCAGCCTGAAATTACCTGTTCTATGGCTGAATGAGCTGCGGTCAGTCAAAAACAGGTGTGGTGACGTCAGTTTACCAACATGGTGGCTGCTGGCCTCCTCTGTGGTCTGACCGGTGTGGAGAACCGAGATGGACCGCTTCCTTCCCCGTCTCGAACCCAGAATTCAGCCCTGAGTGCGGTGCTTGCGCGTCTGGCAGAAACTGCAGCGCTGTAACCCTGCGTCTCTATCCCAGCGCGCCTTGCAGACTCTAGCCGCGGGGCGATTTGCTTAATAAGCAGTGTTACCCTCCATGCGACAAACCTCTCGCGTTTGAGTCCCCGTAGCCGATCCTCATGCGATGGAAATCCTTCCTCCAGGTTCCGGCGCACCCCACTATTGCTGGAAATTCCTAACAAGATATCCTTTAGCCGTCCTGACTTGTCATACTCCCACACAGTGAAGCAGCACACGGGGGTAATGCACTCCCCTCGCCGCCATCTTCCCTCCTCCTCTCATCTTTCATATTTTTTTTAACAATAGTTTCTTCATTCCTAATCCATTCCCCATTGTTCCCAAAAGAAAAATTTGTATTTCTACTGCTTTTACATTTCTGTATCTTCTCCCAGAGTGGGAGCTTCTCAAGATTAGGGCTGATAGTTTTTTCTTTCTCTAACAATATTGCCCTGTCTGGAATATATATATATATATATATATATATATATATATAAAATACTGCAGCCACTCAATATTGAGTAAATATAACAGAGAAGCTCTTACTGTGTGAGACAGAGCAGTAAGGTGTAAAAGGGAAATTACATGGAAAAAGCTCAAACTTTCAGGTTCAGAGACCTAGTTTTAAATTGTTCCTATTTACAACAATTCTCCCTCATTTTTCATTTTCTCTCCCATGTTTCAGATTCTTGTAGTCAACTCGGGTCTGAAAATATTAAATGGAAAATGCCAGAAATAAACAATTCGTAGGTTTGGAATTGTATACTACACTAAATTGCATAATGAGATCTCAGCGATCCCACTCTGTCCTGTCCTATGTCCAGCACATTCACATTATCTATGCCACCTGTCAGTCACTTAATAGCTATTTTTGTTATCAGATGGGTTTTGGCAGAGTCTCAGTGTTTGTATATTATTTTGGTACTATTTGTGGTTTCAGACATTCACTGTATGTCTTGGAAGGCATCACCTACAAATAAGGGGAACACTGTAAAGAAGGGGAACACTCTCTCATGGCTTGAATGCCAGGGAGTATTAAGCTTATCATTTTACCTTAGTGGAGTGATAGTTGAGAACACAAAGTTTTGGTATTCATTTTAACCTTGAATTAATTTGTATAGAACTCTCAAATTCTCTGGCTTTCAATTTCTTCCATCATAACATAAGAGTAGTATCTATCAAAAGAGAGAAAGCAATAAAATTAGTAAGGTGGAAGGCCTTTGAAATTTTTTAATAACTATGGACATAAAAAAGTTACAATTTTTATTTTTTTAATTGTGCACGGCACAATATTTTCATTTGTTACAGTTTTTGAAAAAATGTATTTGTTTAAATTATATCCAGTTATTTCATTTGAGGGTAAGAAGTTACTAGAATGTCCCCAACATCTCATAGAATATATCGATTAAAGACATAATGATTATATTGAAAAGTAATCTTAAGAAAGAAATGCATATTGTTAAAGAAGAGATTTTTAAGGATGATTTTAGCTATAACATTTTGGACAGATTGAAGAGACAGCTAAGACAGGTGGTAAGGAATGGGTTTTGGAATACCAGATGTGAAATGACAAGGACAGGAGCAGATATTTAAAACTGTGGGGGGAGAAATAAGCACTAGAAATGTTTAACTGATTTTCCAAAGAAAAACTGTTCAATTTGCCTTTGTGTGTAGAATTTCACAATATGGTCTTTTACACCCAACTAATCTTCAGCAATAAAGTAGACAGCAACTTATTTATTTTTGTTCATCTGGTAATAAACCTGTTGTTGAAATTTCCTTCTTTGCAGCCAAATTCTCAAAGTTCTCCTCTTTTCAGATCTTCTAATTCATCGCTTCTGCTCTTTAAGAAATTCTTTATAATATTGCAAACAAGCAACTCCTGTAAATGTTAGAAAAGAAAAATCTTTATTTGGAAGAGGAATATTAAGAGTTCTTTATCAGATTTCACACTTAGATATTCAAGGAAAGAAACATTCAGGGGTAATTACCAGGTCTACTTTGTGGGGTTTACCTCTTCCACGCTTCAGTATCTGCAACCATCACTAACATATTTTTCTGTTACCACTCAGCACAATAAGCTGATTGACTATAAGATTGCTATTTGCATTAAAATGTCCCCAGTCCCCCTCCTATCATGTCAATCCCTTGAATTCTTAGCAATGTTAACATCAGCTGTGATCAAGAGAGTGGCTGGTGGGAGAGGACGCAGTTCATCCTAGGTTCAGTATAAAATCAGCAGAAATCAGAGCCATCACAAAGACAGGCAAAACAGAGATCCAGAGAAGATCCCATCACATGGCTTTAGCCCAGTACCCTGTTTTGGAGAGATTAATAACTAACTCCAACTTTATTTTGCCTCACTATCATTTTTAAAATGAAATAATTTTTAAAAGGAAATGCATTGCATTGGGATTATAACAGATATTCTCTTTAAATTGTTTGGACAGTTCTAAAAAGTGGATGAAACTTCTCAGTTTTTGTCTTGGGAACCTCTGCTAACCATCTTTTAAAAGTTGGAATCCACCAGTGATTCACTGTCTTTCTTGTTCTGTGTGAGTAGATCTTGGCCACTCTCTCATCTCTAAACTTTAAAAGATTTCCAAGTCAATGTTTCCAGTCCATCCCTCTGTCTCCTTGTCTGATATTAATCTGCCAATTAAACCTCTCTACTTGGTTGTTCAAAAAGAATCTCAGTGATTCTAAATGTGAGCATATGTTTCCTCTTCTTTTTCTTCCTCCTATGTTTTCTATTTTATTGTATGATTGATATCAGTTTCCCTACAGCAGATATACAAGACACCAGGTAGTCACACTGAACTCACTTTCTTTTATACTACACCATATAAATCTTGCTAGTTTTCCTACTTGTGAAGCTCTTCTCTTTGTCATTAGACTGCTTTCATCTCATGGAAGAGGCCCCTGGCTTGTCTGACTGCCTCCAGTCTCATCTGGCCATGGTTAATCCTCAATCCTGCCTCTAAAGTGATCTCTTTACAACTGAAAACATATCACTATTAGTATACAGTCTTACAAAGGAATCCTAACTCTCAGGGTTGCCATAGTTTGGGTGTGATTTCCATGCCAATTACAGGTTTGGTTCTTAGGATGGCACTATTAGGAGTTGGTAGACCCTTTAAAAGGAAATCCTTAAGTTAGTGGGGGCATACCCTCTGAGAGGACTGTTGGACCCCAGTGTCTCTTTCTCTGACTTCCTATTATGTCATATTATGTCAAACTCTTTAGCATAATATATAAGGAACTCCATATCTGGCTCCTGTGAAATTCATAATTACATAATTTTTCATGCTTCTTATTGACTGGAGTGACATTCTGCCATCTTTTTAACCCACCACACTTTGATAAATTCCTGCCAAGGCTGTGAAATTCAGACCGGGTCACCTTCTTTAGGAGCCTTCCCTGACTTTCACATTTACTCACTGTGTGCCTACAGAGGTGCCTTGCTTGACTACTTGGAACAGCTTTGCAAATGTCTCTTATTGCTCTCACTGTGGTGCATTTTGATTATCTCAATGTGGCAGCTTCCCAAGCCATGTGGTGGGTGATTCAAGGATATGGATCATGTCAAACTTGCACAGTGTGGAAAACTTGATACACCTGAAACAACATGTTTTCAATGACTGAGTATGTGGAAGTACCAAGAAATTATAAAAGAAACTACTAAAAGTATTACTAGACCTATTACTACCATTGGTTATTTCTCCTTTTTCATAATATTTTGATCAATAAGTCACAATAAACAAAATCATAAGCTGACTAGGATAAAAAGAAAACTGGACCTTCTAATTTGAGGGTCCATATCTTCCCATTTTTGAATCTATGATCTAGAGAGTTTTCTTAAGCCCAAGTCAGCAATTTGATAGATAATGTAATTTTTTTTTACTTCTACTTTAATAATCATACTGTTGAAGTCATTATAAAATATTTTTATAAAAATATTTAGGTCATAATGATTTGAAGACAATTCTGATCCGCTCTGGATCTGAGGATGGGTAGGTAGCCTTATTGCATTTTTACATATATTCCTTTGGATCACTCTTTTTTTTCCTCTCCAGAAGATTCATTCACTGTATGTAATTCTATACTTAATAGTGAAAGGAATTTTAAATCCTCCATCTGAGTAAAATATAGTTTAATGTAATTAACCCAAATATTACAAGTAAGTTGTCAGATGCCACCTTCTGGCTCTGAAGAAAAGAAAAAATATCAATAGCCATACACAAATTGGTGTCTTGAAGGTGACTGTCAGTTACTCTTAAATACATATGGGGCGCCCTGCTCTATCTTCAGGCTGTATCAGCTACACATAGTATAGCAATGGTAAAGAAGAAACAAAAAATGCAAGGCTTTGATCTTCAAAGTTTTCTAATTTCCCTTTGCTCAAAAGCAGTTGTTAGAGCTACAGAGTTAAGAAGTCTTCTAAAGAAATGTAAGTGGTTGCCTGTGCAACTTCAGGCTCAGGCATAATTCTAGAGACCCAGGAGATATTGTCACAGTGCCAACATATAGTCCCAGTGCCAACACAGGTCCACAGAGAGAGAAGAGAATCGTGTTCTGTCTTTGACTAGAGATTAAGCCAGTGGATTTTTCCCTCTAAGGGAATGAAAGGTTCTTTTTCTTTCCTCCTATTTCTTTTCTTATTCTGAGTTATATAAACTCCTATCTTTAGCAAGGTGATTGAAAGTTATTTATCTTCATTTTAAATCTGGGTTCTATTCATTTTCATTATATATAGTAGAGCTGAGAATTAGTAAGGTTTTTCAAAAAATGAACTGATTTTTGATGATTGGGGAACAACTCTATGATATCAGGGTGTCTTGCTTTTATGTGTAGTTGTTATTGAATCAATGTATGAGAAATATAAGACGCGAGACTTAAGGGTCTTACCGTAGGCAGCAGGATAGAACCTTTCTTGCAGTATGAACACTGGTCAATTAACCCTCAGGGGCTTTGCTACTAAATGCCAGGAAATTTAAAGTTGACAATCCTTTATTCAGTAAATCATCTTCTTGAATTTCTGAGCATGCAAACATAAATATTATTTGGGGTAAGGAAAGGAGAACTGAGCTGCTCTGCCCAAGAACAGTAAAGGGCAGTTGGAGGCTATCTGGTAGGGGCAGAAAACATAGAAAATTGGGTTCAAAGCAGGCCATGTTGAAGGGGAGACTACTCTTGGCAAGAAATATCCAGTAGAATGTAGGGGAATAGTTTTTACCAATTTTTACTTTTTGTGTGTTATGAGGTAAAATTTTGACTCTTAATTACCCAAAACTTTCAGTACAAAAAGTTTTCAAGTTACACAGTCTTGGTAAGGCATAATTTGGAGAAATGGAAGAAGGACTCAGGAGAGTGTTGCATCTGATTTGAATTAAAACAGAAGAGGAACCGTTTCAAGTAAAACAAAACATTTTACTGACATAGGATCAAGCAGCAAGAGATAATAACACAAGACAGAATCATCTCAATAAATTAGTAAGTTGGGTGTATGCCTTCTTATTGCAAATTCGAACGATAGGTTAACTGCAGCAGGAGAGGGGATGTTTAGTTTCTGAGTACCTCTAAGAAAAGTGACTATCTTACATATAGAAATCCTTAAAAATGTTTCATGCAATGAGTGAATTCTTTGACATTTACAGTAGTAACATTTAGTGAAGCCCAGACAGATAAAATATACACACTCAAATTTAAAGTTTCTTTTATATAGAATTATGCTTCAAGCATCTCTTACTTTTTAAGTGTTGCTGAAGGAGAGGACAGGTGGTCCATCTGTGTGTTAAGTTTTGTCAAATAATACTGCAGGATAGGAGGAAAAAACTACATAGCATCAGAGTCCTTTTACCATCTCCAAGTCTAGCTGGCCTTCTTGAGGCATTTAACATACATAAACACAATTGAATATTGACTTTTTACTTATTATCAGGAATGTTTAAAAATATATTTTATACCCAATTTAATTTGTATCCTTTCTTCTCATTGTTTCCCACCTAGCCTTCTAACACTTCCAAAGGAGGTACTGCCCTGATATTGTCTGATTCTCTTCTGAATCTCTGCCTTGTCTGTTTTTTAGTGTGTTTGAGCTAGATCCGCTATTCTCAGTTTATATTGCCTCCCTGAATACATATAATTCTTATGCAGGTGTCTTCCCCAATGCTTCTCTCACAACTATAGCTGCCTCCACAGCAGCTGTGTCAGAGAATGCTAATTAATACATTCTTTTAAAGAGTACTTTGTGAGAGCTTCTCATGGAATCAGTCCAGTTTCAAGTAATTCAGAGGGATCTACAGAATCATATTGTGGAAATAAATAAATTGTGTGTGTGTGTGTGTGTATATATATACACACATACACACACACACACACAACATTTCCATCATAGATTTAATTCATATTCAATTCATTCCTTCATTGAATCCTGAATGTTGTAGAAATCCAAAGTGATATAAGAATCATTGTGAACTAGAATTCATATAGTTAGAAAGGAAAGAAGTAGGAATCAACCTTAATATAACTAGAGAAAATTTTGTCTGTTTGATTTCAAAATTGTTGTTAGGGTATGGAATGAGCGATCCAAAAAATAAAGTAGACATGGTGTTCTTGGAAGTAAGAAGGTATTTTAAAAGATGCCTGGGACTAGATACAATACAAAATGTGCATGGTTATAGCTTGTTGGATTCAAGATTAAAAATGAGAAAAGCCAAAGAATAATGGGTTTATTTAACTTATAGGGAAAGTTTCATAGGCAGGTAGTGGGTAGGATTTTCCCCTCTTCATTTTTCTATTTACCATTTTAGTTATTGATTGAGATGTAATTTGAAAAGTGAGGTTATTAAATGTGAAAGTAATTCAGATCTGAGAGACCTTATCTATCACAATGTATGAAAATCTTAAGTGGATAAGATACTAAAAGATAAATTTGAATATTGAAAATTATAGTGGTCTACCCTATTGACCTCAGGCCAACTGTCCCAAAAAATCATGGAGAGAGAGAGAGGTTCAGCAGTGGGAAATGTGAAAAGACGTGGAGCTCCTAGGTTTCACTGAGTTTGAGATGAGCTATCAACATAATGTGGGTACTAAACACATAAAGTTCTCATTGCTTGCTATGGACTGAACTGTGTCCTCCTAAGAATCACATGTTAAAGCTATCACCCTCAGGGTGATTGGGCAATGGAAGATAATTAGTTCAAGTGAAGTTATAAAGGTAAGAGCCTTATGATGGGATTATTGCCCTTATAAAATGGATACAAAAAAGCCCTTTCTTGATAGCCCTCCCTCCCTCCTTCTTTCAATTCTCTGTCATGTAGTGACAGAATAAAAGTGGTTGCCTGTAAGCCAGAAAGAGAACTCACCTGAACCCAACTATGTTGGCACTCTGATCTCAGATTTCTAGCCCTCAGAGCCATGAGAAAATAAATTTCTGTTGTCTAAAACCCCCTGGTCTATGGTGTTTTGTTATGGCACTGAGAGCTAATAAACTTATCCTGATTAGGATACCTTGATTTTAATTTCTTTAAAGTACTAATTAAATTCATATAGTTTATTTTAGCTTTAAATATATTTTCAGATAAGATAGTGAACCACCAAGAAATACACAAATGGTCATTAAGTGCCAAGCTTGTCCTAAAATTCCAGAAATGAGAACAGAGATTTTTAGAAGAGTACGAATCAGAACAGATTGATCTAAATGTGCAAGACTAATATGTGTTAGTAAGCACATTTGTGCTATTTAAAGTTAATAAAAAATAGTATTCTAAGGCATGAAATGTAATAGACACACATCTTGAGAAGCCACAATTATATTGGTATCGGAGGCTGGGAGTTGGGAAGGGAGTTGCTTGTGGAAAAAAAATGGGATGGGGGTTCCTGGCTACAGTATCAATGTAAAGGTTTGAGTTTACATGCCAAGATTTGATTTTTTTTTATTTGACATACTTGGAATGTAACACTCCGTGAGCTAAATAAGTTGAAAACTTAGTCTGAAATCCATTACAATATTCATTTCTTTTAACACTTGTGAAAATGTCACTGATAGCACCCCTTGAATTTCTGTGAATTTCCTTTTTTAGTGCTTAGTAGGAGAGTGTGAAAGAAGCCATGATCAAATTAATGCTGAAATATTTCCATAGGCTAGAAAAAAAATCTGCCTAGAATCAGGCCTGGAGGAGGAACAGTCTGATGCAAGCTTCTGGTTTGTTGAGTATTTCTGTTTTTCTAAATGTGGGTCCACGAAGAAGAGGTGAGAAGCACCGCAGAGCTGCAGCCTCTGAGGGAATCCTTAGCTTCCCACTGTCTTGGAGCTAGAATGTGGTAAACTGCTAGAGGTGATGCACAACATATGGAAGAGCAATGGATGTAATGAGACAGACATAATTTATCTGTCGTTCTCATTTCTCTGCTGTTTTCCCACTTCTTTCTATTTATAAATATTGTCAAATTTTATCAGCTTCATTTCTCTTTCTGTATTTGATTGCATTGGCATCTTTTAATCATCACTAATTCTAGGTTGATCTTCAATCTTAGTTTGATTTTGAGGCAAAAGCAAAGGAAACCAATTGATGCACTGAAAACCTTGTAAATGGTCTAAATAGTAATACATGGCAACGGTAGGGTTGAGGCTGCATTCAAATGAGCAAGCTACAAAGAGCAAGAGGTAAGTGGAAAGGGAAGGAAAAGCCTCAGGAAAGGGTCTTCTCGTACTTCCTCTTCAGCTGTGTTTTTCCTTTCCCATTTTATTCTAAAGAGTCAATTACTGTGATTGTTTGGGATGTAGGGAGACAAAAGGGACTTTCGGGACTCAGTCTCTGAAACTTTCACTCTAAGGAATTTGACCCAAAGACCACCTGACCCACAGCATAGTTGTTGGCCTGTAGGTTTTCTGCAAGATTTTCATATGAGGATAGAAGCTGAATTTCCTCAGAGCTGCAGAGGACCTATGGTCTTTGACCAAAAGAATTCAGTAGCTTAGCCAATGCTAGCTATTACTGAAAATTCAAAATATTTGTTTGCCTAACTCCTTTGATATTTGGGAGACATGGACCATGTATTCTTTAAGGGAAGTCATATGAAAAATCTGTTTTTATGTATAGGTACTCTATGTTCCCCCTGAGTAAAAGCAAGAACCCTGTACCCAAACTGAAAATATTAGGGTTGAAAACATTTTGGAAAAGATTAAAGGTTGTGTTTTCTAGGCCTAGCAATGCCTTTATTAGCCATGTGAACTTTGGCAAATCTCTAGGTTTCTTTGAGTGATGGTTTCCTCATGGGAATAATTAGGGCAATAATGCCTACCTCATGGAATTGTGAAATTAAAATGCTCTGTTATGTGTGATATTATATAAATTGTGGTGATTTAAAAGCCAATGTGGAATATGTTCTCAGCTGTATAGAGTTAACTTTTTAAAATATGTTCTAGACTTACAGAAAAGTTGTAGAAGTGATTCCTCAAATGTAAACAATTATAATTTTCAATACATATACACACACATTCTCATATCTTCTCAATACATGTACACACGTGCACATACAATTTTTGTTTTAAATCCAGATAGTAAGGTTCTTTAACATGCATGACAGATTAGGGTATAAAGTTTATACATTTCTTAATAAAGCTTTCAGGAACACTTTCATTGTCAAATTCATGGATACTTTATGTTTTTAATTTATTTTCAAGGAGCAAACCCAGACAGATACCAATGTTCATGTAGGTGACTATCTGGAAAACTTTTTGTATGTATGTGTGTGGATCTCTATAGCAATCATGGATCTAACAATAGTGTCATAAGGAAAGTATGATTGTCCTCATTTTGCATATATGGAAACTGTACCTTGAGGAAATTCAGTAACTTATAGGGATTTCTAGAAAGCATCCTTTATTAAGATCTAAAATCTCATCTAAAGCAAGCACTATTTTACTCTAACCTTTATCTCCCTAAAAGGAAAACTAGTCTATAGCAAAATCCTGCACAACTCTCTCTTTTTGAAGATGGCTTGATATGAGCTTCTTTAATTTCTCTTAGTCATTCATTATTGCATTCTAGCAATCATTATAAAAGAATTTGTCTGAAGTGAACTCAAACCAGTCCTGCTTTACTGTAAACATTGTTACTCTTTTTGGAACTCCCTAGAAGCATTAAAAACATTCCACTTTATTAAAAATACAATTTTAAAAACCCAATAAACATCTTATTTACTTAAAGCCACTGATAAAGTTATACGTAAACCTTTTGTTTCCCTCAAATTCTACAGGAATTATTATTTTAACTTACATTCTATGTTCTATGTTCTGTTGCATTAATCATTTTGGGCCCTGTCTGCGAAACTTTGTTTTATTTGTATGCTTGTTTTCGTAGAAGCTTTCTAACTTTGGATACTGAAAATATTTGTCTAAAATTGATTCTAGCAATGTTAATAATAATAGAGAACTCTTATACAGTAAAATATTTTAATCCATATTAAAACTCATCTAGGAACTTTTTTCACAACTTTGCTGACTTTAGGAAACGGTGATTTTTACTAGATTTTTGCCTATGATTTGTTTATTTGCTATTGAAACACCCAACCATGCAAAACTCTTTATTTACAAATAAGGAACTTAGTGTTTATAACTTGTATAACTAGTTTAAGGTTATTAAGTGGTAGAGATGGTGTTTGAGTATAGCTTTCTCCGACTAAATTTATTTGTTCTGATCACTATTATATGCAAGACGTATAGAGATTACAATAAAAATAATGGAAGTTTCTATTTATTTTAAAAAATGTGACAACTTGGTGCTGAATTTCTCATTTTAAATTTGCTCTTTGTAGTATTGAAATTCTTAAAAAATACACTTTTCTACTATTGGGATGATATATGAAACTTTGATATGAGAGTTAAGAAAATTATTTTTATTTGTCTCCAGCCCAAGTGTTGATCTACCAGTTCTACCACTGATCCTCTAAAACATACTTAATCATGTCATACTCAATACCTTTGTGTGGACCTTAGAGAACTACATAGTTCTTATGTCTGATTTTCTTCCTGACCTTAAAAGATTGACCCCTTTATGTGTGTTTATCAAAAACTTCCAATAACTCTTTTGAGTGTCACATTATCTTAATTTTAGAAAAAAATAAATTGAGGTTTCAGAAAGTTAAGTAAGTGACTCAAGGTTATACAGTGTCTTTGTGGGGAAATAGTCAAATATTCTGAAGGAAATGACCTTGGCCTATAATACTTTTACAGGCAATTAAAAAATGGTTTTCCTACTTTACACAACAATTGTCTGTTTACTTCTTTTCTTCAGTCTTGTTGTAGTATTATTATATATATTATTTTCAGGAAAACTAATTTTGTCTTTGAGATTTTAAGTTTTATTTAGCATTTCAATTATATATGTTATTAGAATAATTAGGGAACTATATTATATTGCTGAGTATGATTATATTCTATATATTTGCTTTTGTTGGACATGTCTAGAAAGTGGAATCTGGTAATATATAGTCTCACATTTGGTTTCCTATATTAACAGAATATGTTAGATTTTTATTGATATATGGTTAGAAAGCTCCTCTTCCTTACTGAATAGTATTTCATTACATATGTATGCTACATTTGGTTTATCCATCAACCAGTTCACTGAAATTGCAATTTTCTAATTCTCCTTTGTTTTGGACAATGCTGCTGTGAATATTTAAGCCTTTGTGCAGACATGTTTTTATTTTTCTTGAGTAGATTTTTTCCTACTCTGATTACTGTAATTCAGTCCTAAGTAATATTAGAAACTTTCAGTAGTTGTATTTTGTTTTCATTCCTCTCCCTAATTGGGACTATCATAATATGATAGTTTGTAGAGTTTTTATTTATAATTATCTATTCAAAACTCAAGATGATTTAATATTCCTATGCCATCTTTAACAGTGTTAATTTTTAGAATATCTTTGTAGATGTTTTAAAAACCAGCTTTTTTCTCTGAAGAAACTCTGACTTTGGTCAAACTTAGATTCCTTAGAACATGTTTATGCATTTCAGTCTGACAGCTTTAGTAAATTGTACACCACTTATTTTATTTGGAATTATCTTGTTTTTCTTGTCTTCCCTTTTGCCAATTCTTAAAAGCAATTGAAGTCTCACTTTCTGAATATACAGTGTACTAATTGCTGAGATTACTATTAGCTCTTACAGATTGTTCTTCCACTTACTTATTTGAAAACTCTATAAACCAAGCTATTATGATTTGGATATGAGGTATAAGGATTCTCCTGTGGAAACATACAAGGCAGCATTCCTCTGGTGAGCAAACTCCCAATTGGGGGGGGGGGCGGGGTGTGCAGGGTGTGGATGGTGGTAACAGGCACCCTGTTTTCCACACTTGAAATATTCTGCAGTTTCTTCCGGGAACTAGTAAGATAATTAATACACATTCTATGCCAGGCTTCTCTGGCAATGCCCTGCATGAGGAGGCTATATGCTAGACTCTTATCAGTCTCCAACTTGATCTCAGGCACATTTCTGGGAATAAAGGAACTCTCTTGTTAGACAATCACAATGTTTCACCAAGCTCCATGCCTGAACCTGTCCACATAACAGTAACTTTAACAATGCACTTTCTTGAGAGCTACACAAAACTCCTAACATTGTACATTGCAACTCTAGTATGTGACTGAGGAATAAGGTACATAACATTGCTAACTCTGTAACTACCTAATGACACAATGAACAATAATGTACTACTGATGCCAGTGACCTAATGTAACCTACTGATATAAATAAAGCTAGAAGCTTGGACAAGGAGCAATCTGCCATTTTGCTCTATTCTGATACTTTGTCTCCGTACCTTGGTTCTGTCTCCTGTTGCTTTCTTTACAATGTGGTATCTCTCAAAGGTTCATGTGTTAATGCAGAAATATTCAGAGGTGAAATCATTAGTTTATGAGTGCAGTAACAAAATCAGTACATCTAAGTTTGAAATGGACTGACTGGGTGATAACTATAGGCAGGCATGGCATGGCTGGAGGAGGTAGGTCACTGGTTGGGGGAGTGTCCTTTAGGGTTCATCTTCCCTCCAACTCCTTCTGCTTCCTGGCCACCATGAATAGAGTAGTATTCCTCCACCATGCTCTTCTACCATGATGTTTTGCTTTACATTAGGCCCAGAGCAATGGAGTTGACCCATCATGGACTAAACCTCTGAAACAATGAGCCAAAATGAACTTTTCATCCTTTTTTTATTTTTCTTTTTTCTTTCTTTTTTTCTTTTTCTTTCTTTTTTTTTTTTTTTTTGGTCATAGTGACCAAAAGCTGACTAACACACAGGGATTGTGCTGGGTTCTGGAATACAAAGTAAATTAAGACATGGCACATTTTCTCAGAAAGATTAGTGGGATGTGACAGATAATATAGAAATAGAACTATGAACAAGATACTTCAGATTGGATGGACAGAGTATTCTAGAAATGGGAATCAAGTGTGTAAACAAAAGCCTGGTTGTAGGAAGCAACCTGGTGCAATTGGAAGTGACTAGCAGAAAGGGTCTTGACACATTGAAGGATCAGGAAGGGAATGGTGGACAATTACAGAGAAAAGTTCAGAAAAGATGTGAAGGATTTTATATCTCATCTAAGAATCAGCTTTCTATGCCATGGAGAAAATGGTCAGTTTTGTGTTTTATGTCATCCAGTTTAGCAGCACTGTGAGGGATATCTTTGACTTGGACAAAAATGTTGGAAAGAAAATTATTAGGATCTAATTCAGTGATGAGATACTGCATGTTTAAACCTAAATGATGGTAATGGTTAGAAAGGGGTTACTAAAAATATTTTGTAGATATAATTGACCGACCTGAGTAGATGATTGAATGTGGGAAGGAGAATAACTCTGAGCTTCAAGAAATATTCCCAGACACTTCTGGCTTTGGTGACTAGATATGCTAGTGGTGATAGCAACTGAGCATACTTTGGATAACACTCATGAATCCCTGAATACTTTGTAGTGTTACCTTTTCATTAACATACTCTTTATTTTTCTACACCAGAGCATGAAAGCACTTGAGGAGAGAATCCACTTCTAAAGGTTTTGCAAATATGAAATAATAATGGCTTCATTGTTTTTCTCTCTTCATAAAAATAATAATTGACTATATTTTATAATGTTAAAAAATTGCTGGAAAGGGTAAAATATATCACCTAAAATATTACTAACTAAAGCCACACTGGGATTTAATGCAGAATGTGTTGAAAATTCTCACCCTTTTTCTTTTTTCTGTTATTAAATGCATCTTTCTATGCTTTATTTATAGGATGATTAGTTAATGTAAGACTGTAGTATATCATCATATGGATAAACCATAAGCTTTGATAAATGTTGTTTTGATGAATAGGTAGGGTGTTGTCTATTTTAAATGGTCAATGATGAATAGGATAGCCTTATACACTATTTTCAGTCTCATTTTTTGTTTCCCCAAGAACAAAGTTCCAAAATACTACATTAAACATTCTTTTTGGCTTGAATCCTGGCAACCTTTCCAGGTTTATCACCAGTTAGTTTTCAATCTGCATCACACTGTGGCAATGACAACCTGTTTAAAACTCAAATCATGCGATGTCATGACTTTAGGCCTTTGTACATCCTCTTTCCTCGTTCCCTGGTGAATTTTCCCTCAGTCTAAAGATCATTTTGGTTCATCCTTCTCTATTTCTCTTAAAGAAAGGTGATTATTCCCTCATTTCTACCATGCATATTTCTGTCAAATCTCCTATTACACTATATTGTAAATATATAACTTATAATATATAAATATATAACTTATAATATATATCTGTGCCCCACATTAGAATACAAGTGTTTTGCATTTATAGACTCTTTTAGTTAGTTTCTTTTTTTTAAATATTTTTTTTAGATGTTGATGAACCTTTATTTTATTCATTTATTTATATGTGGCACTGGGAATTGAACCCAGTGTCTCACACATGCTAGGCAAGTGCTCTACCACTGAGTAGTTTCTTAATCTTAGGTTATAACACATAATTAAGTCTCGATTCATGCTAACTTAATTCAATTGACATTGAGATATTTTCTATGGTATCATAGCTTAAATATTAAGACCTAATTTAAACAGTGAGGGATTTAGAAGTTTTCCTGAAAGCAAAAACAGAATTACCTGCTCCTTCAGAAATCTTACTCTTGCCAAGTTTATTGCATTTGTTTGAGATAATATACACCATTAAAGTTGGGTGGCTCTTTTTTCTTAATCTTTTTTTTTTGGGGGGGGGTACCAGGGATTGAACTTAGGGGCACTTAACCACTGACCTACATCCTCAGCCCTTTTTGTATTTTATTTAGCGACAGAATCTCACTGAGTTGCTTAGGGCCTCGCTACATTGCTGAGGCTGGTTTGAACTAGCAATCTTCCTGCCTCAGCCTCCAGAGCCCATTGGGATTATAGGCATGTGCCACTGAGCCCATCTCCAATTTCTTAATCACAATAAGGAATATGTAAGCCAAGAAGATTTCATTTTGGTAGCAAAGTGGACTTTGGGGAGAGTCAAGTTTAATGACATAATAATTGAACAAAAATGTTGCATTTACAATTTGTTACATTTTTCAAAATTTTGCTGTCATGTAGATATATTCTTTAATTATTTAAGAAGCAAACAAGAATTCTTAAATGTCTTTTGAAACTGAATTGAGACCTGAGTTTCTTTTAAAACGTGCAATTTTTTATACCAATTTATAATTCAGGAATCTATTCAAGTAGAAATCTCTTTCAAACTAATGTTAAAACTAAAACCTTTTAAGAGAGTTCCTTAGGTCAAATGTTCTTTAGGTTTAGTTGAATTAAGAGTGGGATATGGTAATAATTATTATAATTAAAGATCATAAATGTGTAAAATTTATTTTAATTTTGGATATCTTAAAGTTTAATCATTTTATTTTCAATAAATTCAACTGGATATTTTCAGAATAAAATTTCACAATACCATATTTACAAGTATGACTTGTATCAGTACATCATCATTATTATCAATATTGTGTTAGTCTACTTTGTGAGACCGTAACAAAACACCTCACATAATCAAGTTAAAATGAGGTAGGGTTTACTTGGTTCACAGACTTGGAGGTCTCACTCCACAACTGGTTGGCCCTGTTGCTTCTAGGCCTGTGGCATGGTGGTTTGTCATTTGGGGAACACAAGGTAGAGGAATCCTTTGCCTTATAGTACAGAAAAAGAAAAGGGAAAGAAGAAGCACTGATCACATTAACCCCTTCAAGGACACACTCCTCAATAACCTGACTTCCACTAAGCCCCAACTCTGAAAACTTTCACTACTACTCTTCAGTACCATGGCCTGTGGGGCATTAAATATTCAAAGAATAGCAAATATCAACCATTTTTTGTCTTCTGAATACATATTTATTTAAAAAGCTTAAGGTATTTTATTGCTTTCCAGGGCATATGAGAAAATGTATAAACTTGTAAATAAAGCAATCGTTAGAATCAGAACTAGGACTTTTTATTCTTTCTTTTTATCCTTTCAATATCTTCACCTCTTTTCTTTTTCCTTGTCTCCTTTTTTGTTGTTGTTCTTAGGCTCATTTGAGAGCCTCTCAGACTCATATCCTTCAAATTTTAAGTCCAGGGGAAAATCTATGTGGACATGTGTTCCCCAAAGTTCAAGGATTTATTCTGATTAAAATTAGCTAGTGTCTACTCTTAAGCTGACCAGTACTCAGGAGTGTGCTCTGCTAACTGACATGACCTAAGCCATCTAGTACAGGTATAGAAAGGTATGGAGGGCAAAACCACAGAGTATTTTCCCAAAGGAAATTTATGTACTTTTATAAGAAGAAAAAATATTAGAGGATTCATGATCAAAACCCAACAAATGTCTACATAATACATGCATATGCACATACATGTATGCATGCATATAAGCATAGCTAGTAAAACATATCAGGTAGAATTACAAATTGATAGATAAATATGCATGAATGATTTCTATAAAGAGGCATACTATTTATCGTTAAGAACACAATCTGGAGGCTTCAGTACTTGACAAGTTACTTAAATTCTCTATCTATGCTATTAATAGTATCCAACCTAAATGTTTTTTAAGGTTAAATGAATCAATGCATATAATGCACATAGAACCTTCTTGACATATGAGAAACAAATACAAATATTAGCTATTTTTATTGAAGGAATGTGATAGAACATTTATTTATTTCATCTTGACCAAGATAAAACTCTGAAGAGTTCAGAAAAATGGGAAGGGCACTCCTGAGTACAATCAGGTAGATGACTAAAAACCTGAGGAAATGGTATCCACATACAGGGAACAAGCAATATTCACAGACATTACAACACAACATGTAAAAGTCTCCTCCAGAACCTCTACAAAAGACTTAGAAGGCTTTCTTACAGTGCTCCCTCTCTCTGGTATCCTTTGACTTATAGTCCCCCCCAACTTTTTTTTTTAGGTCATGTTATTTCTCATCTTTTAAGATCCCACCTGAATTTAACTTCTTGGTATGGATGTCTTGTTGAAGAGTAGTCTCTATCTAAAATTGTTGCCAAAGTCTTCAATGATCTTGAGAAGGAGGAACTAGTGAAGTAAAGGGAAGATTCTAACTGGGTCTGTATTGATTTCACAATCTGAGTGACCTAAGATTGTGAAATAAAGATGTGAAATCAATACAGACCCAGTTAGAATCTTCCCTTTACTTCACTAGTTCCTCCTTCTCAAGATCATTGAAGACTTTGTTTCTATAGCCCATGGATCTTTCTAGTATTCAACTTGATTGACCTCTTTGAACTATTTGATCCTGCTTTTTACCTAGTGATTTCCTTCCAGCAGTACGCCTTTGTTGATGTCACTGTGATATAACTCATTGAGGCTTTTTTTCCTATGTTAGTAGTCATTTTGTCAAAGTCTTGTTTTCAGGCTCCTCCTCTTCTGCTCTCTATGTTGGCTCTCTTCAGGTTCTTTTCTGGCCCATTTTCTTTTAGCATTCTCTAATTCCTCACCTTGTCCTACAACTTCAAATTTAATACATAGCCCAACAACTTCTAGATCTTATTTCCAATACTTTGGAATTAAGAGACCAAAACTTATATACACATCTACCAGCATCTCTAATCCGATGTCTAAAAGGAATGAAAAATTTCAAAATGCATATTAATCTTCTCCAACAAACTTCCTTCTCCTCCAGTGCTTACTACCATCTACCCAGATGTCTGATCTCAAATGGAGTTTTATCCTTAATGCTTCTGTATCCCCAGTCTTCTAAAATATGTTCTTGTTCTCTCTGCTTAGCTACCTCAGGCCCACAGTCTTGTCCTGGCCCCCATAACTTCCCCCTGGATTCTTTTTATGGCCTTCAGAACACTCAGAATTCTGACTCCAAGTTTGCTACACTTCTACTTTTTGTCTCTGTTTTTAAATAGTCTTCTGAATTACCAAATTTGATGATCCCATGCTGCTGCCTAAAATTATCCATTGTTCTTCTATTATCCTCAAGCAAAGTAAAAAGTATTATAGGCCCTTCATTATAGGACTGATTTCATCTTTAGTCCCTTTCTCTCTCTTTTTTTTTATCATTCCCTAGTATTAGCCACAAAACCTTTTCTATCTATAGATGTCCAGCTTCTGCGTATCTCAGATTTCTTGTTCCCTTTCTCAGGAGTATTGCTTTCTCCCTTTGTTTGCAATATTTAATGTCACTAAATAGTTTCCTCTTGGACCATCTCTAATCTTTTGTTTCCATATCATTAAACTCAGATTTCCCACATGCTTCTGGCACCAAAACCCTTCTTGTCTCCTGCAAGGGCTATTTGCCTTCTAAAGCCAGGCACTTTGTTTTCCTGTCCTGGAATAATCAATGAAGACCTCAGATTTCCCAGCTCAAGGTCTTTGTCACCTTTCTCAATTTAATTCTCATTCTCTTTCATAGTCTCCATTTCACTTGTTGACATTTTTATCAGCTGTCCATGATAAATTCTGGGAATTATCATTGATTCCCCCATTCCTTCCTTCCTTCCTATGTGGTGTATATCCAATGAATCTCAAGACATTTCTTATTTTACATATTTCTCAAACACTGTCATTATTTCCATTGCTACTGTTAGTGCCTCAATTGAAACCTTTATCACCTCTGAAAAAGATGTCTGCTATGGGACAGTACTCTCTTGTTTCACATGCAATATTATAGCTAATTTTCACCAAAAACTTATTGAAACAGGTGCTGCTATTATTGTCTTTATGTAGATGAAGAACTAGAGAGTCAGAGAAGTTTGGCAATGTGTCCAAATTCACACAGTTTCTATAGGATTCATGCATTCTAATAGAGGTTTTTATATAAAGAGACTTAACAGAGTCTTTGATTTTGTGTTGTTTACCCTTTTAAAATCAGATTCTTCTTTTCAAAATCTTTCTTGAACTTTAGTTGACTATATCACATGGCCTGCCTGAAATCCTGTGTTTTCTACTAAAATCATTAAAAAAAAAAAAAAAAAAAAATTCTGGGTCTCTTTCCTGCTGAAATGGATTCTATCCTCTGAAGTGAATTTGGGTTAAAAGGATAGTAATCAGAAACAACTACTGAAGGCAGAATATTCTCTTTTTCCTTTCTGCAGTGGCATAAGCTTCCGTAGAGCTTTTAATCCCCATACTCTAGAAGGGTTTCAGCAGGCTTAATATTTTTGTTTTTCTGCCTACCTAAAGGAAAACTCAAACCGTGTTTCCACTAAATAACCACACTCTCATTTTCCACCTTATCCTTGCTAGCTCATTAGATGTCCACTGCTCTCCTCCCAAGAAGCTTTCCTAATTATGTTGGTGGTGCACAGCTTGCCTCCTTAAAGAATGTGCTTCTCCCTCTCTTCATGCTATTTCACTGGAGAGGAAATCTGCATCCGTGCTCGGATGGAAACCATAGGTCACCATGTGAAAACTTGGAGGGCAAAAAATGTTGTCAGTAATGAGATCTCAGGCTTTTGGAGAGTTCACAGGGTCCTTTGTACAACAGGGAAGAATCCCTCTGTTTCCTCTAGTGCCGTTTCATGCTAATTTCAGAACATCGGCCAGGATAAGGCATCTCAGCTGAAACTTCGGTTCACAGTGGAGACCCTTTCATCCCTCTTTGCAGCGAGGCAGTTAGGTTCATCTTGTTGATCTGTGGAAAGAAGAAGAAAAAAAAAGGAAAAAAGAAGCCGTCACATGAATATAACAGATGGAACAAATTGAGGGGTTTGCTTCTACCACTTTTCTCCTCATTAAAATAAGAAAGGAAAATTGTTTTTCAATGGAACACACATCATTATCTTTATTTGCTTTATGAAAATAATGTATGCCCTAAAACTCTAACATCCCTCATATGTTGCTGATTTATACTGAATGGATTGTGTCACAATTTGCCTTCATTTTGCCATTGATTTGCCTTGTGCCCAGTGAGGGAGCAGAAATATAAATTTACCCATTCCCCTAATTTCAACCTTTTTCTAGTCATTACTATATCGAGAAAACCACAGGGATAGAGCAAAGAAAATAATTGACTCTCTGTGCTTGGACTGGGTACTATGTTTAAGCTGTGAAATTTGAATTGAATATAGACATGGTTGGGGAATCCTGGAATTGCACACAGTTACCTCATTAGATGTTCCCCATTGTCCACGTTCCAACACCATGCATCACTTTTCTAGACCATGGCTTCATGATAAGAGAAAAGAAGAACACAAGTAAAGCTTACTTCAGACTGGCTCTCTGCTGGCTCTCAGCTCCAGGTGTTTAAATTGTAGAATAAAAATAATTCTCATAAAATTATCTAACCTAACCGCCCATCTTTAATTGGGGGAGTACTGGGGATTAATCTAAGAGGCATTTTGTTTAGAGACAGGGTCTTACTGAATTGCTTAGTACCTCGTTTTTGTTGAGGCTGGCTTTGAACTAATGATTTTCCTGCCTCGGCCTCCTGTGCTATTGGAATTACAGGTGTGAGCCACCATGCCTGCCTCCCCCCATCTTTGTGCATGAGAGTAAGATTTTTTTTTTTTTGCTCTTTCTTGATTTTTTTTAAAAAGTATTCTATTTTAAATAGAGCTGCCTTTGAATTCACCAGTCTAACAATTGGGAAAGGGACATTAATAGTATTCCATCCTCCAGGCTCTTACCTAATGCAGACCTCTGAGAGGTCTCTCTTCTCAAAAAGCAGTATATCCTATTGGACAAATAATATGCATTTATTAAATGCTTGTTGAATCTATAATTTATTTCCAAAAATATGCTTAGCAGTCAACTCATTGCTTTGACCTGGATTTGTAACAAGAATTCTTACTTAAATATGAAAATTTAGAAAATTATAACTTCTCCCAGAGATAATTTTGAAGGAGTCTATCAAGGGACAAAAAGTGTGATTAGCAGCAGATTTATTCCTGGACACCCTAGATACTAGAGTTAATGGCACAATATATCAAAAGTCTTCTAAGAAAAAAAATTACATGTGGAATCCTAAAATCGTATTCAGTTTTGAGAAAAAGAGATTTTTTAAAAATAAATAAATTACAAAAGTTTATTTGTATATTCTTTTTAAAAAGATGACTGGAGTGTTCTCTTTACTAATTCAAAGTGACTGTGAACACACACTACACACATACACACACACACACACACACACACAAAATGCTTTTTCCCCATGCCAACTTAAATATCCAAATATCAAAAGAAAAACAGGAAAATAAAATCCAATATCTATACCTGTGTGTTTGTGTCAGAAGGTACAGCCATCAGCTTCCTTGGGATGATGGAGGGGGGATTATTGATATTACTTAGATGTTAACATTTTAACATTTGCTCAAAATTTAGTAGTAACCATCCTAGCTTGTAGAAAAACAAATTTCTATACCACTTAAGGAAAACAAAATCTGTCAATATGACTAAAGAATGAAACGCCGGGGGTGGGGGGGATGATAGGAAAGCAGAGAAAAAGGGATTAACAAGGTAAATTCAAATAAAGCATTATGAAATATTTAAGAGAAGACACAAAATGTGTTCAAGAAAGACCTAGCTCTATAATGTTCACTATAGACAAACCAAATTGACAGTAAAATTGAGAAATAAAGGGGAATAAAGAAAAAAAAGGCAATAATAAGAAAAAGAAAACAAATATTGAAGCTTTAATATTTAGCATGGAAAACAGGGGAGAAAATTGAAATTTTGACAGAAGTTTATGTCATAAATGACAAAACTCACCATGATGTGAAAACTGAATATTTATGTTAATTATTGAATTTTATTTAAGATAATATTTTTCTTAAAAATCTTTATAATACTGATAATTAATGTTTATATTCATTGAATATGCTTAGTTATAAATTTTTATATCAAAAAGCAAAGGGTTCAGTCATAGAAATGTGGACTGAGGATAAAGGCAGCAGAGATGGCAGGAATATGGCAGGAGAGCTGCAGAGCAGAGGTGGACAAGCAACCCAAATCTAATTCTTGCAGGGTCCCTGCTTCCCTATGCAGCCAGTCATTCTGGTCTTCAATTAAGGCAATGGTGGTCACTTTATTTTCCAGTTTTGATGTCATTATTTAACTATGTGGGAAAAAGTTAGGCATTTTGTGCATTTTCTATATATTCACATGTAACCAATGATAACAGGGAATTATTAATTCATCATGTAGATCACTTAGGTAGAAAGAGCCCCTGGATGAATAAAACTAAACCCAACTAACGGTGCAGAAGATCATGACCACTTACAGGTGAATAGGTCATAATTTTAAAAAAAGGTGAGCAGTGGAAGTTCAATGTTTAGACTGTATATAAATGAAAAAATATTTCTGAAGCGGAAGGCATTATGATCAGAGTGATGGAAGAGACAATGCTCTTGAA
This sequence comes from Marmota monax, assembly GCF_021218885.2. Taxonomy (NCBI): domain Eukaryota; kingdom Metazoa; phylum Chordata; class Mammalia; order Rodentia; family Sciuridae; genus Marmota; species Marmota monax. The sequence continues at coordinate 3,188,998 of NW_026693537.1, forward strand.
AGCACTTAGAAAGGAATGATTAGGAAATCTGAATTATGGATTACTTAACTTTTTAAAAAATGAAAATGAATTGATTTTTTAAGCCTGAGTCTCAAGTTGTTAAAATTTAGTCATTTTTTTTGAGTTTACAGGAAGTAAAAATAGCCTTTTCTGGTGCATTTCTTTCTTTGCCTTTCTGATCCATCTATGTGCACGCACACACACACACACACACACACACACACACAAAATGATATTTAAAACATTTTAAAAACTTTTAGTTATCTGATATATGATTTTCCAAAATATAAATTACAAGTGATTCTTCCCCTATTTCTTTAATCATTGCATTATTGTGTGAATTTGTAGATTTTTTCAAATTAATTGAAATAGGAAAATTATTTGAGTGGACATGAAACAACATTGTTTTGTACAAGGTGCTGATGATTATGATGGTGAAAACAGTAAGAAAGAAAAGTTTCAAAAGAGCTTTAGAGCTCCAAGTTAAATGAAGTCTACTAAATTCTTTCTGAAATGAAAGGGAAGAATTTACTAGACTTTGGGGTGATTTGAGTACTTAGTTTTCACACACTCCATTGCCTGAATGTTTCATGGTACATATGCTACCTATCCAGAAAAAAAAGGAGGAGGTTGAGTTTTCCTCTTGGTGCATTTGAACTTGATTTCCTCTTTCAAATAAACCCAGCAGGTAACAGTTGATGCAGATGGAAATCCAAGTGATAATTACCATCAATAGCATCGCCTTCTCCACTTTGCCAAATGCTACGTGTTTCAGGCAGGCCACTCCAGAGATTCTTCTCTTGGAGGCCTGCTTCTGCCTAAATCAGTGTGCATTCCTTTTGATATTCCCACAGTGTGCACAATATTCCCTCAAACACACACTGCTCAGGGTAATATGTCTCTAATGCGATGAAATCAATGGGAACACAGCCTTTTTTGCCTGACAGTATTGTCAGGGTGTATTATCTGGTTTAGGCTGTGGCTTCTGTTCATAGCAGTAGTCAGTTAAATTTCCCTTTCTGAAGCTGAGCAAAGTGTGGTAATGTCACAGCCACAGGCGACTGCCGTTCATAGGATGGTTACCGGAGAAGCATAGCCTCCTGGCTTGTCACACTGTATATATCTCAGGGTCTTCTCTTCCTTCCTAGTCAGGGGTTTCCAAGAATGTTGCCTGGAGCAGTCATGGGATGCAAAAGAGAGAGATTTTTGTTCTGCACTTAGCAACATTACCACACTTCACACTCAGTTTCTGATAAGGGAAAATTTAACTGACTTGCTCTGAACTCCATCTATCAGATAATATACTCTGACAGGGCTGTGGATAAAGGCTAGAAAACCTACTAATTTATATTTCATTATCTCTACACTTGGCTTAATCTGTTATCTTTTGCTAAGTGTTACAAAGATAACAAGGAGAGCTGAACTGAAAGGGGAAAGGGGAACCCTGACCCCACGGGGGAGGCAGGAAGACACTGGATAATTCAGCTTCATGTCTTAAGAAGTTATGTGCCAGTGGATAACTTTTGAGCCTGTGCCTAAGATTAGAAGAGGCAGGGAGATTGCACAGGTGAGGAGTAGATGACCATCTCGTTCATCTGCTTCTTCTTTGTACTAGAAGACAAAATAAGGATAATGGAATTGTGAATGAGCACATGTAGATGCCTCATGTCTCATATTTTAGCCTCCTATCTCATATTTCTTATGGAATACTCATTGAGTATAAATGAATCTTCCTGGTACTTAGCCATTGTTTTTGGAGGAAACAAAACCAAAAAGCACTCCCAAGTACTGAGGTACATTCACATTCTTTGACTGCAATGAAGTAATATAGATATATAAGGTTTAATTCAGGGATCACTATGTTGTTCTTCAGATTAGAAAATGACTAATTGTCATGAATACTCCTGAGCATGAATGGATGGGCATTAAAGTTAATATCTAGAGAGCAATGTAGCAGCACTATTGACAGCTTTTTATAAGATGGATAAACACACATTGCAGTTGTCCAAGATTTGAAAATGGATTATAATATACAGATAACACACACAAAAGGGACTTTGCGAAATTATGCTCAGGAATTTTTATGAATTCACTAATATTCATTTGTCAGACAGAAGGCCAGATGCTGGAAATCCAAATATTTATAAAACTGTCTCTCTTGAAGTATCTTCTTTTCTCTTTAAAGGAAGCCATATAGGCCTCTCTCAGAGAAAGTCACATGATTCTCCTTTTGGTTTATCTTGATAAGAGGTGTATTGGTAAGAGGCTAGGTATATGAATGCAGAGGTCATTCATAAGAGGTTGGCTCTTCTTGCAGTTCTAAGAATCATTCCCTCTTGGGTGCATATGTAAAGCAGAGAATTATAAACAATCAAACATTGTTTTCAATAGGGCTAAACTATACAATATGCTCTAAACACATTTAAGGATGAAAAGTGTTGGATTTTAGAACTAAATGGAACCACAGAGATTATTTAGAGGGAACGAATATATGGATTCGAATCTTAGCTGTGCTATTGACAGACTACACGTCTCTAGGAAAACTGTTTCTCCTAAATCAGATGTGTCTTCTGAAAGGTGAGTACAAGTGAACACTGAAAATTAGTCTTTTCTATTTCATCCCTTTACAATGCACTCTAAAAAGTGGAAATGTGCCAGAGTTACAGAGGTGATTGATGGAGTAATTGGTACCTGAATCTCTGACTGACATTGTAGAGTCTCTTCTTACATCATAATATCCACTTTTGTAAAGTTAATTCACATTTTTGGAAAATTGCCTTCAAGATTTGAGATTGGATCAAGAGTCACAATGAATTAACACTACTTGCTATAAAATAGCTGAAATACTCATTTAAAACCAAGAATAATGCATGTTATCTTTAAAATTTGTTTTTCCCTAATCATGTACTCTAAATATTCCTGTAAAGGTACCATCACCTCCTGAGGTTTTTTTTTTTTTTTTTTTTTTTTCTGTTAATGCAATATACAGTGTCCTGATTTTAGGCATTATTTGCAAGCTTCCAGATCAGTTCTTATCATTCCACAAACTTCTAACATAAGGTGCCCAAGCCTCACTCAGCTGTTGTGGCAATTTTTCCAGGGAGCCCCTACAGTTACCCTAAGGGAGATGATTCATAAGATTTTCATCATTTTGATTTTTCTTCACCTCCCACCCACATCACCAATTTTGGTTTAAGGGTTTTAATTATGTATGTGTCCTTAATTGTAAACTGGGAAATGATCTTCTTGCTCTTTTACAGTTGCTCTTTCCATTAAATATTGTATTCTGTGTTTAGCTTACTCTTCCTATGGGCAGCTCTCTATTGAAATTAGTAAATAAAACTGATCCTGCAATTTATCTTTTAATTTACATCATTAATTTAAAAGTGAATTTTAAGGCAATGATGAAAGTCTTAATGGGAATTCTTCTTTCCAATTTCTGATTATTTTCTTTTCTGCAAATGAGGTTTTTAATAGTATATCGCATTATATATTTCATTCTTTTTTATTTGTTCTAATTAGTTATACATGACAGTTGAATGCAATTTTATACATTATACATAGATGGAGTATAATTTCTCATTCTTCTGGTTGTATATGATGAACAGATGTACAGTCATATATGTACATAGGGTGATAATATTGAATTTATTCTAGTATCCTTCCTAATTCCATACACCCTTCCCTCTCTTCACTCCTCTCTACCTGTATTTTTCAGTGAAACACACTCTAATTAGTCACTCAGGGTATGAAGAATGAGGTCCTGGACAAGAAGAAAGGAGGCCCATATTTTGAGCACGTGGCATCTCACTAATGAGCTGCAAGACATCCCTGGGCCTAAGTGAGCTCCACTCTGCTCAGCAACTCTTTCTATCTACACTACTCCAGTTCATATGTGAGTGAAAAACAGGCCTCAGTGAATGCTCACTTATAACTTCCTGTCAAAATCAAGTGCTTTGTGATTGTCATTACAAGCAGCACCATTTACCGGGGAAGAACATTCTGGGGTCCCACGGCCTGGGTTTGAATCCAACCACCAACAACGAACTGTGCCAACCTAGGTAAGATCCTCAATCTCTCTGTGCTTCACTTCCTTGTCTGTATGGTAATAATTATACTATTTACCTCCTGAGGAAGTCTAAATTAATTAACTTAATTAAAACACCTGGAAAAATGAAGTGGCTTTTTTTAAAAAAAACATAAAGTAACTCTATTATTCCCTAGCCACCCCCACCTTATTGTGAATTAGCATCCACATATTAGAGAAAACATTTGGCCTTTGGTTTCTTTGGATTATCTTATTTTGCTTAGCATGATATTCTCTAGCTCTATCCATTTACTAGCAAATGCCACAATTTCATTCTTCTCTAAGGCTGAGTAAAATCCCATCATTTTCTTGACCACTCATCTGTTGAAGGGCACCTAGGTTGGTTCCATAGTTTAACTATTGTGAATTAAGCGCTATACACATTGATGTGGCTGCATCATTGTAATATGCTGACTTTAAGTCCTTTGGGTATAGGCCGAGGAGTGGGGTAGCTGGGTCAAATGGTGGTTCCATTCCAAATTTTCTGAAGAATCTGCATACCCCTTTCCATAATGGCTGTACCAATTTGCAGTCCCACCAGTAATGTATGAATGGGGAAAAGTATATTCATTTCATTCTTGAGAAGGTGAAGAAACTTCCTTGACTGGTAACATTGAGAGTGAGAGCTGGGCATGTGTGGCTTAGCCCCGCCTTTCTCTGTTCTCTTGTTCACTGCCCCTTTAGAAAATCTGTTCCCAAGGTAGTTCTGGGGAGTGTGAAGTTAGCTTGAGTCCAGTCTTGCTAGTGTCTTGCAGTTAATGATTCTGGGATTCAATTATGAGGCCCTTTGTGTTCTTGCTAATTTTCATCTTGTAACTTTGTTCTTATCAGTAAGAAGAGACATTATATATCATAAATTTCAGACCTGCAGTAGGAAAATAAGGGGAGCTAGCTATTAATACTTCCTCAGAAAAACTTCCTCCAAGGAAGTTTTTAAATTTTAACCCTTGTTAAAATTTTTTAACAAGGAAGGGTTAAAATGATGGATTATCTCAATGAAGTTATATGCTGAGCAGAGGACCAAATTTACCAAATGTTGTTAGACATTAACAACATAAAGAATTAAACACAGTCTCTTGGAGTGTAGGTAGAGAATGCTGGATATTAGAAGGGGATATATTAAGACGTTTATCCCTATAAACTCTAAATTATCTAAGTGTAGGGATCAGGGCAGGGAAAGGAAATGAAGGCAAAGATAGAACACCCATTCAGATGTTGATTCAGTGATAAATTAATTTACCTAATAATTTCACCTTTGCTATGTTTTCATTTTAAAACACTGTTTTTAAAACACAATGGTTGTGAAAATGTAACTTTTTCTGTAGAGAAGAAAAGTTGGGTCTATATTTTTAACAAAATATAAAATATGAAAACTGAAAAATTAAAGATGAGTTTGTTAATTACATGTGAGAAAGTAAATGCTTGGCAGCCCATAGATATTTTGCCATGGATAAACATATTAGCTTTGGTTTGCTAATATACAAATTAGAGTCATATTAGCCAAATGGTGGAATTTTCATAATGGTTATACATTATGAGTTAAAGAACTTAGCTTGAGGTAAATCAATAATCAATAAATGGGAAAGTTTGTTATTTATATTAGGGTAAACACTTGTTCTGGAGTTGAGTAAGTCTTTGATTCAAAGCTTGAATCCAAAACTCTCTGTATATTTGTGTTTCATAAGGAAAATATGTATATCTATAATCTTTTCTTTAGATATTTTTGATAATATGTAATTATAGCTGAATATGATCAAAATGTAGATAAGATGAGATTATATTAAGGCTGAATCAGGGGTAAGAGTCAAATTAGGAAAAAGGAAAGAAAAAGAAGACATCTGTTAATTCAAGGATAATCAACTATTAATTATTCTGTGAACTTTTAATAATAGATTCTATGTTGACAAACATCATTTAATTGATTTTGTTGACTTGAAACAAATTACCTTGGTTTTTGAAATTTTTAGCAAAAATTAAGTGCTATGGGTTGTAAAAGCAAGTGTTAATATATCAATGATCATTTTCTTTAATTTTTTTTCTATTCCAAGGACACAGTGAAGATTTATTTATTCCTTGATTGACCCATTTTAATATCATAGACAAAAAATTGCTACATTGCAGTTAGAGGATTTTAATTGAAAGTTTTTTGGTGAAAGCACATTCTATGTGGAAATGATATTTTGTTACTATGTTCTTTAGTATTATAGTTTCTAGTGTTGGGCTAGATTTGGGGTGAGGGTGGGATTTGGAGAGAGAGACAATATAACATTTTCACTTTTACAAAGCTGTCACAGTGCTGTTCCCTTCTCTTTGTACTTTCTTTTTCATCAAACCCCCCAAATTAAGTACAATTTTGCTTTGCTTCAATTTAAGATTAACAAAAAACAAAGCAGAGATTAAAGGTTTTCTGTTTAGGCTTTATGTAGACAAAAGTTCTTGAATATGGTCCCTGACCAAATCATATTCCATTCACCATGCACCATTTTGGAGATAAATGACTGTTGCAATCTTCAGCCACACGAATGACTTGAGAATGACTTTTAGCCAGTGTCCTGTGCCAGCAAACAACTCTTTGTGCTTTACCCGGGAAAGTGAATTGCACAAGGTGTGTTGTTGTACTTTTTTGTTGCCAACTGTATCTTTGCATGCCATTGCCTCTGTTTCTAAAGAGAATTTGGATGGGAACATGTTGGGCTGGAAGCATGGGACACACCTACTACTTGACACCGAAAGTATGCCCCTGTTTTATTGAATCCCCTTTAAGAAAATAATTCAAGAAACATAGCACTCCATAGAGAGAAAAAGAAGTACTGAAGCACTAGAAAACCTAGATGGTTTTAAATTGTAGTTTCATTATGTTTTCCCAGTACACATACATGAATCATGCCTCCTCCTCAGAATCAACTTGCAGGCAATGCATGGAAAAGAGCAAAAGTTTACACTTCACATCTGTTGCTAAACATTTATGTGAAAAGAACCTGGTCACATTATAAACATACGCACATGCACACCCATAAATATGTACACACATACACACAGACACATGAGATCTATTTCTCTATTCTCCTCTCCTCAGGGGAGGACATCATAATTGTTCCAGCCTCCTGGAGGCACTAATTATAAATGTTTCCATTTATCTTGTTGGAATTTGGAAAGTCAATTTTATAGACAGCATGAATCTATATTGTGAAAAACAGGTGATCCCCAAATCTTTGACTTAATGCCTTAATCCAAGAGAAATTGGGTCACTTTTTCAGAACCAAACTTTTTGTTTTTTTACTTGTACTTTAGAACAATATTTTTCTAGTATGTAATATGGTAACTAGAAAGCTAAGTGACTAATCAAAAGGTTACTTTTAATTAGAATAGAATCAGAGAAAAAGGAGGTGAAATTAATAATATATATACTACTCCCTATCTCCATTGTGAGATGAATTTATTTCTCTAAAATAACTGTATTCATAGCTGTCATATACATCATATCTCTCTCCCTCCTTCTTTTTTCTCCTTCCTTTCTATCTTAAGAGAGGAGAGCTAATGCCTACTTCCCTGTTGCCCTATATCTCAGCAGCAGCCAATGCTCTCCTTAAGATTCCTAATTGCTGAGTTAGAGCTTGAGGCACAGATCATCTCTAGATTGACTTTCTTTTGTTAGGCTGCTGAGACTTTCTGAGGAAAGAACACATGAATTTTTACAACACGAGAAACTCTGGAATTTGCTCATTTGTGGATGTCTCTGATATGCATCACCTCTTTCTAGTCAGCAAAATGACCTGAAATTCTTAGTAAAGTGTTATGATCAGACATCTTTCAATATTAGACATGCTACCTATCTGAGAGTGCCTGTGTTTTCTGCATTAGCAATGTCATGAACACATTCTTGAACCTACGTTTTGTTGCCCAAAGCAATCTTACAGTGAGTTTTCACCTGGCAGGTCTCCATTCATCATTTATCATTTTAGCAAGATCATCATGATTGGCTGCTATCAATTTAATTTTAGGTCATAGTATTCTGAAGAAGCAGACTGATTAGGAGTTCAATGATTCATTGACTCTCAAATCTCAGGGTTGGTTCTCAGGTTCAAATGTTGTTTGATTCATCTTCCCAGTTTAGCGGTTCACCATTTGTTTTAGTTGGTGTTTTTTTGCTGCTGCAAATTAAAGACCCAACCAGAACAATTAAAAAGGAGGAAAAGTTTATTTGAGGGCTCCTAGTTTCAGAGATCTCTCTCTTTACAGAGCTGTCACAGTGCTGTTCCCTTGAGGCTCGAGGTGAGGCAGAACATCATGTTGGAAGAGTGTGGCAGAGGAAAGCAGCTCACATGTTGATTGGAAAGCACAGAGAGAGATTCCATTTGCCAGATAGAAAACATATATCCCAAAGTTATGTCCCCAGTGACCCACCTCTTCCAGCCACACTGTACCTGCTTTCAGTGACCATTCAGTTAATCCAATCAGAGGACTAATTCACTGACTGGGTGAAGGCAATCATAACTCAATAATTTCTACTCTAAACCTTGTAATGTCTCATCTATGAGTTTTTAGAAGACACCTAGTATCTAAACCATAATACCATCCTTCCTGGGAGATCAGTTTCTTTGATTGGACTTAAATATGGCTTTATGTTTGATTGGTTTTCATCTTCTTTTCTAAGCAGTTTCCCTCTATAAAGGGAAGATCTTATCAGAAAGACCAAATGAATTAGTGATACCTGTGGTTTCATCCATTTGTGTGCTTAATGCTCTCATAGTCTTTTTATTCTATTAAGAAAGGAAGATTTATGGATTGATTCTTCTATAAGATATGCTTTCATAGAACATGGTAAAAGAGATCAAGATCTTACCATTCGCTTTCAATCCGAAAACTTTTTCAAATCTTTGCCCCACATTTTTGAAGAAACAAGCACTTGATTTGTGATTTGTTTAGATTATGCATGTAGGTAATTAAATTCTCAATCTTGACTGCCACATTTATTAACACTGATCCATCATACTTTTCTTGTGACACATCAATTATAGATTCCTAACCATTGTACTACAATATGTGTATGAAGAATGTAGAACCTCTCTGACATTGTGCTTGGCCATACGACATATTTGGCTAATGGCCATATATATATATATACAGAAGAATTAAGAGTTATCTTCAGTTTTCTCTCAGTTATTTTTGTCTTTTCCCTCTGACACAAAAAAATAACTGCTACTTTAGCCAGTATACATGGCATAAAGAAGACCCTGAAACAGACCTCAACTCATTTATCATCTTAGAGCAGAATCATTGCTACAAACTTTCACTGGCTTATAACATGACCAGTATCAGTATTTTATTTTGGTGGCTATTTAGAGATATTTGCTATAGACATCACCTAATGAAAACTGAATCATTTACACCTACTTCTGGCAAAATGAAGAAAATCTCCAAGTAGGTATTATAAAACTATTTAGAAGTTCTTGTAGTTTGCTTGGGTAATGTACACGTCACAGGTTCATGTGGAAATAAAGCCATGATTAAGCAAATGGATTGACTTTATATCTTTATTGTTGGTAGCATCAACTATATTATGTTCCCTCAAACATTAAAAAATAAAGCATTTGGTTTGTTAGAAGATATCTAGCTACCATTATATGACAGTGATATTAATTGTCTTATGTGTATGAAAACAGACCTTTTATACATTAAAACTTAAAAAAAAAAAAAAACCTTCTTGAATATAAAAGAGATTCAAGCAAAGCCCAAGATAAATGTGACTTTCCTGTTGGATAACCTGTTGAATAATGCTTGTCTGTTCATCATTTTTAATGAGTTTTCATTGATCATTTAAAATGAGAGGGGCATATTACTAAAGTTTATCCCTTAGCTTGTTAGAACCTTATCATCATCCTGTAAGACAGCTCTAATAATTTATATGTTTTCTAAGGAAAAAAATTGGCTTTTTAAGATGAAGCATATCACCCAGTTTCATAAAATTAGTAAATAATTAAGCCAGAAATAATGCATGATTTTTCTCAGGTTTTAGAGTTCTGAATCTTAACCACTATTACCCTTTTTTGATTATTGAGAGGGGTAGCCAAGCCAAAATCTTAAGAACATTGTAGAAGTTACCTATGCTAAACCCAAGGCCAACATCATTCTAAATGGAGAACAATTGGAACCATTTCCACTAAAAACTGAAACAAGACAGGGAGGCCCTCTTTCACCACTTCTGTTCAACATAGTTCTTGAAACTCTAGCCAGAGCAATTAGATGGATGAAAGAAATTAAAGGGATATGAATAGGAAAAGAAGAACTCAAACTACTATTATTTGTTGACAACATGATTCTATCCTTAGAGGATCCAAATACTTCTAGAATTAAAAGCAGCTTTTTGTTTTGTTAATTTTTTGAATATGAAACAGACCTGCTTTCATAGTTTCTTTTGTTTAAAATTAATTTTAATTTTTAACTTTTGTTTCTCATGGAAGGTTTTTATTTCATCATAAAATCTGAAGCTTAGTTTTGCTGTATACAAGATTCTTGGTTGGCATCCATTTTCTTTCAGAGCTTGATGTATGTTGTTCCAGGATTTCCTGGCCTTGAGGGTCTGGGCTGAAAAATCTGCTGAGATCTGAATTGGTCTCATATGTAATCTGATTCTGATTCTTCTCTCTTGTGGCTTTTAAAATTCTATCATTATTCTGTATGCTAGTCATTTTCATTATAATGTGCCTTGGTGTATGTAGATCTGCTGTAATTTTGTACATTTGGTGTCCTATAAGACTCTTATATTTGATTTTACAATTCATTCTTCATGTTTGGGAAATTTTATGATATTATTTTATTGAAGAGATTTGCATTCCTTTGGTTTGAAACTCTGTGCCTTCCTCTCTCCTGATAAATCTTAGATTTGGTCTTTTAATGTTATCCCATAATGGGGCTGGGGATGTGGCTCAAGCGGTAGCGCGCTCGCCTGGCATGCGTGCGGCCTGGGTTGGATCCTCAGCACCACATACAAACAAAGATGTTGTGTCCGCCGAAAACTAAAAAATAAATATTAAATTCTCTCTCTCTCTCTCTCTCTCTCTCTCTCTCTCTCCCCTCCCTCTCTCTTTAAAAAAATGTTATCCCATAATTCTTGGAAGTTCTATTCATGGTTTCTTAACATCTCCACTGTGTGGTCAACTTTATTTTCCATATTGTATATTTTGTCTTAATTGTCTGAGGTCCTGTCTTTCAAGTGATCTAATCTGTTGGTGATGCTTTCTATTGAGTTTTTTATTTAGATTATATTTTTCCTTCATTTTAAGGATTTCTGTTTGTTTGTTTTCCCCAAAATATTTCTTTCTTCAAATAATCTTTTTCTAAATGTATTTGCTGTCTAATCTCTTTGTTGGCAGGATCAAGAGTTGCCTGTATTTGCTCTTTTATCTCTTTATTGGAATGATCATTTTTTTCCTGTATTTGCTCATTTAGGTCATTCTTTAATTCCCAGATCATTTTAATTATGTACATTATGAAGTCCTTCTCTGTCATTTCATCTATTGCACTGCCAATGAATTCTATTGTTATAGTAACTTGGTTTGTTTGGGGCATTTTCCTCCATTATTTATTCATGTTCTTCTATGTATCTTCCTCTCTTGCAGTGTGGATCTGAGGTATTACAGTTTCTACTCTATAATCTTGTAGTGTCCCTGACAGTTAGGAATACCTCACCTTTAAGGGGGAGATCAATGTTTACAGCACCCATTGCAACTAATATGTAGCCATAAATCAATTAGCTTCTATTTAGACCATTACAGTTTTGTTGCTATAAACAGAAATGACAAGCATGGTTATCTTCTACCATATAGCCAGTAGGTTTGCATAAGGGTTTACAGTTTCAAGTAGTGGACAAAGAGAGAAGAGGCATAGGATATGATGTTTATGAGATAGGATATGGGAATATAGAGATATTAGATTATAGGACTGGTTAAAGGGGAATCAACAGAAGTTGGCTGTTAGCAGGAAGAAAAAAAAAACAGAGAGGCAACCCCATGCAAGGCTCACTAGTGCCTCTGCAACAGGATGGTGACTTTAGCACACCTAGTAGGGATGGAACAACCCAGCCCACAAGGACCTTGGTGACATTCTTCCAGGTCCTGGTTGTTGTCCCTAGATGAAAGTGACCACATCCCTTGTTGGTGGCAGCATTAGTGTCAAACCTGTAGGTACCTTATGGTTGGGCTTCCAGGCCTCAGTTGGTGTCCCAAGATGGAATCTGCTCCAACTGAAGGTGGTGGAGGTGGCAGCAGAAGTGACTCAAGACAGCAGTAGAGGTGTCCCAAGATGAAGGCAACCACTTTCAGAGATGGGGCTGGAAGAATGGGCTGTGTGAAGGATGGTGTTAGGTGGCCTGTTTAGTGATGGCATACTGTGACGTGTGGTGCTGCAAGGGGCAGCTGCCACCTGTCTGTTGCCCTACAGTGGAGATTACCACATGGGAAGGGCTATGTTGGTGGCTGCAGTGTCCCAAGATGGAGGTGGTTTGGGTATAGTCACATGTTGGTGAATAAGGAACCACAGCCAGGTATTCCTGGCTCTGTGTGGGCACTGAGGGTTCTGTTCCGGGCTCCTCCAACCTCTCATTTTAAAACTGAACATCTTAATTTTTATGACATCTCTTGCCCTCAACATGTTGAGGCAACAGTCCTCCTATATTAAATAACATTGCTGTCTTCCTTATTAAGAAATCTAAAGGTTCAACATCTAAGGCTTTCATTTGCTTTACAAGTCTCCTTGTTTGATTTACATCTGGAAGAATATTCTTTGAAAAATAAAAAGAAAGTGTCTTCTGTGTGCATTCTCTTCAAGCCCATTTGGAGGATCTATACCACTTTTAGTAATGCTAATCTGTAACTGACAGGGTCCCCAAACACAAGCTACTTGTTTCATCATACTAAAGAGTAATATGGTAAATTGAGTGATTAAATTGTCTAAAGATTTTTCTTTTCTGGGACAATCACATTGTCTACAATGACTGTTAAATTAAAACCAAAAATCTAAGTAAAAATTGAGTATTTTAAATGAAAGACAAGGGCTTTCTTTTTAAATGTCTAATTGTCAATCATTGTCAGCATTTTCTCTGTATTTTCTATTGAAAAATAATTTGAATGACCTGGAATATTATTATCTCACTTTGGGATCATAACAGAATACAAAATATTAAGTAGTTCCCACATAGTTTAAAAATAACTTCAAATTTATAATAGAACTGTGTTTAATATACTTTAAGTTTTGGAAATATATGTTTCTTTGCAATATTGGGAGATATCCAGTTTTTTCACTTGCCCTTACTATGCTGTCTGTGTCAATGGGATACGTTTTCTAAGTCGAACAACTTCCAACCAAGTTCTCTGATACTTTCCTCTATTGAAACTTGTGTGTAACAAATTGTCAGTTGATACCATCTGTCTTATGGCACATCTACACAGAAAACAAATTGCCAAGAAATCAAAAAACTTGGAACTTAGAGCTTGAAGAAAACGAACAAGAATGTATTTATTAAGTATTATGAGGAGACAAAAGCTGCACATGTTGTAATTTTAAATGCTTCAGTTGCCTCTCAAAGATACGATGACCTTATAAAATGAGAAAAAGTAAATAATTTCTTTTAAGAAATTATTTTTAGATGGGAAGATTCTATAGTTAAGTTTTTGGTCTGAGATAATCCAGAAATCATTTATATTTCATAATTGGTTTAGCAATACATAACATTTTAACAGGAGATCTGCCTTCTGAATTGTTTGCCTAAGGCAAATATTAAAATTAATCTTCATTCCCTGACCACCAGCTAAGTGATTGCAAGTAGAGTACGTCCAGACCTGCACATGTCTGTTAAAGGATTGGTTACAGATAACCTAGAAGATGGTTAATTTTCAAGCAGGAATTTAATGAACTGATCATACAAGTGTTATCTGAGATCCTATAAATGTAATTTCTTCCCACAGAATAATAATGAGTTCACAAATATAGTTAAATGTATTCTTAACCATCTATTCTTCAATGAAGAACTTGAAGCATTTCTTCATTCTTACTATATGAAAATCTTCTTCCCTTTCATTCAGTGGCCTCACAAACTTTCTCTGACAGCCTTTGGCAGAAAGGCACATTTTAATTGCTTCTGTTCCATCAAATGTTGCCTCTTTTATTTCATTGCAGGCTTCTTTTAGTTTTAATAGTTTAGCAGAAAAATATTGACATTGGATATCTGGTTTTCAGAGCAAAACACATTTTCCACCTGTGAACTCCATATTAAGCCTGGCTCAATGACAAATGAAAACATCCAGAAACCAAACACAGTATATTGTTTTATGCAATGACTATTGGTGACACACAACTAAATCAATTTCTTATATTTTTTATTATGTAGCAGTAAAAATAATTATAGAAATTTAATTTAATTCATTTAATTGTACTCACTTATAATTAAATTGTTAAAACCTTAACATGGATCTATAATTTTTTTCTTTATAAGAGACCTCACAGGATTCAATAATCCTCACATCTGTGCTGTAATAAGGGTGATTCTCAGGAGAGTAGCTCTTAGTGACTTGGCTGCTATTTAAAAACTTAACTACACATCTTAATTTCTGTTTAGTCTAATTTGTATTAAGTTTGACTTGATTCATCTTGTCCTTTAAAATTTCAACTTACTATTCTCCATCTGAATAGCTATAAATAAGAAACTGGAAGATAAAGTTGCAGGATCATGCTATCACAGCCTATAAGGCTTTGTGTGCTCCCATCCTTGCTTGGTGCTCCAAGCCCTCCTCATGTACCTTCCCTTCATTCTTCCCCTCTACCACACTAGCCTCCTTTCTCTTTCTAGAACCCCTTCACTCATTCCGTCTCTTGTACTTTTCACTTGATATTTCCCCTAAGTGAAGTAATCTGCCCCCTGGCTCCTCTCATGTTCCGGTTATTATTATCCTTGGCAAGTTTCAGAATAGCTGCCATCTTTTCTGAGAGGCCATTTTGCTTTCTCTACCAATTCTGTAACTTTAATCTCCACCCTGTTATCCATTGTTCTTTTAACACTTTTAACTGACATTATCTTCACATTTTATTCTTTTCCCTTTATTTTCTAAATTAGAGAATGTGGTATTTAAGAAATACAATAGAAGTGACTCAGCAGGCGTGTGATGTTCCGAAGCAGTTGTGGCAGGTATGTGTATCCTTCGTGGATAATGACTGCAATCTAACAATTTAGGGCCAAGGTCATCAGGTGCAGAAATGTGCATGGCTACTGAGCACCTATTGTATGCCTTCACAGCGAATGGGTGAGAATTTCAAAACGCTAGGAAGGACTGAGTCAAATGCCTGGACTTCATATTCTGAATGTCTGCAGACAGGTCATAAGATGCTCTATAGCTTACACAAAATTTTGGATTTCTGACCTAGAGGCTTTTCATTTGTAAGCCTTTCACAGATAAAGGATCCATGAAAGCTAGATTTTTTTTCCCCTCTGTTCATCATTTAAACACCAAAACCCAAAGCTGGCTGGACATTTAGTAAGTGAACAACAAAATTACTTGTCTGCACGCTGAAAGGACTGAATAAATGAATCTGTGCAAAAGTGGAAGAAACTATGCGGCATCTATCTTTGGGTATCATGTAGATGTAGTTTAACTTCTAGTGTTCAGAAGCCTTAATTTTTTCTTTCAACATTAAAGAGTTCTTTATTTCCCCAAGTGTGGAGCCCTTTTCACCTCTCCTCACATTCTCTCTAAGAAACAGGCATATGCTTAGTTAAGAAATGAACACTTTGCCTCAGTGGGTGGGCTGTATGCTTGAAACTTAAAACTGATGCTTTACAAGTATTGCAAAAAAACAAATTATCAGGGTAACAGAAACAGACTCAAACAATGCCTTCTGCCAGACTCTCTCCAGATCCAGCCCTCAGTAGGAATATATGCCTGTGGGTGGGGAAGTGGGCATAACTCAATGCAGTAGATCTAAGGCAGTCCTTCACACAACCACAGTGAATGAAGACGGTCTCATCCTTCTTTTATTTTCCTTCTCAACAGCCCAACATGAACCCAAAAAGGACTTCCCTCCATGGGTTTAATTAAATAAAAACACTCTTTGACCTGCCAATCAGGGTCTTGGGTTTATTGTAGAGCATGTACCTCCTCATCTGAAATATCCCAGATGAAGCTGCCAAGTTTAATTCTGCTCTAATTCACAGTTGTAAAAGATTGCTTAATATTATTGTTTTTCTCCTGAATATATTTATAACTTTATTCAGGTAGATTCTTGAATTACCTTTGGAAATACCTTCCTTTTCTTGAGATCGTATGGTAAACTGATTTCTTAGTATTGGAATATTTCAGTAAAAACTACTTTTTCAGCAACAGTTCAGATTTAGGATTCTACATAGTTTTGTAACTATATCTCCAACAAATTAACACAATGAACTCTCTTTACTAAGTTTTGGGGGTGATTTTTTTTTTTTGCCTAAGTGTTTCCTTCTGTATAGATTGCTATTATCATTACTGAATTCATACTAGTTTGTGAATAAAATCTGACAACACTAAATCATATTCACTTTTCATATTTCTTTAACTCCTAGCCCAGCCAAATAATGCAATAAAACCAGAAAGAAAAGTATTTTCACAAATAACTTTATTGCACTGAGGAACATCATCCCCAAATGTGCTTCACTATGAAAGGACATCATATATAATAAGGAAATTTTCTATGTTGGTTAAAGCTTTCCTGTTGCATGTATTCTGCTTTACATCTCAAGCTGTAGTAAAACAAATTATTGACCTTCAAGATTATAGTTTCAAACAGAACAGTCACAGTGGCAAGGTCATAGGAAGTTCACTGAGCTGTTTTTTCATATGCAAGACTTTTTAGAATATAAAGATTCTTCTCCAAGCAACGGAGAATATCCATTATGATGAAGACATAGATGAAGTTTCTAAACAGTGTGAAAGCTTCCTGAATGAATACTTCCAACCCCCTAGCGGGCTGCATGCTCTTTGCATAGCTGTCACCTTATGGCTGGCTTTATTCTGGGGATCAATTCTCACTCTAGGTGGACATTTCCAGAATTTGAATTGAACATGAGGAACTTAAAATTTAAAAAAAAATATAGTATGGAATATGATACTAACACAGCAAATGTCATGTGTTAACAATGCAGCAAAATCACTAAGTAAAGTAGAACAATGGGTACACTGAAGTGTGAAGTCACTGTGGAAATTTTTATAGAGAACTGTGATTAAAGTTGAACTCTGGATGGATAGTATATGGTTGCTGAAGTGGAAAGTGTTCCCAGTGGTTTCTACAAAATCAGTCTGAGGCACAGTTAGATTCAACAAATCTATTTTATTAATGCTATCACACTTCAGATTTGGATATCACACATATCCAAATTCTAAATCCTAACTGAGTCTACACCAGGTCCCAGACACTCACCTGTGATTTGTCTTAAGTCCAGGTTTCTGGAACTCGATCCAGACTGGAGTTGTCTGGTACAGGGGGCTCAAGAGCTAGGGAGGTCATCTTTTGTCTGGGTTCTGTTAGTCTGGTCGAAACCCTGAAGGCTGGGTTTTTAAGTCCTAGCTCTATTGTGCTTGCAGCTGATAACTGGGTGAGCTCTGGGGTCTATGTCCAGGTGTAGACTCTTATGTTACTATCTTAATTCTATCTAAATTCTGCAGTTTATCTAAGTTTTGCAATTTACATTACATAATGGACATAATGCTCATGGTCTTTATCTAATACATACACACTAATTAATACATGCCATAGTCAATAATCCTATAACATTTTCTGGTACTAATATAGAAAGGAGGCTCTTCATTATAATCCAGAAGGGAGGTGCATTCTAAGAAATGATTCCCTCTTATGGCTCTGCTTTCTGTCCCCTGCAAATGGGGCAGCTGGAAGTTGAAATCCAGCCTGGATCCTATCTCTAAAATACTAACAAAATGAATGTAACCAAGCCCCACACTCATGTTCTTTTCCAGTCTAGAGGTATAATAGTTTCCTAATTCTTCTATCTAAAAAGGGTAACTTTTTCTAACTCATTCACATGACAGACTGGTTTTTGTCTACATTACTGTCTCAGAGGAGGGTCATAAGTGGAGTAACAACCACATGAAAGTACAAAGAGATGGGAATGCTCATAAAATATTTAGGAATTTATAAACAAACTTTTCATAGCAGGGTTTGGCAAATAACAGATCAAAGACCACATCCAGTCAACATTTTTTTTTTTGTAAAGTTGTATTGGAATAGAATGACTCACATTTTCTTGTGTATTGTCTATGGCTACTTTCATTCTTCAACAGAAGATTTGCGTCGTTACAATAAAAAGGAAATGGTATGAAAAGCCAAAAATATTTATTTGACTCTACAGAAAAGGTTGGCCAAACTCTGCTTTAGAGAAGAACATAGGGGAAAAAACGATTAAAGGGGAAATTGTCCCAGAGTGTCCCTCAAACTAAGTGAATACCAATCTTTAATGAGATAGTAGTTTATCTGAACCTTCTTGGAAATACCCAGCCAGTCACAATGTTGATTCACTGGCTTCCTACTAGGGGTCAGGAAGAAAAATTCTTGTGATAAAGAAACCAGAACAACATCACCACAATGAGAGAAATTTATTTACTTATTGAGTAAATAGCTTCAGATAAGAACAGGGACATACATATCTTTATTCATTCAAATTCATATAATTACCTGATTTGGCTCTATGAACTTGCTTAGAAGAAGAGGTATTTAGAATATTTGGCTGTTTAATTTGTGGTTCTGTCCCATATCAGAGCAAGGTAGGAAAATCAACATAAAGAAGGTTTCCTCAAATGTGCTAAAGATGAGAGCTTTGAAAAGTAAGACAGGTTCTCAGAAGCCAGATGGCAAACATTCCAGAGAGCAGTTCTCTTGAAATATATTATATATTATTTTCCCCAATAATTAAGCTTTTCTTAGGGACGACATGAGTAGAGAGTTGAACAAATGAGTGGATTATAGTGATAAAAAACTGCTTGAATGTAGAACTGAAGTAGCAAAGCAGAAAAAGAAAGTCAGATATAAGCAAAGATAAAAGGATAACTCTCCAGGGAAAGGGCAGAAAATGTGAATCTAGCTTGAGGTTTTAGAAATCTGGAGACCTCTGTGTTCTACCATGGATGTTGAAAGCCTCCTTTTTTTTTTTTTTTTTTTAGGGAATAGTTGAAATTTCTAGTCATACACACTGCCTTAGAACATTGTGCATGGGACACCTATGCTGTCACCTTAATGGCATTCCTTGCCCTTTTCCCTCAACCTTTCCAATAAAGCCCATATTCTGAAGGATCTTTGGGTACTACTTGGGCATTAACATTGCCTCTACTTTTGTTATTTGTCAGTGAATTTTAATTTAATCAGCACGACAGGTTTGGGAATTTATATGACAAACTAAGAGAGCTCCTCATCTGTCTAAACAGAACCATTGTTTTATGTTTTGACATGGTTGCAAATAGTCTTTTTTTTTTTTCCTTCAGTGGTTTTCTCTCAGCTCATCCTGACCTCTAGAAACAGTTTTGTGGAGTTGTTTTCCTCAGACTGATGCTGTAGATTTCAACTGAGTCTGTCTGCAGCAGAGCATCTGTGTGGTGTGCATGAGAAAGATTTTCTCTGGGTGCTTAAATTGTTTTTCTCTACTGTTAGCAATTTCATCTGGATATCTGGGGAAAATGATAGTAATCTGAGAAAATAATAATAAATTATTAATGTGCTACAATTAGTCTTTCCTAGGAAATTCCATGAGAGACTATATCAACAAAACACTTCTACCTTATCTGTACTCTAATTGGCCCAAGGTGATTTAAGGTTATGACTTCTTGCCCCACAGTTCATATAATATGCCCTGCATACATGGGTATATGTGGTGTGTGTGTTTATGTGTTTAAAACGGAAGGAAAAAAAGTCACTTTTAGAACTGTGGAAGAGCTCTTTGTTTAAACTTAGAAATACTGATTGGTTTGAAAATTATGTCATAGTTTCATAGGGAAATGTTTAGTTATGCTTTTCTGATATATTTGGAACTTTTCACCAAAATAGGGAAAACCATAATAGATTTAAATTTATCTGGAAGAGCAACTCAAGTGTGAGAGTAGAAATGAAGAACCTCACATGTGAAAATAAAATCAAAAGTTACAGCACCAGAAAGTACAATGAGTAGCAATTTCCTCATCATGTAGTTCAAATTAATATTTCTACACTTTTTCATATGCAAGGCTCCAAAAGTATTGTAAAGAGTCAGAGACAGATACTTACTCTACAAAACTACTATTCATTTATTCATTAATTAATGTATTCAACCAAATTTGACTAATTATTCTATGCCAGCTACACTGCTTCCTTCTTCCTGAAAGAACTCTAATTCTACTTCAAGATTAATTGAGATGCATTTTAAGACATGCAGGGATAAATAAAACAACACCTGGCATGGCAAATCTGTGATATCCATAAGAAAAGTGAAATGTATGCCTAGAGTTCAACTAAAGTCAAAGTGACACAAGTAGAGAACAGAATGTTTTAATCTTTTTTTCTCAAATAATTTGTCATTCAAATATCAAGTTTGGATATTACAAGCCTCAGCATTAGTCATTGACATATACTGAGAACTATAAGTATTATAGATTATATCATGGGCTTGCATATTATTGCTTGGGACTTGGATTTTTGATATTTTAGTATCAAAACCCTCAGAATTTAGGGGGTGGTTTCTCTTTCTTCCCAATACATTTTCTCATGGTGTGCTTTGATGACTCTTAGGCATTTACACAGAGCTGTCTCCATTCTACATTGGCCCTGACTACTGTTATTTATTTTTGCAAATATAGAGAAAACAGAAGATGTGTGTAAATGATATCCAAAGTTATACTTTAACTCTGATTAAACTCTGAGTTTTGGAATAATAATTTTTCTTCTTACTCTGTGATAGCTATCTGTATGTAAGATGTAAATTTTTCCCAAGATAGTATCAAATTAATAATATTGCCAATGCTAGCTAACCATTTATTATTATATCCTCATCATTCTGTTCTGCATTTTACATACATTGTCTTATTTAATAATGTCATAGGCAGCAAGATAAGTCTACTATCACAATTTTCCAGATAAGGAAACTAAGAACCTTGAGAGAAATTAAGCAATTTGCCTAGCTTAAGTAGACATTAGTAGATTGGAAGTAAAATTTCAGTCCAATTTTTCTGCCTTCCATGCATATACTGTTACTTCTATTTCTGACACCACTTTTCTTATTTTTACCAGATTGGCACTCTAGTGCCACCACTAGAATGATGTGGGAGCCTTACTCCAACGTATCTGTTTATTTTGTGTTCTGCCTACTTCCTTTACTTCCAGGTCTCACCCACTTGTTTAGATAACTCGTTTCTGACTTCATTTGCATCTGTCTTCCATTATTTTGCCATTTGGATTGATGCTTCATGGGGACTTTATTTGGATTTATGATTTTTCATTTATTTCCCACAAAAGCAATATTTTGGATGATGCTTGTTTGCACGCTAGCTACAGCCTTCTAATTCTCCCTGCTGCCATGTGGTGTTGGTAGCTTTTTTCTGAATCCTTTAATTTAACCTCCCTTGCTTTATTTCCTTCCTATTGGCTCCTTCTCAACTCAAGACAAGTAGAGACTGAATTATACAGACACATGCTTTGTAAGCAGAATTTCAAGTGGAAATATCATCTGCATAAGGACCAAAAAACACACCAGAAGAAATGCATCATAATTTGTATCCTTGGGTATAAAATTGATACCAATATTATAAATAAATTACACATATATAAAACCAACAGATTGATGGGATTAGATTTGAACTTCCTAATATTCATCTATTCTTTGGGAAAACAGAGCTATGCAACTAATTTTATCTCTACTTAGTTGCATGGCTTATTGTCTTCATTAGCTGGAAGTGGTGTCCTCCACGTTAGTAGATGTTTGGGGCAAGAAGCCAGGTTCAACACAGAGAACTGCAAAGTTTGTTTTTAAAGGATGAACACATGTGCATGTGTCCTGAACTTACTAGGTGGACTTTACTGTCTTCTAGATTGTGAAGTCTAACTTTAGGCATTAGAATTTGTAGAGAAATTTAAACTTTTAAAGAAAAAAAAATAAACACACAAATAAATCCTTCATTTCCTCTTCCATCACTGAAATAACGAAAAAAAAAACAAAAAACAAAACTGTGCTCCATACCTTATTTGACCTGGGTTAGCCAATATTTAAAAAGCTTCCTGTGTTTCTATTATTTTTGTGTTCCTTTTATCAACTTCAACATCCTCAGTTTGCCTCTTTCAGAGTAAAAGCAATAAGAAGTCAGGAATTATACTTAATTTGTTAATTTAACCAAGTCAGTGTTTTGTTCTACACAAGAGCTTGATGAATTTTGCATTGAGTTCACTCCTTTACAAAGAGATCTTTCATGGCCTGAGTGATTATCTTACGATTGTTATCTATGAAAAAATAACTGCAAAGACTGAGTGGTATTTCTGGACACAGGCTAATTAAGTGCCTTTGATGGTTTCCTATTCTTTCCGTTGAGAACAGCGCCCCCTCTGTCAGCTTCCAACTTCCTCATAACTGTATCTTTATTACAATCTAGTATCTGTTGGGAAACTGCGTTCTCTAAAATGCCTTTCCCTGTGGCTTAAAGTAAAGATTTTTTAAATAAATAAATACAGTTTATGTTGGGCATCCACCACTTGAAGGGCTAATGATTATTGACTAGCCTCCAGCAGGCATCAGCGAGTCTTGCCTCAGGCCCTTCCAACCAGCCCCCAAACATGCCGAATGTTAACACATGTTTCTGGATTCTGGCTGGGATTGGACACAAACAAGGCAGTCAGAATGGACCATTTAGTGTACAAGTCAAGATGACAGATCTCTGCTTAATACAAGGAAGAGAAAAATTCGTATCTTATTGAAAACGGCAGAAGAGCCCCGGGTGCTTTCACTTTGTGATTCTGCAGCAAAAAAGTGGGTTGTGTCAATATAAGTCTATGTCACCAGCTCACAGCTGCCACACTGAATTGACCCTGTTCACGGCAGACATAAAGGCCTTCCATTTCCAAATTCTCTCTAATGCTCATCTGTGAATGGGAGCAGAATGTGGAAAAAAGCCAACAAGTCTTCCTAACTATAGGAGGAGAAGAGAGAGAATTGCCTTCATGCAGCACGGCAATCTGTGGTGTGATTTCTACCATCAGGCCGCCAAACCAGGAGTGTGTGATCCATTTGGAGTCCTTGAAGGGGAATGCTTTGACATCACAAGCATATGCTTTGCAAATTTTGAGCCAGAAATTCTTCATACCTCTCTACATTCTTCTAAATCACACAAGGTTATGTTAAATAACCCAGTCACGAATTTCAAAAATGGATGGTTAATATAACCTTTATCAATAAATGTGTAATATTTTTAGGAATTCTTTGCCAAAAAAAATAATTAAAAAAAAGTTTTCTGTGATCAATATAATGTTTGGAGAGGCTTGGATAAAACAATTAGTTTCTCTATTTCAGTGATATAAATATCTAAGAGAATTTCTCTATTTCAGTATATAAATTTCTCTATTTCAGTCCTAAGAGAGATACTGACATTTTATTATTTATGTACAGAACCTCCCTTTTTGGAGGAATGGACATAAATTATTTCTTGGGATACACTTGGGAAATACTTCAGGAATATTAGCCTATAAAAAGAAGCATCATATAATATTTTATCTATTATTGCCAAAATAAAATGTATGTCTCTCCCCAATATTTTTAGTTAATATGCTTATTTTAGCAAATGCGAATTTGCATGTAAACCACATGTAAGGCATTATGTTAAAAATTACATCACAGATTTGAAGATGGAAAAATAACACAGTATACATTCTGCCAATACAGATAATTATCTAATGTAGCAGCAGGACATTGAGTATTTTTGGAGCCAAACAAACATCCTCCAAATTATACATTTTTTTCTGCTTCTAGCTATCATTTTAGAATAAAGTAACCACAAAAGAATTTAAGAGGAATATTACATCCCTATAAATTAGAGAGGGCACTTATTCTTTTATCCTCCTTACAAAGAGGGCTGCATGTAAACTATCCCAGACATCTGCTGAATCTAACACTCATTAATTTGTCTTTTCCCTATGTAATCTAGAACTTCATTTTTATTATAGTTAGTTATTTTCCCCAACATTTTGTCATTTATTTTGTTGGGTACAATGTAGGGAAGACCCTTCTTCAAATCTGATCCTTATAAACATGTAATACTTCAATTTGTTGTGACATTTTCCCTAATTATGTATAATGTTATATGAAGAAAAGTGTTTCTCTAAATTTCAATCCAGTCATATACATGCAGTTCCCACTTGTAGGCCCTGGTTCACTCAAAGAATCTGAATAATCATCAGTTCCAATCCCAACTGCATATGTATTGATTTAAATGTATATGCCTTTTAACTAATGTGGTTCAGGTATTGAGAGATAACATTTAAAGTAGACATAGAGGTAATTATTTGTTGAAACAACAAATCAGCAAAATACAAAATACACAACTATAGACCATTTCTAAAGAGAACTAATATAACTAACATGGTATATAGTGAAAAAAATTGGAATTGGTGTAAAACTCAATTATTTCCCTCTATTATTTCTTCTCTATTATTGCTTTAATTAGTTAGACTACTATAGATTACACCTATTGACCATCTTCAAGAAAGGGAAAGCCACCATAAGAAAAATAAATATTTACCATTTTCAAACACATTTATAAGAACACAGTTTAAGAGAAAAGCACCAAAAATTCCTTTCTTTGATAATTTGTTACTTATAAGCCTACTATATGCCAGGCATTACATTACCTATCATAGGTACATACAAATAAAAGATTTTTCTTGATGTTACATTATTCACAGATATTGTAATAGTGGTTAAATTGCTAGAAGAAATGTAGAACTTCCCAAATGCTGCTGTGAAGGTGTTAAAATTTATTCAGATTCATAAATTCTCATTGGTAGTATAATAATCATCTTCACTATTTGAGATCTTCTTTAATAAGTTAACATTTATATATATATATATATATATATATATATATATATATATATATAATATTAAATGCTTAGTTAGAAATCATGATATGAATAAAATGATCTCTATTTTCAATAAGCTTACAACCTAGGAAAGGAAAGGAAATGTGTACTAGTATCCTTAAAATGTATTATTTATGATATGTGAATGACATGAACAAGTGTTATTAATTTTTAGAGGGAGAAGTCAATTGCAACTTAGTGTATAAGGAGCTGCTTTATCAATCCATGATTTTCCTTGAATAATAGAGAAAATTTCGGTAGGTAGGGTATCATAGGCAAATATTGCTAGATAGAGGGTGCATTGTAAGCAGAAGCATGATAGTGGAACACATATTTTGTACTTGATGGAGTATTCACAGAGAATGGGCTCTTTTGAATCAGAAGATCAAGATAACTGGAAGTGCAAAGTTGCAGAATATAGACTTCATCCTTTCTTTGCTCCCTTCTGCTCTTCCTTTCTTTCTCTCTCTCTCTCTCCCTCCCTCCCTTCCCTTCTTCTCTTTCTCTCCATAGGTTTTAGGGTTGTATAGGAATATCATAATCTAGTTGTCCTTTGGGAAGAGAATTCTGGCAACATTATATAGAATGGAGTTAGAGACTAAAAAGCAAGAGACAATTTAGGAAGTTAATAGATTCAAGAGAAGATAATGAAGGATGATAAATAATAAATACTTGAAAAGTATACTCACAGTGACTTGTCAGCTGAAGGTATGGGAAATTTAAAAGAGGAACGGGTCAATTATAACTCATATTTCAAACTCAATTTATAGAAGTAATTGAACACATCAATGGAGAATATGTAGGAAAAAACTCTAAGGGTTCAAGGAAAGATGAGTAATATCAGATGATAAAGCTTTAATAGAATGGACAAAAATTTTTAAAAACCCTAAAGAGGCAATCATGGAGTGATCAATGACAGAGAGAGAACCAAGTTAATGTGGGAATATGGACACAAAGGAAAGTAGCATATTAAGGAGCTCCTGGAGGTAAATTAAAAATGATAATGAGAGTAATTCCTCACACTGCCAAATTCTTAGTTTGTTAAAATAAGAGGTGTTTATTAAAAATACAAGCAAAGTTAATAGAGAAACTATTTTTTTAAACAGCATTAGTGAAGTCCCCAGGCAAACAATTATCAGTAAATTTCAAATTAGTTAAATAACTGGATTTAATTCAAAAAACTCTTTTAACTAGATAGAAAATATTAGCAATATTTAAATACAGTTCATGGAGAAAATGGTCATTCCACAAATATTCAACGTGCACATTATGTCAGCATTGGGGATAATCAGGGGTCTGAAACAAAATGTAACATGAAACTCATAGGAATTTGTGGCCTAAAGGCAAAGATCAATCTGTAACCTTAGAGAAAAAAGTATAGTGTAAAATATATAGAGTATAGTGTAAAAATATATAAAAAAGTATAGTGTAAAACATATAGTATAAAAATATACAAAAAAGTACAGTGTAAAACATATAGTGTAAAAATGTATATAAAAAGTATAGTGTAAAAAATCATAGAGTAAGACTATTTTAAAACTTAAGTTGAATGCCTAGTCACAAGTCAAGTAAAGATATATTAAACCTGGAGAAGAGGAGATGGGACAGAAAAGGTAGCATCTAACTCTGAGATGTAGGATCTGAGGGCGCAGAAGGAGCTAATGGCATTTTAGATCAGGGAAACAAGTGCAAAGTCATAAGAAGTCTTCTTTGAAGTATAACACACTCTTTTATATGTATGAAGCACATTGTAAAATATTTCTAGTCTTATTTAAAACAGATTGAAAAATTAGTCAATATTGTATAAATATCTTAATGATATTTGTAAAGTGTTGATTTCATATACTTGTTATTATTTCACATAAAGATTATTTGATATTGAAAAAACAGCTTACTTCCAGTTATTATCTAATTGGGTAATTCAATATGAGCCTTTGAACTAAACACACATCACCTACCAATTTAAAGGAAAAATTTAAAAGTGTATATTCAAAGAACACTAAAAGTACTATGTGAATATTATGCTCATCCTAGAGGTTTTCTAAATATAATTTTGTAACCACTTTCCTGTAATTTTCAAATATGCCCATTTATATTTTGGAACAATCAATAACTAAAATGGCCAAGACTGGTGGCTCTCTCTCTATATGAGAGATTGTTCCATATATATATATATATATATATATATATATATATATATATATATATATATATATATATATATATATAAGAGAGAGAGAGAGAGAGAGAGAGAGAGAGAGAAATGTGTGTGTGTGTGTGTGTGTGTGTGTGTGTGTGTGTAGTGTGTATAAATTAGGAGGATCACAACTTTGAGGCCAGCCTGGTCAACTAAGTGGGACCCTGTCTGAAAATAAAAAATAAAAAGGTTGGGGGATGTTATTCAGTGGTAAAGTGCTTGCCTCGCATGTGCGAGGCCTGGGCTCAATAATATATACTGTATGTATACATATATCTTCTGAATATGTGTTATATATTTATATTTATAATCTATTTAAATACTTCAAGGCAATTTGACACAAAATGAATATGAAATTCATAATTATATTTGTTTTCCCTGTATTAACTTTCTGAAGTCTCACATACAATAAATAGTCTTGAAATAGCATGGCAAGTGCTTCTTCAAATGTGAATTTCAATGCAATTTATTGATAGTAAAATGTGTTTCTATTATTGGCACATAGGAAATTATTAGAAAGTTTATTTTCTAATAATTGTGAAAGGATCAATGGCCTAATGCACCCTAAAATGAACTATCATAGAAAACCAATAACAAGAATTCAAAACTGGAATATTTTCAGAAGAACCTGGCTTCTATTAGGATCCTCTCAATAATGTTTCCTATAGCTATACTTATAAAAACATAGTATCTTAATGGCCAGAGAAAATAGAATAGTAATGTGTTTTTGATAGAAATAACAACAAATCTTAATTTCAGAGAAATTATGTCAGCAAAGAGTTTTAATATAAAAACATAGATCTTACATGATTATGGTGTTATTTGTGGATGCAAAAGGGTTCATGTTGAATGGGAAACATAATGAGTTTAATGAGAGAATATAGCACTCCATATTGGTTGTTCCATTTGATTTCCATTGATCAGTTACTAACCTTAATATCCCTTCTGTCTGTAGCATATTTTCAGTCTTTTAAAAAATGTATATCTTTTCTGACCATCTCCTTTTAGTTACCTAGAAACTGACACATGGAATTGTCATGATATTAATAAGCCATACATACATGCCACTGGTTTATTGACATATTTGAATAAATAAGTGGTTAGGATATGGGATAAGCTAAGCTTTAGAAGTAGACCTCAGTTCCTCTTTGTCCCAGAAAGGAGTGGTGAAATTTGGACTTCAGCACAGTGGTATCATTCCTAGTCAGAAGGGCCATCAGCAGGAGCCACAGTGGGCTGAAACACTGAGAAAAGAGAGATCAGAGAACTAATAGCTGCATTTAAAGACATCACTCCCAGTTAAAATGAAGTGAAAAAAAATGCTTTATGATTCTCTTACTTGAAGATCAAATTTTAGGTAAAATCTGAACTTAATTGAAATTAAAGGTGTCAACTCTCATACAGAGAAAATTAGTATTTGCTAATTGCATTATGATAATAATAAACTCATCCCATAATAAAAAAATCCAGTGGCTCTTTTCATCAATGAAAGAACCATTTAATTGATTTCAATTATAACAGAAAATGTCACAGACATAATTCAGTGTCTCTCAAAATTGTCTTAAGGACATATTATATATGGGAAAACATTTATTCAAGCAAATTTTTTTTGTGTGTGTGTGGTACTGGGGATTGAACCTAGGGCCTTATGCATGTGAGTCAAGCACTCTACCAACTGAGCTATATTACCAGCTCAATTTAAGAACCTTTAATAAATATTGAGAAGAGCAGAGATTAGGTAACACTTTAACTATTACCTGCTCTCAACCCAACTACCAATTCTTATTCTCTGTGTCACAGAAGCTCTATTCTGGATAGAAGCAGACACCGACAGAACTCTGCTTCCAGCTCCTAGATGAGGGCAATTATTTCACCTAGGGAGAAGCCAGAGAATCTTCTACCCTATTCCTCCACAACTTCATATTTCAGACTCTATTCCATGTAAGTACAGATGAAAGGACTGGAACTCCCTTCCCTAATGCTGCTCCCACTTGTAGGACAGAAGGTCTGCCTTATGCAGGGCAGACCAAGAATTTTTTTGGCCCTAATAGACCCTCTACAGAAAGATCTTATGGTGGAAGTTTCATACGAGTAGGGGTAAGCTGAGGAAGACCAGGTCCTGCCGTCCTCACTGAGAATCCAATCCCTGGAACAGGAATGTGTTTCTAGATCAAGTATTTCCTCCTTCTGTAAGCTGTGGTGCAGTTTCACAGAGATATTGAAAAGGGAGAGGTGTGCAGGAAGAGCAGCAGGCTCTTCAGCTCTCCCTAAGGGAAGTGATTTTAATGGAGAAGACCCTAGGGAAGTATATGCCTAAGGGCATTGTCAAAAGTGATGAAGGTCATGGTGGTGAATGATAAAGAGGAGGTTGGTGTGTCCATGATACTTATAAGAACAAGCCAACCATTTGACCAGCTAGAAGTTTAACAGAGAGACTGAGGGAAAGTGTCGCTAAAATGAGTCCTTCTGGGATGAGAGCAAACAACAATTGGTGGGGATTTGTGTCTGGAGTTTCTAAAACAATTCACCTAAACTTACTATTATTACTAAAACATATTAAAAACATATTACCAAAATGATGAGATGAATAAATCAATATGAAAGCATGACACATTGAAATGACATTTAAAAAAGGCTTTAGAAGCACAGCTTTAGGCTTGATTGGACAAAAACTTCATAGCAGCTATTATAAATATGCTGAATGAACTAAGGGAACAATTATAATGAATTACAGGAAGGAAAGATGACAATGTTTCATCAAATAGACTATCAATAAAGAGAAATTTAAGAAATGGAAATCATGGAATTGCAAATGTCCAATAACTGAAATGAAAGTCAATAAAAATGTGCAAAAATAGATTTGAAGTTACAGAAGAATTAGTGAATTTAAATTTATATCAATTGTCATAATTCTGTGTAAGAATGTAGAGGAAAAAAACTAAGGATAAATGTATAGAGCCTGGATATCAACATGCATAGGTTTGACCTCTATATCTACTTATACCATACACCAAATGCTATTCACAAAAGAACTAGAGGGCTAATTAATTGTAAGAGCTTATACTATATAACACTTAGAAGAAAATACAACAGTAAGCCTTCATGACTTCAAGTTATGGAATGATTTTTAAGATATCATAGCAAAAACACAAGTCATAAAAGAAAAAATAAGTAAATTGTATTTTATCAAAGTGATAGTATTGGTTGCAGTAAAATCATTATCAGAAAAGTGTAAGGCAACCCACAGAATGAAATAAATTAGTTTCAATAATATTCTGATAAAGTACTTTTATCAAAAATATAAAGGAAAATGTAATAATTGAATAATAAAAAGATAAACAACCCAATTAAAAATAGTGAAAGCACCTGAATAGATACTTCTCCAAAGAAGATATCCAAGTGGTCAATGAGTACATGAAAATGTTTATTATTATCATCTAGGAATACAAATCAAAATTACAAAATACCACTCTATACTCACTAGGATGATTAAAATAAAATAAAAACCAGACAATGACTTCTGTTGGAAATGATGTGGAGAAATTCCAACTCTCATATCATTGGTGGGAATTTGAAATGATACAGATGCTTTGGAAAACCATTTGAAACTTACTCAGAATGTTAAATACAGAGTTACTATATGATCCAACAATTTTATTTCTTAGTATATGCCCAATAGGTATGAAAACATGGTCACACACAAACCTGCAAAAACATTTTCGTGGCTGGATTATTCATAAAAATAAAAAATATTGAAAACATACAAGTATTCATCAAATGAGAAATGGTTAAAAAACGAGTGGAACATCAATGCAATGAAATTGTAAAAGTTTTTTTCTATGAAATTAAAGAAATAAAGTACTGACATAGATGAACCTTAAGAAATTTTGTGCTAAGTAATAATAACCCAATACAAAATACCACCTATTGTACGTGCATTCATTCATAAAATTATATGTATTTACATGATAAACAAATGAATAGAGGCAGAAAGTAGATTAGTGGTTATCCAGAGTTTGGGGAAGAGAAGTGTGAAGGATAATGAGCATTGTAAGTGATCACAAAGTTTTTAAAAGGGGTATTGAAAATATTCTAAATTTAGGTGGTGTCATGGATTAATTTTTCTAAGAAGGAAGTAAAATTATTGAATTTTACACTTAAATGGATGAATTGTATACTATTTGAATTATATTTTCAGAAAAAAAAAACTGTTAAAAAAAAGGAAAGGTCAGTGGTAACAATGAATTTGCTGAGAAATAAAGGGTACCCATGCCTTTAGCAAGACCCAACTTTAGAAAAATTGGGAAGTGGGTGGTTAGCCTTCTCCTTTCCTGTACATATCCTTCAGAACTATACAAGGTGACTACTATTGCTCTGGTCTCTGGTTTATGCTGATAGTTCCTAACATGGTGTGGGTCTTCTCATACTTCTCCAACTCCTTTAATACTGATAGCATTCCAATTCAGTTCTGAGACTACCCATGTGGAGGTGGTGACAAATCCCACAAATTACAGGCTGAATTCTACAAGACTGTCTCATTTCAGATAGCAGCCTCAAGTCTCAGGCTATCCATCTACACTTCTTACCAACTGGCCATGAATTGGGGGTTCCCATGAATACTTTCTCACATTTAATAATTTGTTAGTTACTAATAATATATGTAATAGGTTAGTGTGAACTATAGTCACTGCACTGTGCTACAGAAAACCAGAATATATTCTGTTTTGCTACTGTTATAAAACTTCACTTTATCTTTCCCAGTGTCTAGTAATCACTAGTCTGCATTTAGATTTTTTTTTTTAAGCATCCACATATAATAGAGAATGTCTTTAAACACAAAGTAATGACAAAGAGATAAAAATGTTAATTACCCTGACTGGATCAATATTTATTATCTATATATATGGAATAAAATATCAGATTGTATCTCACAAATATGTACAATTTTTACATGTTAATATAAAACAATAACATTTAAGATGATACAAATGATAACTACTCTGATGTATTGAATTACTACACTATATTCTACTTATATGTACAATTAAAATAATATTAAAATGATAATTTGTTAAAACAGTTCACAGAACTCAAAGAAATGCTTCTTACTCTCATATCAGTTTATTATACAATAAGGATCATGATAAGTAATATAGATGAATAGCCAGATGAAGAGACACATTTTATAATATATGTATGTGAGTTTATAATTTCTTATTATTTCACATACTTCATAATTGAAAGACCAAGAAAAGCAATATATTTCATAAGTAAATAGTATATAATATGCATGGTACAATTGCTATACATGTCTCATTTAGTGTTTATTCTCATGAAAATCATATGAAATCATTTTTCTTATTTTACAGTTTAGAAATCTGAATACATAGATATCTTAAATACTTCCCCAAGGTTTAGGATGCAGTTTAGGTCAGAGCTGGGTATTAAAGTCAGCATGCTAAGCATTTACTATGTACTGCCAATATTTTGAACTATTCATGTTAGCCCATTTATACTCTCATTGACATTATGAGATAGAGAATTTTGTAATCTCAAATTCATAAAATTGGTAGATGAAGTAATAATGATTAAAATATTAACAGTATTTTTACTTTAATTTGAAATTGTATTATTTTTCTGTATATGATTTAATATACAGAAATGCTGGAAAGAATGATTTGTGGGAAATGGAATGTGGTTTCATGTTTGCAAATGGTTATACTGGAGACAGATTCTCTTTAGTGAATCAAGTATCTTCTGTGTGGGTGTTAGGCTCAAATGAGCAAATCATATGTAATGGCTTTTAACATAATAAAGTGCTATAAAATGTGAGGCATTATTAATATAAACTAGGTTAGAATCAGTAAATCCATAAAGTTTTATAACACCCTCTTTGCTCATTAAGGTAGTAGTGTGGTTTCAAATCAATAATTTACAGTGTAGTCAGTTGGTGTGGGTAGGTGTAGAAGAACAGAATGTCAGGGTCTGAAAATTCAGATCTATATGCAGCTACCAGTGCACAGTATAACCTCAGGCAGCTCCCTTGTCGTCTGCATTTGTAAAATTATGAACATATTACTGACCTATTTTATAGAACTTTTATTAAGAGGTGCTGATAAAAAAAGTGATTATAAAGCACCTTGCAAGTGGTATCATATGTAAAAATATTCTGGCATAGTTCATGAATTTTACTTAAACCTCCATTTCTACATGTAGAACATTTTAAATTTTAAAATTTGAACTTGAATAGTTTTGAAAATTGATTTATGGCAATTGAGAGAGGCTGTGGACTCATTCTCATACCTTTGTTTTCACCTTTTCAATCATCTGGATTGGTGGATCTTAAATTAACTTAGCAAAGAATATAATATAGATTCTACAGCTTAGCTCATCAGATTTTTATAACATTTAAAGTAAAATAATAGTGTCATGCTATGTAGTGACTTTTATGCAGATGGTAGAGGGGAACAAGTTTTTACGTCTTGTAGAACATAATTCTGGAATAAATTATGTACTTGAAGTTTCAGTGAGAATGAAAAATAAGTAAATTATACCTTGAAATAAGGTTTTCTGCTGAATCTCAATTCAGATGATGTACTCTGCTAATAGTTTGTATAAACAGTTGTGATAATTATGATAGCTATAATAATTGTGTCAATTATACTTGACTCTCAGATCAATCTTAAAAGCAAGATATTATTATTATTATTATTATTATTATTATTATTATTATTATTATAATATAATGATGAGATACCTAAGGGATATTTCACAACACTTAGGCAGTATTTAAGTATGGGCCTATTATATAAAGAACATAACTTTGTTTTATCAACAGACCTCTGTGATGATAAGATGAATTCTATTTAATCCTGCAATTATGGTTTCCAAAGCATGGTCCCTGGAACAGCAGCAACAGCATCAATTAATAACTTAGAAATGCAAATTTTGGGGCCCTACCCAGGACCTACTGAATCTGAAACTATGTTTTAGTATGCTCTCTAGGTGGTAACAATATTGGTTAATGACTGAACCACTGTCACAGAATAACTCAAGTTCATGCCTTTCATTCACTTAGCAAATATGTAAAGTGTCTATCAGATGCTAAGCAGATAGTGGTCTGGAAAGTGTGATTTTCGATGTAGAAACTCCTCACCCACCCTCAACTTCCTCCTCCAATGGACTGTTCAGTAGAAAAAGCCTGAATATCTGTGATGTTTAAACAGCTGTGTTTTTAATCTTGTTGGAACAGTTTAGGCTATGTTCTAATTTGACATCACCAGATGATCTAGTTAAAGTTCAAGTTGTAATTATTTATGTTTGGGGGCATCAAGATTCTGAATTTGTAATAAGTTCTTATGTGATGCTGCTGCTGCTGGTCCAAGGATTATACATTAAGTAGCATAATCCTAAATAATACAGTAGGCATTTTAAAAAGATTATGCAATCTTTTCTCTCCTTCCTGAATCTTCACCAAGTGGCTCATTCTTTAACATTAATATTTTCTTAACATTAATATTTCAATTAAATGTTATGAAGTAGCTCTCATAAAGGGGGATTGTCATTGGCTAGGAAAGGTCTTCTGCTATATATGCCTATACCAGAGTTCTGTGCTAGTAAAGTCAAATAGACCTTTGAAACAATATATATTATATAATTTATTATAGAATATAGTTGTATAATAATCCTCTGCCTCATGATAGCATTGTACTCAAATCTTGCTCAGCCACAACTCAAATGTATTCTTGAGTCAAAGGATGGACCTGTTGACCTTCACTGCTCCATTCCTATTTCTGAGAACAGTTCAGTATGTTCTTTGCTAGAGGTAGGTCACTGGCCCTGTGATACTATGGAGTAAATCACAACATGCAGTCTCATGGGGACCCCTTCCAAACAAAAAGCATTCACATTCCCCTCCTCTTGTCTCCCTTACACCCTTGCCATGTGACTTGGCTGGGGTCGAGTCTTGAGAACATTTAAGAATTTATTAGAGAGTAAATTTATCTTCATTTTTATTTCTTTATTTACAAATTTATTTAGAAATTGCTAATATGTGTTTAGTCTTCAGCTACTTTAGGTGTTGAAATATTGTCCATCTATATATATTAGCTGAAACTAATTGATGATAATTTTTGACAGTATCTTAATGAGGAAAATAGTATTAGAATTCTATTTCATGAATAAAAGGATATGAAAAATATGTTAAGAATAAAAAAGATTGTGACTTCAGTTTCATAACTTCATTTATGAATGGAGGAGAAAATGGAATATCACCCTCTGTCTCAGACAGTTAATATGTTAAGACTGAAATATTGCAGAGATTTCCCTAGTCTATTTTTCTCTGTAGATTTGACTTTCTCAAACTCGTGCTGTACACCCAGAAATGTCACAGTGGGATTATTCTAAAGCACTCCTTTCATTATTTAAATATTCTGCTTCAATTCTTTCAACTACATTAAAAAAAAAAACAATTACTTTAGCTTGAAGTTTAAGATTCTCAGGTTGTGACCAGACAATTTCTGTTTTAGCTATTGTTCTTACCCATTCCAAATATCTCTGAAGTTTTAACTAACTTTAAATGTCTGCCATTTCCTAAACAATCTATTTTTCAGTTTTTGCATTTTTGTCAATATGACACTGCTTTATTGAAATGACCTTTTTTTCAACCTCACTTTTTAAGTCCTGACTGTCTTTCTTAGTTAAGATTGTTCCAAGAAACTTCCCTGAGGGTATATATTATTTTCTTGGTGAAGTGGTCAAACTGGGAATATTTTCCAAAATGTACTTCCCTGTAGAATCCCAGGTTAGAGTTAACTATAGGAACTAGTGAGCT
Organism: Marmota monax; assembly: GCF_021218885.2. Classification (NCBI taxonomy): domain Eukaryota; kingdom Metazoa; phylum Chordata; class Mammalia; order Rodentia; family Sciuridae; genus Marmota; species Marmota monax. Next base: position 3,225,232 of record NW_026693537.1, read on the forward strand.
TTGGGAGGCAGAAGTGAAACAGCACCATTGCTATGAAAGTCTTTGCACTCAGCAAAAATAACGAGAGAAAAATGCAATTTTGACAGCCAGCCACTTGAAACCATGCTGATTTGGGACAAGTGATTTGTTCTCACTGGAACAGACTTTTGCCATCTCTGACTATAAGCCTCTGCCAAAACACCATACATGGACAACACATGACTTCTTTGCCATCATAAAATTTCACACAAAATTGCTTTTGAATAGGAACTGATAGTATAATTGATGAAGTAAGGTAATAACCTTTGTTCCTTGAATTCACTGGCCATATAATATGTTTCTCAGTACCTTTATAAAAACAGTAGAATAGATTTCTTAAGTTTTGATTATAGTACCAGCTGGTTGGCAACATATGGCAGGACTATAGAAATGACCAAAATGAGTTATACACTCTGAGTTCAGCAACTGATATGTGGCACTCTTTCTCCCCAAACCAGAATTCATTGTTCTAAGGTATAGGTGTAGAAATGGAACTAGCAGAGCTCATTGTTACTCTAATGGTCCAATAGAACAAATATTGCTTCCTTTCTCTATGATCCTGGGTTTTTTCTTGCTTAGTGGTCTTAAATTCCATGGAAGTATACAGCAAAGGTTTCATTAGCCTGGAAGCTAAGATCACTACCTGACCTCATAGTAATGATTCAGTATTCAAAGAAAGGGGTTGCTTTAAAGAATGGAGTGATTAGTAGACCTGTAATTGGGGAACTAGTTACCAGTACACAAGGGGGGCAAATAGAAACAAACAAGAATTGTGAATGTTCCTCTAAAACCCTTCTTAATATCCATGCATTCTGTGATGAAAGTTAACAGATAATATAATATCACAATGCAGACTGGAGTGTTAATGGTACAGGAATTAAAGATAAGGAACACCTAACCTGTTAAGGAATCATGACCAGTTGACTCTGTCAGAACCAGATAAAGTACATGAGGGACCTGCCTCAGGCATAAAATTTAAGGAAAAAATTCAGGACTCAAGATAAATATTTAGTCAATTTTTAAATAAAAAAATTCCATAATGAAGAAATATCAGAATTTTAAATAAAGATAGGAACTAATAAAGATAGGATCAGAATAAAACCTCACTTGTTTTATTCTGATCCCAGCCTTGTCAGTTCCTGTTTCATGCCAACTTGGGGATGGGTTGTTCTGTTACCAGTTTGGAAAAGCTTGGAACTATGTTTCCAAAGTCCTTTTCCTTTATGATTTGAGGACTTGCTCAAGATTTATGGCCAAAGGGAAGCAATAGTCATCAGTCCCACTAAGTTTTCGCTCTCAGATTCAAAGAGGTCTGATGTTCTGTAGCCTATTTCTCTCCTCTACTCTGAGCAACTCTGCATTCTACTAGTAGCCCCAGACATTTTTCTACATGCTCACAGGGGCAGCCATTTCCTATAGACCTCTCTGTAGCTCCCCTTTCTCAAAATAGGAGGGTGGAATTGTTCCTCTTTTTCTGAAACTCTTAACTCCACCATCCACACCTTTGTTTTCCCAACAATATTCACAACTGTGTAAGATCTAATTCTTATAATAATTCCTTTATTCATTTGAATTTATGATGTCTATGTTTGTCTGATTGACCTGAAGAAATACATGTGATTTTCTCAGTCAGAAGTTCTACAGGTCCAAAGCCTATTATCCAAAAAACTTGGAATGAGGTAAGTCCTAGAATACAGATAACTTTGTCTTTTAAAAAGATGGGATGACACATACACTATGTAATATTTAACAGCTCTATAGTGGGATCTAGGACACCATCTCAAATTCAAAACAGTCATATTTCGGCAGTGAAGAAATATCAGTGGGGATAAATAAAGACTATAAATTGCCTTACATCATTTCAGTTCAGGTTTCATTGCTAAATTAATTATTTAAAAAGTATGATTCTCGGAGCTTTTTGAAATTTCAAATTGCAGAAAAGTTATTATATGCATGTATCTGGCACACAGTAGACCCAGTGGACACTACTTAATACATTTATTATTAGGGTCCATCTTATCATATCTCATTATATTTCTGTAGTGCTTATAATCCTTATAGTGGTATATTACTGTCATTTTTTTTACTATCTTATATTTCCTGCTGAATACTAGGTCTTTTGAATAATGATAACATGTACTATAATCTTGAAGAAGTTTTTGCGATAGTTGTTTTACAAAACCCACATCTCAAGCAAAGCACCAAAATGTAGCAGTTTAATGTATTGATATGAAGACAGCCTGTGATTAACTTATGGGTCTGTCATTTAATGGTTATGTTACACTGGAAAAACGTTTTAACCTCTGTAGGTCTGTTTTCTCATCTATTGAGACTGTAATACCTTCCCTTATTCTGTTACTATATATCATTTTGTAAATGAAATAATTATCAAGTATTTAGCGTAAATCCCTCATATAATAAGTGCTTAACTGATTCTTACATATTTTGACGATTTCTCTACTTCATAGCCATGATTACTTCTCTGCATCATAGCAAGCATTATGAACAATTATACTGTCTATGCCCATCAAACAGAGTAGCTACTTTATGACGGATAGGAGAAGAAATTCATGTTGTAAGAATGAATTTAAGAAAAAAAAATAACTAAATGATGGTTTCTTTTTTATTCTGTACATTTAAAGTATGCAATAAGATGCTGTATATACATATAAATAATGAAGTGATTACTACTCAAGCAAATTAATATCCATCAACGACATAGCTACAATTTGCGTGTATAGATTATTGGAGTACCTAAAATCTATTTTTTTGGCAAATTTTCACTAATACAATAGTTGTAACTATAGTGCTTGTGTTATACATTAGGTCTCTAGATTTAGTCATCCTACATAATTGCAAGTTTGGTGATTAGTGATATTGAGAAACTTTGTATATTTACAGGCCATTTTAATGCTTGCTTTGGAAAAAATATCTTTTCAAGATCTTCAATCATATTTGAATGGGACTTTTTGTTATTGAGTTATGAGTTCCTTATATGTTTTGGATATTAACTCCTTATCAGACATATGGTTTGTAAATATTCTCTCCCAATCTACAGTCTTTTTATTTTGTTGATTGTTTCCCTTGCTATACAATTTTATTATTTATTCTTGAGTCCCCCCCATCCCCATTTTCTTTTAGAACTTTTTCAATTTCAGGCCTCATGTTAGGTTTATAATCCATTTTGAGTTGATATTTTTATATGATGGATCAGTTTCAAATCTTATTGTGTGCACAGATTTCCCACTGAGACTTATTGAAGAGACAACTTTTCCATGTTCAGTTCTCTTGGTAGCCTTGTTAAATATTATGTGAGCGTGTATGCTGGGGTTTATTTCTGGGCTCTCTTCTCTGCTTTATTGGTCTATTGTATAAATTTATGCTAGTAGCATTCTGTTTTGATTAATGTAACCACTATGGGTTTGGATCTTAAATGTCCACCAAAGCCTCTTGGCACTCTTGGGAGGTGATGGAACTTTTAAAAGGCGAGGGCTTGTGGGAGTAACTTTAAGTCACTGGTAGCATTTTCTGTGAAGTGGGTATTATGATCCCAGGCCTTTCCTCTTCTTTTCTCTTTGCATCCTGGCCATATGGTAAACAGTTTTACTATGCCCTCCCACTATGGTGCATTGCCATGAACATGGAATGTCTTTCCTTTTTTAAAAAAGTGTCTTCTTATTACATCCTAGGGATAAACACTCCTCAGTCACCCCATATAACTTTTTTGTTGTTGTATTGTTGAACTCAGTTTACTAGTATTTTATTTAAGATTTATTTGAAATATTGCCCTGCAATTTGCTTTTCTTGTGATTTCTTTATCTGTTTTGACAGGGCAATGCTAACTTCATGAAATCAATTTGGAAATATTTCATCCTTTTCAATACTTGGGAAGAATTTTAGAAACAATCAGGATTAATTTTTATATGAATAGTTGGTAAAATTCAGCTATAATGTCATTTGGCCCTGGTCTCTTTTATTAGTAAATTGTGGATTTATTTATCTTTATTTTTAATCAGTTAAGGCTTTTCATCTTAGTTTGGTTTTGGTAGGTTGTATGTTTCTAGAAATTTATTCATTTCCTCTAAATTATTTAATTTAATGGTATATGATTGTTCATAGTAGCTCATAATCCTTTTTATTGCTTAGGCATTAATTGTAATGTTGCCACTTTCATTTTTTTTTGTTTGTTTTGTTTTGAGTCTTTTTCTTTTATCTTATTCTGATTTTACTTGCCAATTTTGTTTATATTTTTTAAAAACTATTAATTTTGTTATTTTTTTCTATATTTTCCCCATTTGTGATCTGATATATTTCTATTCCTATTCTAATCTTTTTTTATTCCCTTCCTTTATTAACTTTGGGTTTAGTTTTTTTCCCCTCGTTTTTCTGATTTCTTCCTTGAGATGTAGAGTTGTCAATTATTTGAGATCTTTCTTCTTTTTTTATGTACATGTTTATTCCTACAAACTTTCCTCTAAGATTTGCTTTTGCTGTATTCTGTATGTTATAATAAGCTGTGTTTTAGTTCTCATTAATCTTCATATGTATTTAAAATTCCATTTTGGTTTTCTTTTTGACCTATCAATGGTTATTCAATTGTGTGCTACTTAGTTTCATATATTTGTGAAATTGATTATTTTTTTTACTATGATTAATATCTAGTTTCATCCATTGTAGTGAGAAAATATACATGGAGTTGCGTGAAATGTTACATGTCCATAGTTACAGATATTTGGGAATCTGAGGCACAAGGATCGCGAGTTTGGGGTCAGCCTGTGCAATGTAGCAAAATCCTATCTCAAAATTTTTAGAAAGCAGATATTTGATATGATCATTACTACTCAATTGATCAAGTCTTGTTTTGTGAGCTAATATATGACCTATCCTTGAGACTATTCTGTGCTTGCTTAAGAAGAGTGTGAATTTTTCTGCAGTTGGTAAGTTCTGTGTATATCAACTAAGTCCATTTGAAGTTTGTTATTTCTATTGATTTTCTGTATAAATGTTCTGTCTACTTTTGTGTGTGCTTCTTTTTGTATTGTTTGGTTTTGATTGCTTTTACTTTTTCTTTCATGTAAATTTCATAAGTGTTTTCTTTGTGATTATCAGGGAATTTAGATAAAATATCTAGTAGTTGTAAAAGTATACTTTAACCTGATAACTTAAGATTCCTTCTATATAAAAACTGTTTTAGCCCTTTATAGCTTCATATTATTTCCAATTGACTTCTAATAATTTATAGTTACCTATTTTATGCATATTTTAACATTATTTATATTCATTTTTAATATTTTTAACTTTTATAGTGGGACTAAAATAAATTTACCTACCATTGTTTAAATAATAAAATATCATTTTTGTTTATATATTTATCATTGTGAAAGAATTTTGCATTTTTATGCTCTTATGTTACTGTTTATTTTTCAACTTGAAGAACTCCCTTTAGCAATTCTTGAAAGGCAGATGCAACATGATAAAAACTTTTCACTGTTGTTTGTATAAGAGCTTCATTATCTCCTTATTTCTGAAGGGCAGTTTTGCTGAGCCTACTGTAGTATTTTTGGCTTTTATTTTTTTTTCTCTTATCACTTTAAATGTATCATTCTACTCACTTTTAGCCTGTGATGTTTTTGCTGAAAAATATGCTTATAGTCATGATAGCTGCCTATTAAGTCACAGTCAGAATTTTTTCATTTTTTTGTTTGTTTGTTTGTCTTTTGTTTTTGGTTTTTGGTATCGGGAATTGAACCCAGATGCACTTAACCACTGAGCCACATCCCCAGCCCTTTTTATATTTAGTTTAGGGACAGGGGTCTATCTGAGTTGCTTAGTGCCTCACTAAGTTGCTAAGACTGGCTTTGAACTTGTGATCCTCCTGCCTCAGCCTCCCTGCTACTGGGATTACAGGTATGCACTCCAGAACCCCTCGTTTTTTTTTTTTTTTCTTATAATAACTTTTGACAATTTGAATATAATGTATCTCTGTGAGTCTCTGGATTCATACATATTATTTGTTATCCTTTGTCCTTCCTGGATTCAGACATCTATTTCTTTCTCTAGGTTTGGAAATTTTCAGGTGTTATTTCTTTTAATAAGCTTTTTGTCACTTTCTATTTCCTCCAAAAATTCACATAATTAGTATATTATTGTTATTGATGGTGTCCTAAAAGCCCCTTAAACTAACATTCTGTTTTTAAAAGTTTCTTTTTCTTTTCATCCCTTTGACTGGATGTTTTTAAATGATACATCTGCCCTCAAGTGTGCTGATCTTTTATTTGTTAAACCTCTAGATTGCATTCTTCAATTCAATTATATTATTCCTCAGATCTATGCTCTCTATTTATATTTTCTCTCTCTTTATTGAAAGCTTCATATTTCTTTAATCCAATGCTCTCCTGACATAGGTAAGTCTCTTATGACTGATCTTTTAAGTCCTCTGCTGGTTATATCACATATATCCATTGCATAGAATTGGTTTCTGTAACTATATCTTGTTCTTTTACTTGGAAAATATTCCATATTTATTAATTGCCCTTGACCCTCTTTGTTGGTTTCTTCATTCAGTATAAGACAACTTGTCTCTTTCAGCCTTATCAGATTGGCCTTGTATAGACCTCACAAATCAGTCTGATCATAGATTGTCGATTCTTTTTAAAACTTTGAGTCATCCAAACTGCTGTATGTATATTTTGGCTCCCAAGAATTAGGGTATGTTTAGTCCTGTCAGTGCCCAAAGACAGGTGAGACAGAAGTCAGTTTATTTGAGTTGCCCCAGGAATAATTAGAGCATTGAATATGTTTCCCAATTCTTTCTTCCTTAGGAAGATGCTGAGAAGTAGAGTTTGTCATTCACTCGACACTAGACCAACAGGAGGAACTGTTGTAAATGCCTGCACTCATGTTCAGATTGCACACTTTACGCCTCAAGCTAATGACGGTTTAGATATGAGGTATTATGGTTTAGATATTAGATGTTCCCAGAAGCTTATGTATGAGATAATTAAAGAAAGCTTAGAGATGAAATGATTAAGTTATATTAACCTTAACTTTATCAATGCATTAATAACTCTCCTCATAAGGATTGACTGGGTGGTAACTGTGGCAGGTAGAATGTGGTGGAAGAAGTGGGTCATTGAGAATACGTCTTTGGGGAATGTGTTTTGTCCCTAGTTAGTGAAATGCTTTCATTTCTTCCTGATTGCCATGTCCTAAACTGTTTTCCTCCTCCACATCCTTCTGCCATGATACTCTACCTTACTTTAGGCCCCGAGTAATTATCTATGGACTGAGACCTCTGAATCTGTAAACACCAAATAAAAATCTCCTGCTACAAAATTGTTTTTGTTAGGTGTTTTGGTCACAGCAGTGAAAGTTGATTGAAACATGAGGTGTCCAAAAGCTCATGTAGGAGGCAATGCAAGAATATTCAGAGATGTAACCAAGTCAATGTATTAATCCACTGGTATGGATTAACTGGGTGGTAACTCCAGACAGGTAGAATGTGGCTGGAAGAAGTAGGTCACTAAGAGTGTGCCTCTGGAGTTTATATTTTATCCCTAGTAAGCAGAGCTCTCTTTTTGCTTCTTGGCTGGCACATCCCAAGCTGCTTTTCTCCACCATGCTCATCCACTATGTCTTCTGCCTCACCTTAGATCCAGAGCTATGGAGTCAGTCAACCATAGACTGAATCTCTGAAATCATGAGCCAAAATGAACTTTCTCTATGATGTTCTTGTCAGATCTTTTGGTCATAGTGATGAAAAAGCTAAAATACTGCTAAAAGCACAACTTTTTTTTTTTTAATTACCTTTTTGTTCCTATGGTCTACAGAGACACAAATGCAGAGCTCTGTCATATTCCAGAGTTAGATAATTAAGGAACAAATCCCTTGTAAAAAAAAAAAAAAAAAAAAAAAAACAGAAAAAGAAAAGGAAAAAGCTATAGAATTTGAGGTTCAGGATGCATGAACAAAGACTTTTTTAATGGATAAACCTAAAGACTTGGACTAATAATTAAATTGAACAGGAATGAGAAGATACAGGAAATTGCCACACTCCTGTTCAGGTTCATAGATGTGTGTTGTTTAAACTACTACACTGGCTCCCAGATGCAGGCTAGTTAGAAGCTTGATTCTCAGGCAATAGCTAGAAAAAAATGTGTAGACAAACATGGAACTCAGTATTTTATTCCATATTCTGCATTGATTCTGGGATTGTATTGATGCTGCACATACTCACATGCCCATTTAGAACCACCTCTTTATTCCTTGTGGCCTAGAGAGACTTGAATGCCTAATCACTTCTATTCCTAAATCTAGGTGATTTATGCGCTAAACCATTGATGAAGAACCATGAAAGTTTTAGGGATACAACTTTTGTTATATTTGACCCAACCCTTTACTCCTCAGAGAGAATCTCAGAGTTAGGATTTTTTTCCTGATTGTAAGGTTCTAGCCCTAAGAAGGGGTTTGTTCATGAGTGTGTTTTAGTTTTTCTTCCCTATTTCAATGTAGATATTTTCTCAGCTGTTTAGTTTTTAGTAGTTCCTCGAACTAGTTTCTGGCTTTCTCTCAGAAATAATTGATCTACACATAAATGTTTATTTTGTGTGCTTTTTAAAAGAAAGAAAGTCAAGAGCCTCTTATCCTGCCATCTTGCTGATGTTACCATTTGATATTCTTCTTTAAAAAGAATTGGGAGTATGAAGATTTAAATTTCATAAAGGTTGCATTCAAAAACCCTCTGTTCTGCTCCTACTTTGGGTGGAAACCTGTCTCTTAAAGATTAAGAAGATATATTAAAGATTCTTAAAAATTAAGAAAATGACCTAAACAAAAGAATTTTAAAAACAAACTCAAAAAGAATAGTAGGAGAGAAAAACTCTGTCTTCGTTGTCCACTGTTTCAACCTTAGCTAAATAATATAAAAGAGGTTCTCTGACCTAAGCAAATCTGGTTCTATGGACATAGCTTGACAAATGTGTTGAGTTTAGTTATACAAAATCTGAATGTTCCTATTTTTATTTCCTCTCTGGTCAGTATGCAGTATGTGGCAGAAACTACTCCATGTAAAAACTCAGCTCATATCTCCCACCTCTTATTGCTGTAGGCATAGTAATAAAAGGAGCATTTTCATATTTCAAACTAAATGGTTGAGTACTAATAATACTTTCTTGACGGTAGTATCCCCAAGAGCATGAAAACCATGTTAGTTTCTAAATTATTTAAAGAATCTGATGTTACTTTTTAGTATTTCTTATAGATAACAATGGCATTTTAACTGGGATTCTTCCCAATATATTTATTTTTCTTGATGTAAGACAATTTTGCCTATTTTTTATGATTTTTTATTGGAGCATAACAGTTTTACAGAGTAGTGTATTTTGTACTGACATCTTTTATACACACATATAATATACTTTGAACATTTTCATTCCCTAATACCTCCTCTCGTCTTTCCCTCTTCTCTCCTCTAGTCTTCCTTCTATTTCCATTACATTCTCCCTTTTTTCCTTTCACTCTTTAGTTTCTACACATGAGGGAAAACATATTTTTTCTTCTCATGCTTGACATAAAGTATACAAACCTTGACTTTCTAAATCTGGATTATTTTGATACTATAAAAATGGATGTAAATATCTCTACAGTATGGTGACTTTATTTCTTAATGACAAATACTGAGGATGGGTGTTTCTGGGTATAGGAGTTCTATTCCTAGTCTTTTGTGAAATCTCCATACTGATTTCCACAGTGGCTGTACTAATTTAGATTCCCACCAGCATTATACTAAGTGTTTTCTTTTCCTTGCATCCTTGCCAGAATTTATTTGTATTCCCGATGGCTATTATTTCAACTGGAGTGAGATGTGATCTAAGTGTGATTTTGATTTTTCATTTTTTTTTTAATTTCTAAGGATGTTAAACATTTTTCATATATTTGTTGGCCATTTGCATTTTTTTTCTTTTCAGAAGTGTATACTTGGTTCATTTGTCCATATATTGGTTGGTGGTTGGTGTTTTTTTATGTTAAGTTTTTCTTTTTTATATCTTTATATATTCTGGATATTAATTTTCTGTCATTAGAGTAATTGACAAAGATTTCCCCCTATCCTGTAGGCTTTTTCTTCATGCAATTATTTCCTTTGCTCTGTAGAAGTTTTTAAATTTGATCCCATCTCATTTACTGATTCTTGGCATTATTTCTTGAGCTATATAAACTCCATTAAGGAAGTTATTGTTTGCACTTACATGCTGAAGTGCAAAAAAAAAAAAATTCATTTAGAACATTCTCAAAAAATACTTAGAAATAAATAGATCCAAAGAGGTGAAAAACCTCTATAAGGAAAGTTACAGAAAACTGAAGAAAGAAATAGAAGAAGACACTGGAAGATGTAAAGACCTCTCAAGTTCATGGATAGGTAAAATTAATATTGTTAAAATGTCCATATTACCAGAAGTGATCTACAAATTCAATGCGATATGTGTGAAATACCAAAGCAATTCTTCACAGAACTTGAAAAAAAATCCTAAAATTCATGTGGGGGAAAAAAAAAAAAAAACAACAAAACAGTCAGAATAGCCAAAGCAATTTTGAGCAAAAAGACTAATGCATCACAGTATTGGATTTCAAATTATTCTGTAGAGCTACAATAACAAAAACAGCATAGTATTGGTGTTAAAAAAAGACGCATAGACAAATGGAATAGAGATAAATTCATACAGATACAGTAATCTGATCCTTGACAAAGGTGCCAAAAACATACATTAGACATAAGACAGCGGTGTGTGTGTGTGTGTGTGTGTATTTTACTGAAGATTGAAGCCAGTAAGGGCTGAGCTAACTCCCAGTCCTTTTTGTTTTCCTTTATTCAGACAGGATCTTGCAAGTTACCTGGACTGGTCTCAAACTTGTGAGTCTCCTGTCTGCCTCCTTACAGGCATGTGCCACTGCATTCAGCAAGATAACTTTTTCCACAAACGTTGGTGGGGAAAAAAACTGGGTAACCATAAGTAGAAGAATAATCCAGACCCCTTACTCTCATTCTTCACAAAAATCAACTGAAAATCGATCTAAGACATAGGAATTAGACCAGAAACATTGCAACTGCTAGAAGAAAACACAGGGAATAAACTTCAATGATTTTTAAGTCTACCTATTTTCAAAATATAAAGTATTACACTATTTTATATTATTGTCAGTTTTACTTCCAACCAGTCATTTTCCTCCCCATCTTATCTAATGGACTTTGAGCTTCTCAATGTAAAAGTCAAGATTTGGAATTGAGACACATGAATGTAAGCTATGTTTTTCTTACTAACTTGGCTATTCTTTCCTGATCTAATCAGATTGAAAGAGGAAAAAAAGATATTATTTCTAGAGACCATCTATCAAATTGAATACTATGCAAGAACTCATGCACAATAGCATTCCTCATACAGATTTTAATATTTCAGCTAGAAATGTGATTGTTTGGTAAAGTTTCTTCTTGCCCCCTAAGATAAGAGAAGTAGCTTTTTGTCTGTGCCTTTCAAGGAGAAGCAGACCTTGAAGTTTTTGTTCATGAACTCAGACACTTGGCTTCTAATAGACAGTAGATTTATACCCACTTTGAAGTAAACATGGAGACTTCAAGACCTTTTGAGAAGTGTCAAATGTGACAAGTGTTATAGTAGTTGACCACACCGGAATGTCCTAGCAGAGTTAGGGTATATTTGCATACTCATTTATATATCTACACATTTCATTCATATAGCACTCACTTTCTTTGTACATTTTGAAAGTTGATTTGGACAGAGAGTTCTGTCACTCATTTTTCCCCCTAATGATCTAAGGGCACTATCATATAGAAATTGCTTAAGTATGAGGCAATTTTTGATTATTAATTGCTTCATAATGCTAACAATTTATGTGAAATAATGTTTTGCTAAATGTTTTAAAAAGGCCATGCATAAGATGCTTAGAAATTACTAATATTCATTTGGTCATGAATTTTGGAAATTTAGAGTTTTAGTTATGTAATATATGTATTTATTTCCGTGAATGTATACAAATTGAAATCATATTAATGATGTATGGTATAGAAAAGAAAAACATACATAATAGCAAATTTGAAAAAAAATCTGAGATAATCAGTAAATTAAGTAGAAATATCCTCTTCTTTAATTTGATAAAGTTTATATTTCCATATACTTTGATACAAGGAGTATCCTGGAATAGGAGATTGATTTCCCAAATTACCTCCAAATTTGGGGAACATTATTTAATATGTGAAGGCTATTTTCCTGAACTGCTTCTTGATACCTCTTGTATTTTATTTGTGCAAAACACATCACTGATATTACCTTCATTGAGATGAGCTTTCGTTGAGATTGGGAATAAACCAAAAATGAGGCAAGAAAGAATTTATAATATAATACTCACAAAACAAATTTATTACATTGAGTGAGTTTCTATTACAAATGTTATACTAAGGTGACTTCTATGACAGAATCTAGAAACTAGAAAAAATAATTTTATAAGAAATAAACAATTCCAATCAAAAATGAACATAAAAATAGGAGTGGCAATAGGCATGACTCACACTTTCTGGTATTCATCTAATACCCATGAATCTATGACCTCACTATACATTTCTGAAGATTAGCCCCCCAATTCTTCATAATGCTCTAGTGAGAGAAATAGACCAGACATAATGGAAAGTCAAGGCTTTTCTTCCTGTCATAATACTTAGCTATTCTAGGTACATCAGCTATTGATAAACATATGTCAGCATTTACCTATTCATTCTGTTGGAGAAAACTGGATAACTCTTAAGTGTTTTGCCCTCCAGGCTTACATTAAAAGTTAATTACCACCACATGGGACAGGCCTCAGGAGGCTGTGGCAGACTTGAACTAGTATCAGCAAAACGTGCATCTCCCATTAGCCCCTGAGTTGCTCACCTCTCACAATAGAATGGCTTTCTCCTTAAGTGAATGCAAGTTCAAACCCACATCACTTTCTGTGTGAATAGCAAGAAGAAAAACTTCTAGCTGAAGAAAAAATAAAATGAGAGCCCTGGGTTACAGGGACAAAAGCACCATGAGAAATCTGGCTTCAGAAGTACATATAGGGCTATAATTAGCTACACCCAATAACACAAAATATGTAATTTCAGTAGCTCTCTTTCTAGTCATAGCTCATTTCAATTACTCAAAATTTTATTAGCATGTAATTTTTAATGAACACATTTGTTCACTGATAATTGTTAGGGCTCTACAAATCTGTGAATAGTTCAGTATTTTCTTGCTTAAATTTTATGTGACTTCGGGCCAGCCACCATACCTGCTTAATTCACTAAGTTCATTATCAAGTACACGGGGAGTCTTCATAAATGCTTTTGAAGAGAAGGATGCTGCTGCCACCTAGAATGAGTGAAGAGGGAAAGTAAAGCATTTCAAAGGGACACATTAAATAATTATGGTGGAGGAAGACGGAAAGGATGCTATACATGCAAGAGAATAAAATGAGATATGAAGAAACAAAGAGGATAAGAAAATAACTTATATGAGGAATTGAATTGGACTAGTATAACATCTGAAAATCCACTACTTGCATCAATGTCAAAAAATTTGAAGTGAACAGGTGATCTGAGCATGCTGCTGACATCCATCTTCACACCCTCTTGGTCTATAAAATACTTCTTTAGCTTTCTTGAACAAAGACACCATAGAGGGCTACACAAGGTGTAGCAAAGGAAAGGAAAACTGTTCTGTCTCCTCTGCATGCATTAGTCATTTTTTGTCCTCTGAGTCTGTGTCTTAATTGCCTTGCCTGTCTTATTAGATTGAAAACCCACTGGGTTGGGATCATTGCTACTAAGGTGTGCAGCACTGAGCTTGGCAGGTGATCAGCACTCAATAAATGTCTATTGCTACTATAAACCAATGTATAAATCTCAGAAATAGGCATAATAATGGACCTGACAGATTAATGCCCAGGGCTATTTTTGTACAGCAGCATGGGCTAGCCAAATCAAAACCAGACACCTCAGATTCAATTCTTTTCAGTTTTGCATGTAATTCTCAGTCTTTCACATTTTTGTCCTGTGACAGACAGGAAGAAATCATAGTCAACTTTTCAACATAATTGAATTAAAAAGCATCCTTTTTCCCCTCCCTCTTTTTTTTTGTCTCCTTCTCAAAGGCTATTGACCCATTATATAGATGGCATTGATAGAGTGATTTCAAATTCTGCAACAGTGGTTTTTATTTGTTTGTTTGTTTGGTTGGTTTATACCTTTATTTTATTTATTTATTTTTATGTGGTGCTGAGGGTCAAACCCAGGGCTTGCACATGCTAGGCAAGCACTCTACTGCTGAGCCAGCCCTGCAACAGTGTTTTATATAGTATTTATCCCCTACTTTTCAAGTTATCTTTTTTTGTGTGATAGATTTTATCTAGGAACAAGAAACTACTTTAAAGAACTATGTAATTCACACTCCAGGTCCTCTGAGGTGACTAAAGCAGTTACTATTCACTCCCTCCCTTTGGATAATAAAATTAACATGTGAAGAAAAGAGTGACTTAAGTAGGACCCCACTGAGGCCATAGTGGTGAAGGTCTTTGTAGAATTCTTCTGAAATAAGAAAAAAAGAGTTGTTTGTGGGTGTCATTGAAGCTTTTGGAGCTCGTAATAAATACAATTGTCTTCAAATTCTATTTTCTCCTTTCATTTTAAAAGTCAAATTTTCTACCTGTGAGATAAAATTGTTTTACCTTTACAAAGACCCAATATAGTTAAAATCAGCTGCTGGTTTTCTTTCTTTTCTTTTTTCTCTGTCCTTTTTGTTGGATATATCTGTATTTCTTTTCCTGGCCTATGTGTAAAATATCAGCAAATTAAATCATGCAGTTGACTAATGACTAATGCATGCAGAGGAGAAAGAACAGTTTTCCAATAAGTAGTATGATTATTAAAATTATTTGAAGGTCTTTAGCCACCCTAAATTCTTTCTGTGATTGGAGGATTACATGTAAAAAAATCAACTAAATATAATCAGTTTTCAGACTCAGTCTAATTTGAAAATAAGTACGAGAATAAATCCAAAGCTGACCAGATTTAAAAAAAAAATGGTTAATGAGAAAAAAATCAGGTGTCAAGACTGTGGACAAGTGTATAATCTGATCCTACATAGAACACAAGAGACTAGGCTTCAAATTTATAGTACATAAATACACAATGAAAGAGGCAATAATCAATACAAGTAAAAGGCAATTTAAATAGATGCAATTTAAAGATAAAGTTTAAAGACCAAAATGCATTTTTAGTCTTTATTAAGATATTGCAATATTTACAGATTATTGCCTGCACATACACCTGTCATATAGAACTTTTGATGAGGCTCTTGAAACTCTTGTGTAGGATGGCAAAGACAAAGAAAATATTTTCATGTAAATATTATTTTACAAAATTTATTTACTCATGAAATCTGTTATGCTCTCTTCTTTTCAGATCTGGAGTATTATTCTTTTAAGAGAGGTTAAAGCAGGAGGAATATGAGAAGAATTAGAAACAATTTTAATTGCACATCTTAATGTTTTTGAAGTTGATGAAATCAATGTAAGGTCTTATTTTGAGTGTTGGAAGCTTAGCTTTCATAAATGCCTGATTAAGCTTTGTGTTTGCCAAACAATGGAAATAAGCATAAGAAAAACCAAAGCAAACAAAATAAACCTGAAAAATGCTTGGAGTATTGTGTCACCTTCATTTGATCATCTCCCTCCAGTGGCTCTAGTTTTTTATACTATACAGCCTGTTTCTGTTCTTCCCAGTTCTTGTTCAGGTGTATCTGAATCTAAAGAATCATTGATCAGTTGGCACGATTTAGAGGTTATGAGAGATGTGGCTATCTAGTGGGAGGCTGCCAATACATTTTGTTTGTCCTTTGTGCATTCAGGAGAAGGGCATCACAGCCTACACATGGGATCATTACAGATGCTTCAGGGATTTTCAGGAGGAAGAGTTTGAATCTGAGAACATCTGAGAATAAGTGCATGGTATAGAGTTCACAAGCTGAGTCACAGAATGAGAGACATAAACTCTCATACACACTCACTGTGGGGGGAAATCACTTAACATACTTCAGGGTCTTCATATTTAAAAAAATATATATATACATATATATATATATATGTATGTATATATATATATATATATAATATTTATATATATATATTAAAGTTCAGGTTCAGCAGCACACACCTATCATTCTAGCTATTCAGGAGACTAAGGCAGGACAGTTCAAGGCCAGTTTCAGCAACAAAGTATGACCCTCTCTCAAAATAAAAGTTGGATGTGCTGGGAATGTAGCTTATTAGTACAGAACCCCTGAGTTCCATCCCCAATACTGAAACAAACATAAAGCCCACATTGACTAAAGTTCCATATGGCTTGTTATTATTACAAAACTAAGACTACTTACTTTCATGGTTACACATAATAAACATAAGTAGGATATTAAAATGATTACATCCAACATTCACTTTGGTAGGCATAATATAAAAGCTAACCGGAAAACTGATAAGGAAGAAGATGGGTAAAAATACAGAGAAGATGAGTAAAAGGTGAGAAATACAATTATGCCAGCAAGTCATACCGCCTATATGAAGTTGCTTTTTGGTTTTGTCACTCTTCTCCTTTCCTGATCAGGTTAATGTTCTGTCAGCAATGGAACTGCCTGTTTTGCCTGTAACCTTCAATAAGACATTTTAGGTGTATTTTTAAATTTTGAAACTTCATAAATAAACCCAATATTTCTGCCATCTATGGGGTTTTTATTTGTAAAAATTCTTTCAATCATCTTTTTAGAATTCAATTCTGATATTTTCAGCTGCTCAACAACACAAGCAGGGTCTTTTTTTTAATTTTTTTTTATTGGTTGTTCAAAACATTATAAAGCTCTTGACATATCATATTTCATACATTAGATTCAAGTTGGTTATGAACTCCCAATTTTACCCCAAATACAGATTACAGAATCACATCGGTTACACATCCACATTTTTACATAATGCCCTATTAGTAACTGTTGTATTCTGCTACCTTTCCTATCCTCTACCATCCCCCTCCCTCCCCTCCCATCTTCTCTCTCTACCCCATCCACTGTAATTCATATCTCTCCTTGTTTATTTTCCCATTCCCCTCACAACCTCTTATATGTAATTTTGTATAACAATGAGGGTCTCCCTCCATTACCATGCAATTTCCCTTTTCTCTCCCTTTCCATCCCACCTCATGTATCTGTTTAATGTTAATCTTTTCTTCCTGCTCTTCCTCCCTGCTCTGTTCTTAGTTGCTCTCATTATATCAAAGAAGACATTTGGTATTTGTTTTTTAGGGATTGGCTAGCTTCACTAAGCATAATCTGCTCTAGTGCCATCCATTTCCCTGCAAATTCTATGATTTTGTCATTTTTTAGTGCTGCGTAATACTAGTTTTCCATTTTGGGCGTATTCTCCCCTTGTTGGTCCTAGAGATTCTAGTTTAAGGATAGCATTGCACCATGAAGTTTTACAGCCTAGGACTTTGTACATAGTGCTTCCTGGTCAGCCTAGTCATTCCTTGAGTATCACGAGGATTGTAATTTTCCAAAGTCTACCTAATCCAATTGATCAAAATAGTCACTTCTCACTTCATATCACCACTGTGTCTTTCACATGACTTGTTACTATATAATCATGCCATATTGTAATTGTATGTTAGCTTACTCACACACTAAGTCATGATGTTAAAGAATCCTAGTTTTAAGGTCAAGAAGAGAGGAATGATCATAAAAAAATACTCACACACCAATGGATGGATATGTGCTTGTCATTAATTGTTACTCAATAAATATCTGACGA
Organism: Marmota monax; assembly: GCF_021218885.2. Taxonomy (NCBI): domain Eukaryota; kingdom Metazoa; phylum Chordata; class Mammalia; order Rodentia; family Sciuridae; genus Marmota; species Marmota monax. Next base: position 3,243,130 of record NW_026693537.1, read on the forward strand.
ATTTATACATACCCTCAAATTCTTTTAAAGCTCCTTGATATTCCCTGTCACAGATTCCCTATCATAATCTCAGGTTATTTGTTTAATAACCATTGGTTGAATGTTTGAAGTAACTTTTGAATTCTTAAAACTGATTTTCTATTTTAAAATTTAATTTTTCCAGAAGTAAAGAAACACATCTGTGGAGACTTAAATGGTCAATGGGATGCTGATTAGCCCTCCATTATAATTAAATAGTTATATTTGCTGACATAAACTGAACACTCATTATGTTCCAAAGCACTTTTAAAGGTTTATATAAATTGTGATCACCACAATTCTGTAGTATAGCTATCATTTTCACTCCCACAGAACAGTTGAGGCACATAGACTTTAACTTGTTCAAAGTCACACAATAGTTGGTGGAACTAAGACCTAAATTTAGAAAGTCTGCTAAAGAAAATTAGATTCTTAACCAATAAGACCCATGGACACTAAAACAAGCTGGCTTATGAGATCCTGAGATCCCATCATCTTTGTAGTCAGTCCCCCTTTGTATCACACCCTAACATCTTTGTAGTCAGTCCCCCTTTATATCACACCCTAACTGCCCACAACACAATAAAGAAACCCCTTCCCATGTTTTACAGATTATCGTCAACCACATTCTTAAATATGTTTATTTTGGAAAAGAGATTTCTAGAATCTAAGCTGTATGTTTTGCATATGCAAATTTTCAGATATTCTGTCCAACATGCTTTAAACTATTTGCTTCAATGTTTGTTGCTGTCTTTAAAAATTAGCACAGAAATGATGATTATATTCATTGCCACCAGCTAAAAAGCATTGGACTCCTACAGTGCAGCTTGAAGGATTTTGTAGGTTTTCTTTTTTTCCATTAATATTTAAGCTTAAGCTAAGGCAGACAAAACTGAATACATAACAAATAACCATCAAGGTTATTCTTTATGGGTCAATCAGAATGACAACCTCAATTATTAAAATTCACTACAAATAAAGGCAATGAATTTTGCTAAAAATACTTCCAAGTTCTTCCTTAAACTTGCTGGCTTTCCAGTTTTGATAAAAGAGACTTGAAAGAGTACTTGGCAATTGGGTAGAGTTGAATTTTAGCTTCTGATCTTCTTAAAATATCTGTAATGTCCTATATTAAAAGAAAATAATATCTAAGTTGATACATATTCATTTTTATGCCATAATACCAATTAGAAGCACAAATCCTGAGATTCAAGGAGTAAAATCCAGGTCTCTGCTCCTCTGGGAGAAGACCAAGGATCTTTGGAACCAGTTCTATGCTGAACCAAAGTGATGCCTATCCCTAGGATGTCCCAAATACCCCAGCATCCTATAAGTGCCTAGTAGTGAATGATTCTTTCTCTGAAACAGGTTGGAATTCCCTAACATGTGATCTAGATTCTGCCTCCTCTTCATCCTCCATTAGCCACATTTCTTGTTTTTCATTTTGTTTGCTTTTCTTTCTAATAACTCCCACAGGTTCTCTGTCATCACTGGACTTACTTGAGACAGACATGCTCTTTCCTGAAGACAAAGGCAGGTTACCATTGTCTCTAAAAATCCATTCTGCCACACAAGCCTATTTCTGTCCTCCTCAGAGAATCCTATTCCCTTTCTCAAAATCTCTCCATATGAGAGCCTTCACTTTTTGATGCAGAACATTCTCCCCTCACAGCCAGATCTCTACATGCATCCTCAGACTACCAATGTAATGTTGATTATTGAAGATGGAAAAAAAGTTGGCATTCAGATCTGTAGTTAAGATGCTGGGTCACTTGAACATGGGAATTTGCCCTAGGACAACCACATGTCACTTGCTGAGATTCCTGAGGGAACTGTGCAGAAAAGAAAAGGTGAGAAAACCTTGTACTTGACCTGGGATCCAAAAACATCTTGTTTATGGGAAATATTCCTTGTACCTTGTCCAGAAACAGGCTTAAGATTGAAGAACACAAAGGAGAAGGGATGGATTTTCTTTTCTTCACTTTTCTAAAAGTGCACTTTTCTGCAATTTCAAATTTTAGAAATTTCCTTCATGATGATGAGTAGAGGGCTAGCCCATTGAGAGAAAAAAAAGGCAAGAACAGGAAAATTCAAGGTAAGAAAGTATGCCTATTGATCCTTGTGCCAGGATTTCATTCTTTTTTTTTTTTTTTTTTAGATCTTTTTCAGAAGGAGCAGTACACCAGCTTTTCTCAGGATAAGTGTCCTGAGACCATAACTATCTCTCTGTTTTTCTCACTTTGAATGCAATTTTCAGGGTTAAAACTACTTACTTCTCACAATAAACTTATAATGTAAATCATTCCCATTGAATAGTCGGGGCACTAGATTTTTACTGGAGAGAGAGAGAAAAGTTAATAGGATAAAAGTACCACTGAAGTCAGAGGTGAACTCCTCAACCTCACAAGCTTGACTTAGGCTAGCCAAGCAGATAAAATACCCATGTAGTCTGTGGGTCATCAGTGATAAGAATAGAGAGAGATTTCTCACAGTGTAAAGGGAAAGCTTTTGAAGGAATCACCCTACATCAGGTATATTGTCCCTGGATGCCGTATAAATGGACTGGGCCTCTGTCACTCTGCATTCAGGAATGTAACAAAAATATGTAGCAAGAACACATTCTTGGAATATTAAAAATGGGTTATTCTCCCAAATCCTAATGCAACTTGATGTTTTCTTGGGCTTTTTATTTCAGATTGAGATGGCTCTACCTGGGGCTGTTTTCAATTCATATACATTTATCTTAGTTTCTGGGTACAAATTCTAAATGCTGGCTATGCATATCTGGTGAATAGTATTCACCCAATGACAGAACATGGCACAAAATATGAGAATATTTTATTACACACACACATACACACACACACACACGCATATTCACAGGTCTTGGCAGAGTGAGTTACTACTTCTTGTGTCCCCAGTGCCACTTGTGCTTCGGTGAGGGTGTCTTTTGTTTAGTATACTCTGTCTAAATGATAAGGGAAATGTGACAGCTTTTGGATTTGTATCAATTTTAAGAGCTTCATGTTATGTAACCTGTGCACAAACTCTATTTTCCACACACCCAAGAATATAGAAAGATGATGACAAAGCCCTGTGTGTCTGTCTGTCTGTTTACATATTTACTTAGAAAAAACAAAAGCTAAATAACCTCCTGTGCACAGGGTATTTACTGCTTTAGGGCACAATCTGTTGCAGAACAGTTAAAACTGTTGGTAAGGCATCTATTGTCATAATATATGCCTGGGCAGACCCTGTTCTATCTTGCTCTGCATCTGCGAGTGTGGTGATTTATTGGTATTACTAATCTTCTTTGAAAGTCATAGCCCTGCCAAGTCAAACATGTTGGAAGAGGAGAAAGTGTTCTTTCCCGTTGTTTGTTTCTATGGAATTTCCTATGACTGTTTCAGAAAATGTTTTCTTTTTGAAAGAGGGTACACTTACATGGTTAAGAAAAGGAACAGTGTTTTAGTAAGGATTCTATGATTTTGAAATCTGAGATTTGCTCTTCTCCTTTCACTTTCTTAGGACATTAGGGTTCTGGAGGTTGACATAATCATTGCCATTGCCATCACTATCACTATGTGCAGAGCATTTCATTAAAAGAAGGGAAATTTAGAAAGAAGAGACTCTGAATACACACAAAACCCGACTCCTTCAAATAGGAAAGAACTTGAGAGTTCTACTTGTTTTCTGCCTTCTTTGTCTGACTTCACAGAGTAGTAATAAAACTAGGAGTTTTTGCCATCGATTGGGCCACAATGTCCAGTTAGGTGAACCATTGCTTTGAAAGGTAGTTATTACAATGATCATTTCAGAGGAAGATTAGGGTCTCCCTAGGTAGCTGCTGGGTTAAGGGGGCTTGGGATTTACACACTCCACTATCACCCAAACTGGTCCCAAAATAAAGACTGGGGTATGGACAGTTGTAATTAGGAAACTTCTCTCTTGTTTCAAGCAACCAAACATCTTATTTTTATTTTCCTTTATTCTCAATTTCTTTATCATATCAAATGTTGCCCTCACCTCTGCACTCACAGCAAAGTAAAAAATGAGTGATAACAGCTCCCAGAGGTAATTGGTATCCATTAGATGTAAACTGCCTGTCAAATAAATAGCATTCTAAATTGAGGACATTAGTTATCCCATGGGAAAGAGTTTGCTTTGTATGAAGAGAGAGAGAAGATAAGGCAGTGCCTCATTCTGAGTTTGGAAAGGGTAGTGTAATTATCAACATTGTGAACTCTGAAGACAGACTGAATTTAAATTTAGCTTTACAATTTATTTGCTGTGTTAATACTGAGCCGATTTCTCAGACTTTCTAACAACTAATTTCTATTAACATGGAAATTAAAATAGTTTACACATTTTCAGGTCTCTAACATAGATAACAATGCATTGGAAATGTCAGCCTCAGTGTCTGATATGTTTATTATTCATCTGAAATAGATGATAGCATGCCTGTGTGTAAAGACAGCACTACAAAATTGCACTAACTGAATCGACAAACTCCATTGATTTGTTTGAGTACTTCCCACTAAAATGAAATAATTATTTCTTTTTATCTTTAGGCTTGAATACTGGATGATGAATAAAAAGGCAATATTACAAATGTATTCAGAAATTAATGTTAAAATTATCTACAGATAAGCTATTTTAGATGTACTTACAAATGACAATTATTACAAATGTGCAATTATTTGATTTTTATTTAGTAAAATGTCCCAGCAAAGCTTGCTAGTTCAAAGTTGGAGAAACTAAGAAAACTTTTAAATGATTGGACTCTAACAATCTGACCTTTAAAATCCAAGACTATGTGCCACATAATCGTGGTACCATATATTGCAGCTAGTAGTTTTAATTAAACTCAACATTTGTTTTTTTCAAAATACTGAAACAATGGAATATTCTGCAAACTAGATGTTGTAGTTCTCTAGAATCACCGTTTTCCTGATTTTCTAGCTTACTAAACCTGCCTGACTTCTTAGAGCCTCCATTTCCTTATTTGTTATTTTTATAATACTGTCTTAGATAAAAGGAGATTTTGTATAAGGTACTAGATACAGGGACATAATTCATGGTGAAAGTGATGATAACTGGGAAGAGGCTGTACACAAAATACAGTTTGTTCAGAGTACTCAGGCTTAACAAAAGTCTGCTTAGTAGCACTTTCCACCTTTAAAAGACTTCTCAATTTTGTCTTTTCTATTACAATAGAATAGACTAAGTAAGAGTTTGAATATGTTTTCAGAAAGTAACCAGAATCCAATGCAAACAACAGACTGTGCAGTACCTTACACAATAAAGAGCAGCCTTTGCCGGCTGATTTTGTCTTTGTTAACATTTGAAGGGCAAGAAGTTAATTTTTTACAACCTGTAATGGTTTTGTTTGAGGTCCTTGCACCTCTGGATGAAAAATAGATGTTAATTAGTAATGACAATGACAGTAGCATTTCATGTTTTCACCTTACTGCACTTTACCCACCTCTACATGTTTTCCTCCTGAAGTGGGTTCTCTATTATTATATCCATTATTTTACTCCTGGTAACTCATGCTTTGTTAAAATACAGCAGCAGATCTCTTCTTGTGGGTTACCATAGCAAATTGCATAAGAATCTACACCATAAATTATTCATTACACCCAATTTAGTATAATTATTAATTCCAGCATACATTGGTGCCTGATTACATCTCAGTGCTCATTGCTGGATCTTGACCATGTTCTGCTGAAAATAATGATCTGTCATGACTAATCAGGATCTTTTAAGCCCTACTAAAAGGTGGAAACATTTAATTAATATAGGTTTAATGAAACAATGATGGGTCCAATTGTTACAATCTGTCAGAGAGTCTTTCTAAGGTAGTCCCAAATCTAACCTATAATGAATTTAAGAGCTAGCACTGAGTGCAACAATCATCGTGTTTTCCAATTCAAGGGCAAATTGGGATGTACTCTTCCCTGGGTAGCTTTCTGCAAAAGTAATTCAGCTCTACTTTCACTGGGAAGCTTTGCTCCTAACATCAGTTCTGGTATTTCAAGCTTTCATGCCTTGTGCTCCCAGTGAGCCCTTTTCTAGCATTAAAGATGCATCCTGTATTGTATGTGAATGTTCCAAACTGCACTGCCTCCCACGTGGATCTCATTTTAACTCTGACTAAGTTGAGCAGAGCAAAGTTTGCAGTTGCATTTCCCACTGGGATTTTAACCTGTGTAGAATATGGCTGTAGACTCAGTTCAAAAGGCTTGTGGGCTGCAAAACCACATTTATCTAAATATCCACAGAGCAACAGCAAATGGATATGATCTAATTTGGATTTGAATTGTGGAGGTCTTTTGAAGGGTAAATAAATGGGTTTCATGTGAAATGAGATCTATGTTATTATGTTATTATTTTTATACATTTGAGCCAGTTTTTATTTTTTTATGTTTGAGTACCTGCCACATCAAAACAGACAGATGATAGTAGTTTATTAGTTTTAAAACTACAGAATGAATTTAGTGACTTATGTTGTTTAACCCTGGAAGAAAAACAACAACAACAACATGATAACATCTCTTTTACTGCGGGGAAACAATGTGCTAGGTGCTTCTTATAAAATTGATTTAATATTCAAAATGGTGTTTTAGAGTAGATACTCTATGTCTCTTTTTTTCTTTTTTTGGTACTGGGGATTGAACCTGGGGTACTCAATCACTGAGCCACATCCCCAGTCCTATTTTGTATTTTATTTAGATACAGGGTCTCACTGAGTTGCTTAGAGCCTCATTTTTTTTTCCCCCTGAGGCTGGCTTTGAACTTGTGATCCTCCTGTCTCAGCCTCCTGAGCCACTGGGATCACAGGCATGCACCACCACATTCAGTTTTTTCCTGGAATTGGAAGATTGGAAACCTGAAGTTGGAGATTCTCTTCTAGTAACTTGATGAGCAGGAATGTATCCAGGTCTATAAACCTGGTCTTAACTCTATAATTGTCTACTTCAAAAGGCTTTATTAAAATGTGTCTTTAAATTAGGTGCATACAGTATGGACTGTGTGGCTCTCTAAACAGATTAGATTTTATATCTTTTTCAGTTTAGGCCATGGGTAAAATCTAACGTCGTATCTTTGAAGCGCATATATGGTTAAGATGACTGGGGGAGAGGGTAGAATCTCTATAGTTGCTACCAATTCCATATCAGACTTTGATTAATTTTGATGTATATTTGGGTTGGTTTCAATATAGGTGCTGAAGTAATGAATCATGTTACAAAACTGTATATACACCACATTTCAATTCTTATAACTCCCCTCCAATGTCCTGTATTATATTTTCTCGAGAAAACATTCAGAAATCACTTCTAAGGCTACTTTTTGTGTGAATTTTATTTCAAGTGCTTTCCCAGAGCTTGTTAGGAGTGGGACTTTCAGATAACTGTCAGCTGTCTGCCTTGAAGACTCCTAGGCAGAGGATATCTCAGTGGTACTTTGAGTGGCCACTTTAGAAACCATTGATGGACAAACACTATCATCTTTGCCCTGCGGTTCAGTGAACACAAACTGGGGGTATTCTGTACTGCCTGAGAATCATTAATGTCTCCAAGGCTAACCCCGTGTGTAACACATTGCTTCTACCCTGGAGTTCTTCCACACCAACAACACAACACAGGTAAGAGGAGAGGTTATGGCTATGTTTACATACAATCCTTTTATTTACTTATGGGACTTCATTATACCTACTGTCATAGCATGCAATTTTAGAGGCCTTTTCTGGAACCACTACTTCCTGAAGATTGGTACAGGTTTTTGTTTTCCTTCTTATTTGTACAAGTTTATTGGATTGCTATAAAGCTGAAAGAAAAACTCCCAGGAGAAAGAAATGTGAAAGCTAGTGTAGGAACAAAGACCAGAAGAACCAGGGAGAATAAGGAAAGACAAGGTATAGAGAGGCACAGAATAAAAATGCCAAAAGAAAGTTAGTCCACTGACTGGTCTCCATAAACGTTTATTTTTATCAGCATCTTCACCAAAGATCCATGTAAACTGCCTTATTATTTACTTCCTAATCAATCAGCAACATAATTCCACACTCTAGGTGTAGAAAATTAGATACTACAAAAATAATTAAGCGCTCCCTATTAATATGCTTATCTTTGACTTGTTGGTTGCCAGAGGAAAGTTTTAGGAAGTACTCAGTTTGGAATTTTCAAGAGAATTTTTTTTTTTAATTCCTAACCCAGGCATGTTTCAGTTCTTACAATACAACAGCAGTGATTACAGTGTAGAAACAGGAACTTGATTGAGTTTACCTAATGTAACATACTGCCCAATTTCTATACCTTGAATATGCCATTCAGTTTGGAAGAAGACTTTGAAGACATGGGAGAATATTCTCATTTTGCTCTCTAAATAGGAACTTCATCCAACCCTATTCTTTAGTATTCTGGGGAGGAGCAACGTTTAACAAAATATTAATGTAATTTTATCATTTGTATCTTTTCTCATAGCACATTCAGTCAGATCAAGTCAGCCCTCTGCCTTCTCAAGGATAAGATTCATAATGTTACAGCAAAAATTCAAACAGAAATACTGAGTCTTCTTCATTTTCTGACATTGAGTGTAGGATTGGGTAATAAGATCTCCTTTAGCACATCAAGAGCCAGTTTGTGGATCAGACAAAGGGTAATGAAGGGAAGGGAGAGGGGATGTGAATAGGAAAGACAGTAGAATTAATCAGACATAACTTTCTATGTTTGTGATCAGTATAACTCCACGTACAACCATAAGAATAAGATCCTAATTTGAATAATAATTTATACTCCATGTATGTATAATATATCCAAATACACTCTATTGTCATATATGTCTAAAAAGAACATATTTAAAAAGAGTCAGTTTGGATTCTAGTCAAAAGATTTTTAATATTATATGAAGCCGAAATTATAAAAAAGGGAAAATAAGAAGTAAAGGACAGGGATGGGGTTGTGGCTTAGAGGTAGAGCATTCGCCTAGCATAAGTGAGGCACTGGGTTCGAGCCTCAGCACCACATAAAGCAAAATAAAGACATTGTGTCCACCTATAACTAAAAAATAAATATTAAAAAAAAGAAGTATAGGAGAGAAGTTGAACCCTTGTACACCACAGATTGAGGAAACAAGAAAAAAATCTGCAGAAAATATTAGATGGTCAAACATGTACCTAATCCCTACCTGGAATGAGAAGGTGTATGATGAAGCAAAGATGGTTTTATGGTTTGCATCTGGAATGTCCCCCAAAATTTCATACTGAAAGCAAGATCCCCAATGCAACAAGGTTTAGAGGTGGGCTTTTATGCAATATTTGGGTCATGAGGGTTCTGACCTTATCAATGGATTACTCCATGTGATATTCAATAACTAACTGAACTACTGGGAGGTGAGACCTAGTTGATAGAAGTAGGTCACTGGGGGCATGCTCTGGAAGTATGTATTTTCTTCTTGCCTCCTTTCTCTCTCCCTCTCTCTGCTTCCTGGCTGTCATGAGCTAAGCAGCTTTCTTCTGCCATTATCTTTCTTCCTTGGCCATGGACTGAACCTCTGAAACTGTGAGTTAAAAATCTTTCCTCCTTTAAGCTATTCTTGTCAGGTAATTTGGTCACAGTGATTAAAAACTGACCAACAACAGATGCAAAGGGCATTATCCTCCCACCTTGAACTCTGCTGGAAGTAATTACACAGAGTGGTCCATCACTGATAGGTGACAGTCCCATATAGATGAGAGTATGGATTGGCATTGCCAAGAATTGAGAGTTCAAGTTTGAAATTCTAAGGGTTCTGCCAGTTCTTATGTGGGTAAATTGTGCTGTGTGGCAAAAGATGTGATCAAGATGAGATAATGCCAAAGTGTCAAAGCAGGGACTGGAGTAGGCTACTTTAGGACACAAGACAATGCAGATGGTTGTAGTACTGGCAGCTGCCAAAACCCAAAGAGAGATTATATGATGAACTCTATAATCTGCATAGAGTGGCTGCTCATACTGGAAGAAGGCACAGAAATGGAAACAAATATCCTTCAATTCTTACCAGCTTTTCTTTTATCCCAATGTCATGAGGTCACATAATTCTTCCTCCTATACCTAGAGAACATCATGAAGAGTAACCAGAAAAATCAGCATGTAAAGTAGACACCAAAGCTGAAAAATCATCCCCAAAGTCCAAATTATGCCTCAAACTCATTATTTAAACATAAATGATTTAACAATCATAAATTATTACATCAGGCTTAAAATAGAATGAGGAAAAAGTCAAGAGAAGCAATACAAAAGTTCCAAAGTTTCCAGCAAATTAATTTTTATTCTGGAGAAATTTGTAATCTTGTTTGAGAAAAAGAATGAGATCATAGCAGCTGTGCATACCTTTTTGTGTATGATTCTGTGGAATCATTTTCTAAAAGCAAGTATAGTGGGGTGACTGGGTAAAAATTGGTGTAGAAGAAAGGACAAAAGAATACTGACTTAGGCAGTCAGCACTCTGTTCTCTTTCTCATCCTGGGAGACACTCTCTCTATGTATACTCAATTTTTATCATACTTATTACTCTAGTAGTAAGATGACAATAGAAATTTTATAGATAATATTAATAACTTATAAGCACAGTTGACAAAGGAAATATTTTACAAACAAAATCCAACATCAAATCTCAATAGTCACAAGGCAAAAATGTTCTAGCAATGACATCTGTGCTTTTTGCCAGTGAGAGAAACAAGAGGAACAAAGGCTCAAATTGCTGAATAGTGACATTAAATTATTAACTGACCAGATGGACATGGACTACATACCATTAGTGTGGAGATAGTGGTGCACAGGTTTGAACGCAACATGTTTTATTTGGCTTCTGTCTGAAAGTCCCAGTTCTATTCGTTTCCTAAAAAACAAACCAAGACAGAGGAAGAAGTGAAGGTAGTTATGTCTTATAGGGAATCATTAAATATTAAAGATTCTCAGATATTGATAACTACCAAATACAATATAATCAAAATAGTTTAAAGGTGCATTGTTTCATGATTGTAGCATTTAAAAACTTATGAATATATGAAAAAAAACATTATTACAATTCTGTTTCCCAAAGATGACCACTATCTGTTAAGATTTGTGTCCTGAATTTTGTTTCCAAAACAGGTAATTTTACTTTTACTTTTATATTACCGACAGTTTTGCTCATGCCTACACATTAACAAAGACGTACACAGGTGAATCATTTTTTGTGTTTTAAAAGGACATTTCAATCACCAAAACCATGGCCAAGGCACAATTCTGTCTTATTGTGATTTTATATCCACTTGGAAATAATGATTGTCACATAATTCTTTTTGTGAATAAAGTCAGGTGCTTACACATGTGTGTGTCTATAAAAGTGTAGCTTGTTTGTGGAAAGACTGGAGTTGTCAGCGCTCAGAAGCTTGGCTAAGTGATGCTGTGAAGTGACACTCAGACCTCTAAGAAGGGTGGGAAGTCCCTCGCTAGGAGGGCAAATAAGGCTGATCTTAGAAGAGCTGGTGTTGGGAAATGGAATGAACTGCCACTTCTTGGGAGATCTTTCACAGCAGTAATGCTGGCAGTAGACGCAGCCAGAAAGAACCGAACAGACTTCCTCTGCTCATCTTGTTATCTCCATTGAGTGCTTCCCTGTTGGAAGAATTTAACAGCCCTTAAGAGAAAGCCAGCTGACAGAGCTGATTTCATCTCTGTTCTGCAGACTTCCAGCCCTAGCATCATACAGTCAAGTGTATGAAGGAAGGTGGGGACCTGAGTGACAATAAATATCTTGATAATTAGTAAAGTATATGAAAGTAAAGTGAAAGTGAACATTTTAAAGATGTTTTGTTTTTTTCTGGGTTCTAGGACTTCCATTGAGAAGTCAACTGTCAGTCTTATAGTTAATCCTCTTAAAATAATGAATCTCTTCACTGTAACTGCATTTAAGATTTTAATTAGTTTTCAGCAGTTTGTTATGTGTTTAGGTTTGATTTTCTTTGAACTTATTTCAATTTGTGGAATCCAATCTGCTGTTAGATTCTCATTTCTGATGTTATACTTTTAATTCCATAGTACACATTTGATTGTTTTAATAAATTACGACTTGAGATTTTATAATATTTGTCTATTTTGTCCACAATTTTCATAAACAGGTGAATTTGTTTGTTAAAAAATTCATTGTCTGCTAATTCCAATAACTGCATCAAATTGTGTATATATTTTATTATCTATTATTATCTCGGCTGTCCTATTTTCCTTTTTTTTTTTTGAATGCCTACAGATTTTTATTGAATCCAGACCTTGTGTTTTAAAAGCTGCAGGGATTATTATCTTCCTTCAGAAAGAATTTTTACTTTCCATTGCTGGGCAGTTATACTAAGGGCCTGATCACCTTACTCTGGCAATGGATTGGACTGCTTTAAAGCTAAACTGTATGCTGAGAAGATTTAGTCAACCAGTGGTTCATCCAGTTTACTATAGTATAGGTGCCAAGAGATTTTAGCTCTTCTTTTTAATGTCTTATTTTTCCTTGTGTAGCCTTACCAAGTGGCAAATGACTCCAAGGGCTGGATCAGCTTTCAGGTTAAGGTCTGGACAACTTCGTGACTTTTTCACTCAAGACTTGTACAGTTCACAAAAATATAGCTGGAAGTTTAACAACTCTTTTTTTTCTGGAAAAGAGAATAGATTCTCAGCTTCTAATCATGCTCAAATGATCAAACTGTGTAAGGGAGGAAGTCATAGAGGTAGCCCTGTGCCGGCAGGAATGCCTTCTTGCCCATGGGTTAAAAAAGAAAAGAAAAGAAAAGAAAAAGAATGCATTTTTAACATGACTGTCTTAGAAGATTTGAATTTTTTAAATTGCCATTTGGCTTGCAATGGTTTTGATTTCTGAGAAAGAAAGAAAAGGCATGTTTGAGTACTGTTGCACATTGTTTTCATGTTTCCCATGTTACCCTAGTCTGAAAAGTATGAAGGGCAAGTGAGACAATGAGGTCTCCTAGTATCCTTGGTGCTCTTCTTTCTTTTTCTTTTTCCCCCCACAAATGTTATGTTGGTACCTAGAAAACTGAAAATCTGGAGCTGTTGGTGATCTTTTCTTAAGGAATAATTTTTGAGGCTAAGGAAATACATAGTTAGCTCTAGTGGTAGGGAATCTATTTATAGTGCCTTTGTTATTAAGAAAGATAAATTATATGATAAAATATAGTGAATATTGATTGAGGAGGGCCTAGACGTCCAATGAGGTATGAACAAGCACGATCATACTATTATAAGTTTAAATATTTTTGTGATTGAGTTAAATTTACCTTCCGCCATTTTTCTCTTACCAGTGTTCTTTGTTCATGTACTATCAGTTAACTTTGCAGTTTTAACTAATGTAAGCTTCATAAATACATTTTTCTCATTTTTATACCTGTATGTCAGTGTTCCTAATTTTTACCTCTTGTTAACCATTTTAAGAAGGGGTAATAATCAATAAACTCCCTAGCTCTTTAGGAAGATTTTTCTGGGCTGTCCAGAAAACAAAATTTACTGTGATAACTGTTCATATATTCCCACCCCAAATTAAATTTTGTCCTTGGTTACTAAACATATGTAAGCACAAGAATGATAGCCAGAAATGCCCCAATTGTATCACAGATATATGGATATAGTTTTGTCCACTGGAAAATTATAGCCTATTAGGAGTAGCAAATGAGATTATAAATCTGACAACATTCATTTAAGACATTTATAAATGGGCAAGTACTAGAAAAGTCAGTAACTGTTGAGGGGTAGAAATGACTCAGGCTAGGTTGAAACAATTGTGGCTTAAGAATCTGGAAATCTGATTTTCAAGATCCATCTTTGCCTAGCTGAACTTCAGCAAGTCAATCAAACTACTTATGAAATGAGGAGAATGCATAAGATGATTGAATTAATAGTCACTCAACAATCACTTATGGAATATCTACTCTGGGTCAGGCATTTTGTTAGGTTCTTTATTTATGCTAACTCTAAAATTTGGAGAGACTATGAATTCAGAGGAGTGAATTAGCTAACAATTGTTTCTTAGGGTAAGGGGAACAAAGAAACGGGGGCTGGACCTTTCATAATGTATATACTAAATAGTAGAAGTGATTCTAGAAACTACCTCAGGTATAATTTAGGAAATGAGACTTTTGAAGGAAATTGAAGCACATCTTTTCTTTTTTGATTTTTTTTTCTCCTGATTGACTCAGAGTGCAATTTGCTACTGAGCTACTTTCCTAGACTCTTAATTTTTATTTTGAGACAGGGTCTCAGTAAGTTGTCCAGATTAGTCTTTGAACCTACAATCTTTTTGCATCAGCCCCCCAAGTTGCTGGGATTACATGCCTGTGCCACCAAATCCAACTGGAGCACAGTTGAATGGCTCATACTGCGTGCCAGCAGGCAACTTGAGAGGATGTGGTCTTATATAACACTTATGTGAATATTCCTTGCAAGTCAGATATAGAGCAAAACGTTATTTGCCTTTTACTGTAATTTTTATGGGCATAAATTCAAATATATACATTTTCATAGCAATAAGTTATTTGAAAATTTGAAGCACCCAAGTCACCAAAACCTCTTAAGGATATAGTCACTGATAAGAGTTATGATAACTTTGTCCCACCTGTGGAGTTTAGCATCAGCATGTGTAATAACTGAATTATTCTTTCAATGCATAAGTTTGGATAAAGTCTAACTCTTTTTAAGAAAATTGCCATTTGGTCACAAGATGTATAAAAACACAACTGTTGGAACATTTCTACTAATGAAAAATAAACAAACCATTCTTTGCATATCCAAAGAGTGGCTACCTATCCATTTATTTGGAAACTAGAGATCTATGGATCTATGTATCCACTTATCATCTCTCTATCTTTTTATTGTCTACTTACCTAAACTATCTATGAACTTCTAACCATCATCTTCTTACCAATGTCTAATATTTATGTATATGTTTCTGTTTTTGGTTATTCTTCTTCAAAATAATCAATGCATCCTAGGAAAATGGTACCCTGAGGAGACAGAATGTAAAGAAAAGTTTATCCTTTCTAACGGAGGGGGACTTTCAGCTGTTACACTGCTAATATTTAACTCTAAATGTATTTTGGCAAGATAAAGTTTATTGCTAGAAAGAAAAGGAAAAATAGCCATAATTCAGAAGCATTTACAATCAAGTTTCAAATAACTGTCAAAAGTTTCCTTTAAATGCTAATAAATAAGTCAGTTATTCCTTTTCCATACCTGGGGACTGTGCTCTATGACACACAGTAAATGCTCTGTAAAAGGAAGTTCACATACCTTTAGGATATGCCTGACTGCAAGCAGAATGGGAAGAAAGGAATAAGAGATGAAGCATTTGCTGGAGCTACCATTCACTTGAAGCCTCTTTGTGTCCTGGGCTCTGAGAATTCTGTCAACAGAGTGAGTAAAAACAGAGCTCACCAGAGCCCTGGAGAACACGCTGCAGGGACCTGCCTGACCTGTGGCAATTGGGACCAATTGCAGTATAATTTCTATAGCTCTGTTTCTGAGATTTACATATTCTGATTGGTAAAAAGCAAAAACCCAACTACTACTACTGTCAACACTGCCTTGACAATCTAAACACTATCTGGTCTTGAATTATTCATTTGCTCTTCTCTTTTCTTCTTGCTAGTTGCTCCTACTTAGGGCTACCTCATGGTCTAACTTCCTAAACAGCTGATTGAAGAGTAATACACCTACACACGTATCATATATCATGGGTATATGTGAGTCAATTTTCATTAAGTAAACTGTTATGGTTTGGATGTGAGGTGTCCCCCAAAGTCTCAAGTGTGGGACAATGCAAAAAGGGTTAGTGGAGGAATGGCTGTGTTATAAGAGTCTTAACCCAATCAGTGAATCAATCCCCTGATGGGATTAACTGAGTGGTAAGTAAAGGGTAGGGGATGGCTTGAGGAGGTGAGTCATTGGGAGTGTACCTTTGGGGTATATACTTTGTATCTGGCAAGTGCAGTTTTTCTCTCTGCTTCCTGATCATCCTGTGAGCCACTTTCCTCTGCCACACTCTTCTGCCATGATGTTCAGCCTCACCTTGAGCCTCAAGGAATAGAGCCAGCTATCTATGGACTGAGACCTCTGAAACTGTGAGCCCTCAAATAAACTTTTCCTCCTCTAAAGTTGTTCTTGTCTGATCTTTTTACAGAAGTGAAAATGTTGACTAAACCATGAACCATCATTAAAGTCAAGCAACAAGACATTACCAAGCCTCTTGAAGTTTTCTTGTATCCCCTTCATTTAATGATCACCAATAGTATCCCGGGCCTCAATATTAACACTATAGATTAAATCTGTCTGTTTTTGCTCTTTATGGAATCAAACAATTTGTGCTCTTTTGTACCTGGCTTCTTTTGCTCAGTATTATGTTGGTATGTTTGTCTATATTGCTGTACATAGTTATAGATTGCTTTATCTTTATTGCTATATTTCATATGAATATACCATGATTTACTTATTCTTTTAATTCTTCATGGGCATTTGTGAGTTTTGAAGTAGTAATTTCTGAAGGGCTCCAAAGGAATTCTGTCCAAAACACTTTTCCTCAGAACTCTGTATCCTGAGTAAAGTGTCTTATCAAAAAATTTCCTTTAGTTATACACATTAATTGTAAGTTTATTAATGGGTGTATTAGTTCCTCTATGAGCTGGCTTCTATTCTTTTCCTAAATTTTTCTAGGACTGTTCTTTTAGTTGGGTTGTCTCACATTTTTCACTTCTCTTAAGCCCTGGATTGCTAATCTTATATTGTTGAGTGTTGGATTTTTCCTTTAGTTCCTTTAATATTTAGGACTTTGTTCTGAGATGCAACTGAGTGTGATACTTTTGAGGCTTATTTGAAAGCTTTTTTAGGAGGGACAAGACAGGCTTTTTTTAGTTCCACTCCCAAGGCAGTACACTTCTGAAGAGTGCAGCTGTGTGACGAGGTCTCGCTCTGTGGCTGGTGGATTCATGAATTTTTCCATTCACTTTTCACAGAACTCCAGGGGATACCTTCTCCAGCCTCAGTAGTTCCCTCATATTGGTGTATGTATGAGACTTAGTCCTCACCTGAAGACTCAGGTGTCCCTCTGAATTGCAAATTTATGTTTGTCTGCAACTTGCTCTTCTATACTCCTTGGTTTTACAAAATTCTAGCCACCTTGACCTCCCAGAACTTCTTAAAATGCTTCCTCAACTCAGGGAGAAAACCAAGACTAGTTAACTTGCTCCTCCAAATGCTACAACTTATAGGGTCTTCAGGCAGTAAGCCTGGAGCAGTGGAGGGCTGACCTTACCTCATTTATTCCTCTTCCTGGGCCTATAGTCTAATGACTGCAGAGTATTTTTTTTTTTTTTAGTATATTTTTCCAGTTTCTAATTGTTTAAGGTAGGAGGGAGAATTCTGTTAGAAGCAGAAGTCACCATACGGATCTACTTTATTTTTCAGTAAATCCTACTTACTGTTTCCAGGAATGGAACATATTATTGTCTTTTTTCATCTCCCTCACCTCATTTTCTTGGATGCATCAAACTCTGACTCATCTTGATGGTCTTAATTTGATAATAATAGGCAACACTGAGAAGGAGCCATATGCCAGGTGTTCTTTTAAGTAATTATATACAGTATTTCATCTAATCTTTACAACAACTCTATGTCTTTAGTGCTACTATTTATTTGACAGAGATGTAATGAAGCTTAAATACACTGAATCACTAGTTGGAGATCCCATGAGGAGCAGGTGGCAGGCTTGAATTTGAACTCAAGGGGTCTAGATTCAGCTTTTGAACTGTTTGCCATCATATATTAGTGTCTATCTTAGATATCCACTTCTCTGTAATGATTTTTACTCATCTCCAAATTTTGCTTTAAGAACACCTAGACTCTTTCAGAATTAAACAAATTATTCCATATTAAAATGACCTGTTTATTTGTCTGCATTCTTCTCTGACTATAGACTCTGGAGAACAAACACTATTGTCTTGGTAAACAATACCAATAGTATCTAGAGTATGAAAGGCATCAATAAATGTTCACTGAATAAATGAATAAAGGAATAATATCTTGATAAGATGACACAAATAATTCTTACATTGGTCTTTATTAGTGAATGACTTCAATTTGTTTTTTCAGTGCTGGTGAGATCAAACTTGGGGCCTCACACATGATAGGCAAGAACTCTATCACTGAGCCACACCCCCAGACCAAATAATTTCAATTGTTGAGATTAGCTATTAACTATTTCCTATATCCCAAGAAAAGGAGTCAGTAGAAAGTAAGTTTTAGACATGTTTGTGGGGGTCAGGAAAGAACTATGTCTTGCAGCCTTATCCCTTGAAGATGAGCCTGCTTGTACAGCATAGCTGAGGCTCAAAAACCCAGGAGGAATGGAAATGGGGAGGGGCTTGAGGAGAGGAGAAACAGAAAATAAAGGGAATAGGGAGTTATTGAATAGACAATACTATGTCATTTTGCCTAGGGCCGGCCGACTTATTAAAAGCAGCTGTTTAACATATCGTATTCAAAATCCATGACCCTTTAAGGTTGGAAGTCATTTTGTTTATTGGGCACAGGTAGGCAGCTTTTTCTATCAATCTAAATAAACTACTTAGTCAATGCAGTTGCATTTTAATAACAGAGAAAATTGGTGTTCTTATGAGAATGTTTGATTATTCTTCCTTATCAAGTAAAAAGGTACAGAATGAGAGCCCATAACCAATTCTGAAAGTGGCTGTGTGTCATCCTTATGGTAAATTGAGTGAGCTCTGTAGGGAATGAATGGTTGTTGGTTATCATTGCCTTTTCCCTTTGCACTTGAAAGAGGGGATTATGATGAATATTGCTTTTACATTTTCTGACATAAATATAATTTATGTAAGTAGTTCTTCCCTTTAGTTTGCAAAGAACTTTCTTATATATTATTCTAACTGTTCAAAGCAGCAAGGATATAGTAAGAATTGAGTAGTTATTACTGCTTTATATTTCTCAGTCTCAAAAATTCCTCTGTGTAAAATGACTGCATCCTTCCTAAATATTGTTAATTCCATACTGGTTTTCATATAGTGTTCCATAAAAATCTTAAGATTTTACAGAGGTATGACAGAAGGAAATATGGAGGAAAAGAGAAGGGAAGCCAAGCAGGGTTGTAGGACTCTCACCTTTCCACCAACTAGGATCACTCTGCTTCTTCTCTTTTATCTGTGAAGGAGGATTTGCATTAAATCATCCTCACTGCCTCCCCTGGTACTGTTATAATGAACTGACCTGAAAATAAGTGCATTAAGTGGCCATAGAACATAAAGACACTAATTAGTTCACTTGGGGATCAAATCCATGATAACAGACTTATTCATGCTTTTCTTTATCCCCAAAACTATTCAGATAAAAGAAAAGGGAGAAAATAAATCTATCATATATATGACAATCCTCAAGAACAAACACTTTAAGTTTCAAATATAATCTGGTTGATTCTGTCAGAGGGAAATAATTCTATCACTAGTTAGGAATAATTAATAATTGAGTCTAGACCAATAGAAAATCTTATTTCACAGCAAAAGAAATGCAAATATCCAATAGACATTAAAAAGGATTAGTGTCCATTGTCATCAAAGAAATTCATAATAATCTTACAATGATACACTATTTCTAGACTTTTTAATTTGCAGATATTTTAAAAATTATTATAAACAATGATGATGAAATTGTCAATTCATAAACTATTGATGGCATGTACATTGGTAAGTTATTTCTGGAGAGCAATTTGACATTACAAGAATCTTAAAACACACTCTTTGACCACTACATGCTACTTCCAGAACCATCTGAAGGTTATAATCACATATATAGCAAGCATATATAGTCAAGTTTTGTTTTACCAGTGTGTATAACAGGATATTTTAGTTTATAAGGAACAGATGCAAGTTTACCCTGAGATGTTAAGATCTTATTACAAAGCTACAAGGTAAATGAAGAAATCAGATAAAGACTTGTCCAGCAGGGCTAAAGTGAGAATGGCATTTGATTTTGCATTAAGGGTTTAGGAATGGGCATTCAGGATATGCTGAAGTTCTTCAAAGAACATCATCTTGTCTGTCTTAGCAGCAGCATTGTGCCATTGCTTCCTCTTCTTGTCTATCACTTTGTTTTAGTTTTTGTATTGCTTTTCCCACTGTTGCCTATTTTTTTTTACTGCCTCATGACTATTACCCCTAGTTTCTGTTGATTGCTTTATTTCTGTATTTTTCTTTCTGACCTCACAAAGAAACTATGATCTTCTCTGAATGCCTTGATTATTCCTTGTCAAAAACATATTTCTTGCCAGATGGGTCATTTTCTAATCCATAGATTGGTTGCTTTTTTGTCTGGTACCACATGTTACACAGAACAGGTGGAATTCTGAGGAGGACCACATGATTTGATTTCCATAGGATGGGTTGTGAGTGTGCTGGGAACTTAAAGGAAAGTATATTCCTCTTTCAAATATAATATTTTTTTGTAAAGTGGCAAATGTGAGTCAAATTATTTATCCCAAAATAGAAGAGTCAGCACATTTATATTATACACATAAATTATAATATTGTACAGTTATCACACATGGTTGATAACATTGTGATAAGGAAAAATGTTTATAATAATATTTAATGTAAAAGGGCATTCAAAACTATGTGTACAGAGTAGTATTAATTGCAGATAAATATTCACATTCATAGAATAAGAATATTGGGACAAAATGCATTAAACTGTTGAGCAGTTCCTGAAGAGTGAAGTATGGTATTACCTATTTTACTTTTCACATATTCATTTCCCAAGTTTCTTGTGATCTTCTTTCACTTTTTTTAGTAATGACGGAATTTAATGAAATAGAAATAAAGACAGATGACTTGAAAAATAAAAAAATATAGGCTCATATAAAAGAAATAATTATGACATTGCCTATGAATTAAATTTCCCTATTATGCTTACATTTATGCAAGAAAGAACTGAGGGTCATTAAATTACCTAGTAGAACTCATGTTTCTGGAAAATGAGTATACAGTAGAGATTTTTTTTGTGCTACTGGTAGGGTTATTTAAAATGTTACAAGTAAGGCAGAGGATAGGTTATCCATAGGTAGATAGAAATGAGATAGAAATGGGGAACTTGGAGAATGGGATCCCACCAATCCAGATTAAACTCCTAGACTAACACTTGATTCTTTGTTTTGTTTTGCTTCTGTTTTTGTTTCTCACGGCCTGAGTGGAAGGCCCACTCATGCTTGCAGAGTATACATTCTGTTGCTCCAGCAAGGCAGGGCCACAGTGGTAATGGTATTTCCTTGACTACCCTAACATTAGTCAACCTCAGAGATGTGTTTTGAACCCAAGCAATTCTGTTGTTTTAAGGTAAAAGTATATAACAAACTCAGGTTAACAAACACATTAAACCTTCCCATTATGGGAGTGAGAAATTAAAATTTTACACCTTTAAATGAGTTAGCAAAAGAACAGTCAAGAAAGACTTTCCAATAAAAGGTTAGTTTATCACCAAAAGAGTATAAAAAACCCTAGACAGAGAGCCACGGATGGCACTGTCTTTGAGACCCATCCAATGCCATGGGAGTTTTCCTTGCTTGCTTCTAATAAATCTGCTACTGAATTCTTTCTTACCCTCCATTGCCTGCATTGTTCCTTCATCAAGTGTGTGACACCCTCCAGTGCTCACACGACTATATCATACAAGTGTCTTAGCACTTGTACCTTATCTATTTCCCAGGATTGCTTCTCAGCATTCTTCAGCCAAATGATCTGTCCATAACCATGGTCATAGTAAATGACTATATATATTTTTCCTTACAGAAGAAATACATTTATCATTTTCCATACAGCTCAATGATTCATAATAAGGCACAAAGCGATATAAAAGAATTAACATAGAACTAGTCAAGCAGTACTTTATAAACACTTAAGGATACACATACACAAATGGTCTACATATGTATTTATATTTTAAATACCTCCTTGGGATATGGTGAGCTCCTAGAACCTAGCAACAGAATTTGACTCTTCCTTATATAGTCTCAGCAAATGGTATGTAACAGTAATAACAAGGAATTACAAAACAAAAACCAAAAACCCCCTGACTTTCAGAGTTGCAAAGACCTTATAAACCTTATGCTCCATTTATATTATAATTGAGGATAATAAGTCATTTTCTCAAGATCAAATACTCAATTGAATAATCGTAGAAACTAAGGTTTTCTGATGCCTGTGTGACAAATGCCCTCTAAAAAAGTGATATACTCTATTGGGTGTAGAACTAAACTTTTTGGAGTTAGTGAGCATTGTTCTTTCATTATTCCCCAAATAAAACCAATTGAATGGCTTTGGATTCCACTGAGACTGGTTCTCCACTTTTTTTCCCCTTAAAAAAAAAAAAAACAAACTTTTTTTGGGGGTAGTTCTAGATGGATACAGTACCTTTATTTTGTTTATTTATTTTTATGTGGTGGTGAGGATTGAACCCAGGGCGTCACATGTGCTAGGCAAACAGTCTATCACTGAGCTACAACCCCAATCCTCCTTTTTCCCCTTTTAATTCTCTTTCTTTCCCTTCTATATGATTAGGGAGTAAAGACAGGCACTGTGGAGTTGATTCTAACACATATTACTAGGTCAAAGTTGAACAGTGTTTTAGAAATAGACAACCATCTGAGGAAAAAAGGGTTGCATGAAAAACAGAATTTAAGGTTAAAAAAAAATCAAACAACCAAATAAAGAAAAAGCAAAAAACTATAAACAAAAAACTGTTAAAACTAAATGTCCACATAGGATGTTTTAATTTAAAGTAGTCTTTAAGATTCAATGAAAAACAGGGCTGGGGTTGTACCTCAGTGGTAGAGCACTTGCCTAGCATGAGAGAGGCACTGCGTTAAAAAAATAAATTAAATAAAGGTATGGTGTCCATCTACAATTAAATTTTTAAAAAATGAAAAAAAAGATTCAATGAAAATAAATGAGATTTGTTTAAAAATGTATGCACAAGAAAAATAAGGTTTTCAATAATTTGAAACAAAAACCAAGTAAAATAAAGCAATTCAGGCAATAAAGAGGGTTATCTAGGACTCCACATCATAGATTCTGGGCTATGTAAGGACATAACGTTTTTTCAATTAAAAAATTTGTTCTTTTAGTTATACATGACAGCAGAATCCATTCTGATATAATTATACAAGCATAGAATATATATTATTCTAGTTAGAGTCCCATTCTTATGGATGTACATAGTGGTGGGATTCACAGTGTTATTTTCATGTATGTACTTGGGAAAGTTATGTCAGATTCATTCCACTGTCTTCCCTTTTCCTGTCTCTCCTCCCTTCCTCTCCAATTCCCAATATCTAATCTATTGCACTTCTATTCTTCCCCTCACCCACCCCCTTATAGTGGGTTAGCTTCCCCTCAGAGAAAGCATTTGACCTTTGATTTTGTGGGACTAGATTACTTCACTTATCTTGATAGTGTCTAGATCCATCCATTTGCTGGCATATGTCATAAAGTCATTCTTCTTTATGCCTCAGTAATGCTTCATTGTGCATATATATATCACATTTTCTTTATCCATTTAGGAAGTAACTTTCTAAACAGAACTTGAACCCTGAAGTAGACTGCTCTTTAGAGCTAAGAAGGAAGGGTAGGGGAAAGGACTGGGGGAAAAATGACAAAATTTTGTTTTTTAATAAATTTGTGAATCTAAGCTTGCATGTTTGACAACTTGTGGGATTCTAATGAATTTTTTTTTCCTGGCAGGTAGCTGGTTAGTGTACTTTTATTAAATATTGCTTGCAAGAACAAAACTCAAATTTAATTGTCAGGTAGTGACTTTAATAACCTACCAATGTAAAGAAATTGGTGGTCCATTTTTCCACCAATGAGAAGAAAAGTTAGCTGGTGTAAGGAGTAGAAAGAATTGTCAGCAGCATCTTTTTACCTGAATTTCCTCTAACCCTTCCAATTTCAGAATGTATAATATAGTTCCCATCATTTTATTTTTAATCAGAGTTTTAAGATGGCCAGTTTGGCTCATGATACCAATAGCCTCTATCCAAGAATATCAGAGTAAATCACAAATTCATGCAAAAAGGTGAAATGAAATAAAAAAAAATTCAGAAACTATTATTTTGATGTAAAATTGTACATCGCCATATCAATGTTTTTGTCAGTTTTAAAATGCCAGAATTATCTTCTTTTTTCTTAGCTTACTATTATGTAGTTATCAGCTAACATAAACAAGAAACCTTTTTATAAACACAAGTACTGAGGACACAGAAGCAGAAATTAGTTAGTTTTGATATAGGGAATGAATGGAAAAGGAATATTGTAGTGAAAGCCTCTTTAAAAAGTAAGTCCTATTTGAAACACTCAGGTGAATTCTGTGAATCTTTACATCAATGTTATTGATCTCATTGCTGGATTTTTCTTGCCTTTCAGTGTTAAAAATTTGAAATCTGAAATGCTGCTGGGTGCTAACTTATATACAGACATAAATAATTAGATGAGGTAATTTTGAATGTGATTTTCATGGTGATCTCTTAAGAAAACTTTTGATTTTTTGAGATAATCATAACCATTTAAAGATTGTGTGCACTATCGATGACATGTACACAATGTGTATTCAGCATTTGAAAACTTATTTTAAAGAGAGGATTATTTCCATTTTATGCAGAAATCTGACAGAATCTTACTAATGATTTGATGAAACATCCCAAGAAATTATAACAATAGGGCACATATTCCCAATGATGAAAATTGTGCTCAATTTAAATACAAAATGAATATTAATAAGATGCTTCTTTTCCCTTTCAAATTCCTTCCCTATTTTACTCTCCTTCTTGGGTCAGTGGTCTTAAGCTGAGTTCTGAATAGTTTGCACAGTCTTATTATCTATAATATTATGCATAAAATCCATAGGTATCCTGTGAGACTCCCAGAATAAAGTGTACTAATTCATATTAATTCTTGCATTTGCTGAAATGTTCTTTCTCTTGCTATGCCACATGCATTCAATTATGGGAAATGGGAATGCTTTAAAATACCACATTCTGGTGACAAATGTTTTGAAAATCTTTGGGGGATATTTGTTTGCCTTTAGTAACAAGTCCAAAATTGTTCCTACTGGGCCTCTCCAGTGGAAACAAAGATTGCACATTGCTAAGAAAAAACAGTGTTGTCATATGGCTGATATCTGTCAAATGGAGAATATCTCCACAGCACAGGAGTGAAGAGTGGGAGGAGGAAGGAGAAAATAGGCATTCAAAGGTGAGCACTACCTTTTTTTCCCCCTGGAAGATATATATTTTTTTTCAAGACAACAAAAAGAAAGTATCTTATTTTTCAGTCCCTCTCTCCCCAGGCTTTACAAAATGTAGACGCTCTGTTGTCAAGTTAGAAAATTAGAGCTATGATTACCTTAAAAAAGTTTTACTTGTCAGAATTTCTTCCCAGCATGTAAAACACCTCTTTGTAGTGCCTCATGCCACATTTTCACTTCTATAAGACATACCGTGGAGAACACCTTGTCCAAAAGAGTCAGCATCAATGCTTTTCATACCATGCCAATTGATTATAAGAACTTTCTACTTTATTTTCCACTGGGCAAATCTTCACAACTTTGTGGAGTATGACAAATGCAATTTAGTTCTGAAATGACCAAAGAGAAAAAGAGAAATATTTGGACTTTGTATTGGTTCTACAAAATAAATTGTGATTCAATGGGTGCAAGGACATGGCAACCTTATTAAGGGCAGCTCAATAAACTACAGTTTAAAAAAAAGCCTAATAAATAAAAATGTGAAAGTATTTCAAGAACAATAGTTGATAATGAATCAAGATAACATCAATATGATGTTCCTTTAGTAGAAAAGCAAAATCAAAGAATGAAATAAGTGAGGTTTTGTTCAGTGGCTCCCTGCAGGTTTATTCTTCAAAATCTTCCCCTCTAGCACCACCTCAAAAATCTCAGCTTCCCATGAAATCCATCATCTCTGTCATTTACTCACCATCAAGATCTGAGTTCAGAAATACAGTATAATATATTAGAAAAGTTCTGAAAATTTGACTATAAGGAAGATGTTCAAAACATGATTTCTTCTTACTGTCCTTTTACCCATGGTGGGCTCCTAATGATCTGATGACTGAATCTTTAGGAAAAAAATTCAAATGTTTGATTTCTTTGGTATTTAAATTCTACCATGGCTAATTTCAAACTCACAACATAATATCACTGAAGATGGAACTGAGAAATGTGCACAGTTCTCACAACCCTGCAGGAGCCAGCTCCGCCTCACCACAGCCTCCAATAGATGTATGACTGTTTTCTCCTTTCTGTAAAATAATAATCTCTTTCTCAAAGATAGCTTGGAGGATCAAATAAAGAAGATGCTAGTATCTCCAGTGCATCAGAGACATGTGGTTAAGATTAAAGAGCAACACTGAAAGGCCATTGGAAGCCTCCGTCAATGTTCTGGTAAAGCCCAGTTACAAGAAGAGGTACACACCATGTATGAGTGCATGAAATAGGAAGAATAATTAACAGAGTGGAAGATGGAATCAGGAGTAAAAGTATTTAGACACTTTTGAGTAATGGTTATGTAACAATTGTGTTACTGGCAACATATTCACATGCATGGAAAGCAGGTGAAGAAGCACTCATTTTAAAGATAGGCTTAAGAGTTTTATAAGATAATAAGCTTGGCATAAGCAATTGATATGGTGTTATCAAGGCTTATAAACTCAGAGGTAGGTTGTTCCAATTAGGAAAAAGTTCCTTCTAATCCATAAGAGTCACTCTATACCAGGGAATTAGCATTAGGGCTAAAAGAGAAAACCTGCAACATAAGGAGACTGGCTAGATTCAGAAAAGCATTAAAATTAATTACTCAAAGGGGTTATAAGTGATTAGATTGGGTAAATTAAGAAGCAATGAAAATGCAATTGATAACATTAAATATAAGAAAGTTCAACTTTAATACGGTTTCAATGATTAAAAAAAAAATGCTGTTATAGTGTTCCAGGAAAACACTTTTTGTCTTAGTAAGAAATCTTCGAAAGGTGAAACCATCTTCTTTGGAAAACCTGATTCTTCAGTGAGACCCATTTTGATCGTTATGGATCTCCAGATGACAAGAATGAGATTCAGTGATCAGAAGCCTCATTGTACTTTATGACATCAAGCTTTCTTCACTTTTAAGCTACTACATTTTTGAAATTCTGTTTTTAGAGACAATTTTTAAAAACAATTTTATCTGAAGTTGATAGTCAGAAGGTGATCTTGAAGACTGTCAAACTTAATTTGTCACTATAATTTCACAAATTCTGAGAAATATCATTAAAAAAGGATTTAGAATGTGAGTAAATACGGATTGCTTTAGAATAACATATGGAAGATCCCCTTGGTCATTGGGGAGGCACTATCACAAGTGATATTTTTCATGTGTTAACTGTGATCTTCAATCATCCAGCCACAATTATGACTCTGGACATGAGGAAAAGGGGACTCTTTCTTATTTATGCAGACAGTGGGCCAAGATTAAGAAAAATTTCAACACACATATTCAAGTCTCTGAAGATTAACGCATGCTTGACAACCATTTCCTGATGTCCTGTTATGTGATTATTCTAAATTTGATCAATGTATGCTTACTGTGTGAATAGTGCATTATCTAGGGAAATATTGTTAACCTCTGATATTTAATCACTTTTTTTTTTACATATTTTATAGAAACCTTTTCTTTCTTCATTGCTCTACTTCAGGTTCATACACCTTTTTGGCTTTTTTCTTTCCCAAATAGTTCTGGCTCTAGTGGTGGTCTCAGAGTGAAGCCTCTGTATTCATGGGGTAAGAACTGCTTGTTCCATTACCAGTAAACCTAGTCATTCATTTTCCCTCTCCATAGCAATAGTAACTAGCTTTGGCTTAGACCAATCTCAACTTAAGTTCTTAGTTCTCTTGAGGAAGACATTTTGATCCCCACAACTAGAGGTGTTTTTATTTGTTAATTCCTTAACCTTAGAGTCTTCCCACTGTGTTTTGCCCATGTGTTCAACAACTACCCTGAGGTGCTATGAAGATTGTCTATAACAACTGCAGACATGCTTTTCTGAGTGAATTGTCACAAAATTTAATTGTAACACCATGCCCTTGTGTTTCGAATTCTGGAACTCTAATATGTCCCTGATTTACTTATTAAGAACCTCTTACATAGGCCTGGGTTTAAAGATATTTTAAAAGATTATCAACATCCTTGTTGCTTGATTATTTTGGACATATAGTAAACCTAAAAGTCATAGAAAAAATTATAAAATCTTTGACTGTTGTTCACTGTTGTCCCTAATTCAGTGTTGACCAGCATGCTGTTGAGTTTTTCTCTTCCCCACCCCCCGCCCCAAACTAAATCTGCAATGCTGGAACTTACCTCTGACTGGCCTATTTACATTGGAAAGTGGTGCACTTCTGAGTATACATCTTTTGGCAAAAGCTAAAAATTTCCTTTCCTGCATCTCTTCATTAGACTAGAGCTTCTAATTCCTGTTAGGAATGTTAATATGGAGCATCTGAAGAGATCACCCATGTCAGCATGCAGACCAGAACTGAGAGAAGTGCTGAAATCTTTAAATTGAGTTCTGCACTAGAGACTTTCAGGAGGCAGCCAGCCTTCTTTGTCTGACAGGACAGGTCAATCTGATGCTTAAGTTCCTACCTCTTCTAGTTCCCCAAGAGCTGGTGGGTGTTTTTACCATAGCTCCAGATCTCCTTTTTCTGCCAGTGTTGGAAGTGTCTTTATTTTCACAGCCTTGGATTTCATTAACTGGAATATGTTGTGTGCATTTGCCTCACATGGCAGTCATTGCTTCAGCGAAGCTCTTTAGGATCTCCTATTCATTACCTTTCCTATAAGGCCTTCATCATCAGTGCTCTACTTTCTGATGGTTGGCAGCCCTATTACATGTAGTACTAACAAATACTTGCTTGGAAGTCTTCAATATTTCAAGCAATTACAGAATCATTGCTTGCCTGGAGAATATGTTTCAAAGTTCTTGATAAGAGTTTATGTCAGCTTTAGTGTCTTTCTGTCATTTTCATCCCTGCCTTTGTCAGAATGTTCAGTAATGTTCAGCCACATTTCATGTTTCTTATGCCAAAGACAAACAGCATTCCCTATGAGTAATCTTAGACAGTCACATACACTTGTTCATTGAATGAATGGATTAATGAGTTGTGCACTTTTATTAAACTAGCTTGCACTACAGACCATTCTTTTCTCCAGTTGTTGTATACAGGCCACATGCAAATGAATCCTCATAGGCACTCATTTGTTAAAGTAACTTGTGGAAGGGCAGTCTCAAAGATGGCCCACAATGACCCCTGTCTCCTGGTATTCCCACTGTCCTATAATTCCCTCTCCCATATTGCCAGCGTTGGTCTGTATGGGTACTAGGATATTGCAGAAGTGATGGTAGTCCCCTTCTGAGAATATCACGTAAAAGATACACAACATCCACCTTGATCACTTAAGTTCTCTGTCTCTTGGATGATTTCCTTGGTAGAAAAGAGTGTCCATGGGGGTAAGCTCTATGGAAAAGCCCTCTGGCAAGGAACTGAGGTTCTATGTTAAAAATTATTGAAGACTGAGGACACCTACCGACAAACACACATGTGAGACATCTTGAAACTATCTCCGCAGTTCCCCTTAAGTCTTCCAATGACTTTAATTCATTAATCAAATTATCAATCAATCAAGCTGCCTCCTGGGGCTTTAATTGATTAACTAAAATAATAATTTAATAAATCATTAAATTACTTTAATGATTTATTAAATTATTATTTTAGTTAATCAATTAATGCCCCAGGAGGCAGCTTAATTACAACCTCCTAAGAGACCACAAGCTAGAACCGTTCTGCCATGTCTCATCTAAATTTGTGACCTTGGAAATAGTGTGAAACTATAAATGGTTTATTGATACTGTTAAGTCTGGGACAGTCTTTATGCAGCAACATACTCCTAATTCAGGTCCTATTCTGTATCCACTGAATTGGAATATCCAGAGACTACATCCCAGGAATCTTCATTGTTAGCAGGTACCTCAAAGGTGATGATAAGTCAAAATACACTCTATTGTAATGTATATCTAAAAAGAACAAATTTTTAAAAGGCAATGACAATACCTTTGCAGACTAAAACTGGAGAACCATGTTGTTAATCGTGCTTCTAAACTCCAAATAATGGTAGAGTTACATTCTTCATTAGTTCACTACTAAATCCCTTATTCTTTAACATGTGAATAGTGCCAATTTCTCTTTGATGTTTCCATTACAAAGACTTCTTGAATTTTGTTTATCATAATTGTTCTGTGTTTCTTGATCTAACTTTTTGTGAATCAAACCACATTGAGTTGGTCAGATTTACATATTTGTGGCTTAATGTGATTTTCAGAATGACTTCTGAAATGATGATTACAACTTCTCACTCTGTATCTTTAAACCTAACCACAAAAAATCAAAGAAAACTCACTTTGCCATAATTACTTGGATGGACAGGAAATACTCAAACTTCTTTCTTTACAATCCATTTTCCTTTACCAAAGCATAGTACCCAACTTTCTAAGATCAAAGAAAATATTTTCTTTTTTTTCAAAGCTAGCAAGCCATTAATATCCATATCTATAAAGTAACCCAAATGAATATTTCAAAAGTGACTTGTATAATTAGCAGAATTTCACAACAGTGTCAGCATTCATGTGAGGACTGTCTGTAGGGGTGTCAGAGGAGCCTGGGGTGGAAGCCGTAGACAGCAGTGACTTGGTAAAGTCGCCTTCGTTTCTGTGAATTGAGGCTGCTTTATTTCGGAATTGAACATGCCTTTTTTCTTTATGGAACAGGAATTAATTAACAACTATAAAGAACCTCTTTGTAAATTTAGAGCATTTTAAGAAAGAATATAATCACCATCACCTTGGGTTTATAGCCACACCATAGAAGTATAAAGTACTACTGTGTTACCCCTTTCCCTCATATCTGAGAGGGCTCACTCGTGAAAGTAGGAACTAGATGAGAGTAAGAGAATAAAGGATTTATAATAGGAACCTATGCCTTTGTGAATATACTAAAGATGCAAGTATTCACAAAGAGAAGTTGGAAAATCATAGAAACATCTTTTAACCAACACTCCTGATATTCCCAGTATGGGTAGGCAAGTAAGAGCTTATATCTAGAGTGAAATCAATTGGTTGGAGGTGGGGTTTGGGGTGATGGGAATCCACAAAATTCTGGTGGCTTCTTGTAACCTCTCTGAGCTGACTGTGGTGATAGGCCTGTGGTTGGTGGTGGTCAACAGGGCCAGAAGATAGGAATAAAGCTGGATGTGAAATAAGAAAAAGGAGAATGAAGTGGAATATTCTAGCACTTAGGCATCTGTCTATCACCACATCTGACTCCAGTATCCCCAGAGTAATGTCTGCTACTTCACTGCAGCCTTCAACATTGTCCCTTCTGGCTTCTTCTAATCAGAATCACTTAATAACAGAGGTTCTGGGAAAAGTAGTTTCCAGCATAACCAAAATGATAATAGAATAATACAGTATCCGTTCTGCCCTACAAAATATAAAGCCACTGTGTTTATTTTAAAATTTTGCATTGGAAATATGTAAAAAAAAAAAAGTAGGAAAAATAAATTAAGGTCTGAGATTCTTAGGAAAGAAGATTCTTCATACTTAGTTGAAGTAGCAAGTCCATTCAGGCCTGCTTTTTCTATTTTAACACACCTAAGTAGAATTATTTAATCCACATAAAGGAATTGAGGAGACTTAAATCAACATGGTAAGTAAAATTACTACTATTTTTCAACAGATAAATGCAGTCATCGGATCCCTGCCATGGCATTCTGTTAATTCTGTTCCTGCTACTATTTCATTTTCAATTTTTTGGTATCATTGTGTTAGCACCCTTATACCTTGGATAATGCTTTTGAGTGGGAATCTCTTGCATTTCTTGTATTCTAGATACACAGTGATAATCTGCAGTATTGAGTCACGACCTGGACACCATTTGCTGCACTTTCTTTTCAGCATCCAGTGTCTGCAAAGACTCCATGCTTCTTAGTACCTCATTTTATTTTAGCTAATCTTAGCCACAAAGTCTTTTTATTTTAATGGCTATATTTTGTTTCTGACCATTTGTGTTCACATAACTGTATCATTAAAAACTGCTTTAACCTTAGCTAAGGTTTTAATGATTCTTTAAAATATAATTCTGTTTTCAATCAGTTTAACTAAATATTCTGGAAGGTATCTTGAACTTAGAATTTGAATTATGAGAACATAATCATATGTTGCCTTTAAAATGTGTCAAAATTTTCTGGCAATAATAAAGATAGGAAATACTTTAAAATTACTGTTATTGTTGTTATTATTATTATTATTATTATTATTATTATTATTATTATTATTTAGATTGAAGTTATATATAATAATGGGATTCCTTTTGACATATTCACAAATGTAATATAGCATAGTTTGCTCCATTTCATTCCCCAGTACTTCTGCCTTCCCTCTCTCTTCCCTCTCCCTGATTGCCTTTTATTCTGTTGGTTGAAGATGAGTATTATAACAGAAGTATCTCATGTCTTTTACTTTTATGTCTCACTCACAGCAAGCTCATCTGGTCAGTAATTCCAACTCTGTTTTACACTTTTAAAAAGGTTTGCATCACGCTGGGACAGTAAACCAGCCTAGCAGAAGCATTTGGAAAAGTGAAGTGGAAAAAGCAATTATAAAAATAAATGCTTATTATCTGTCAAGTATATGTTCAATAAGTTTATATGTATTATATAATTTGATCTTTAAAACAATCCTATACATTAGTTGAAATTATTATTCTCTTTTTTACAAATATACAATCTGAAATTAATAACTTATCCATGATACACTAGAAAGTGATGTAGCTCTAATGTTAACTGCATGAAATATCCAAGTTCTTAATCAGTTCATGCTGCCATAATTCCATCTATTCATCCACTTATCTATCCATTCACCTATGAAAGGGTACTGCTCTGGAAGGAATAGTATACATTCTACTAGCATGTGCTTCTTATTTTCTGTCTGCCCTTCCAGAACCATTATTCTTCCTTCTTTCCTGTGCCCTATGTCCTAGAAGGCCAAAACATGAAAATTATCTCACCAGGTTTCCTTTGATGGATAACCTGGTAAGATAATTTGCATGTTAGATTTAAAAGTGAAAAGTACCAACAGGTCATGAGAGTAGAGGAGAGGAGGGGTCAGGTATTGTTTCTCCCCTTATTCCTATTTTGGTATTTTGTCTTTGGCAGTAGTTGCATTCTTCTATGACTACTGCTTTTGTCTTGTGGCCCTTCCTCCATAGTTCCAGGTCTCAATTAATGTCTGTTGGTTTTTGGACCTGTGTAGTGAGTTTAGTTTGAACTGTGTTATTTAAAAATTGCTTACATTTTTTTTTATTTGGGTTATTTGACTTTTAAAATCTAGAAATTTGGACTTCTCTTTGAAAATAAAAGTTTGGCAGTACAGAATACGTCATTATCATATGATGAAAAGCAGTTGGGATCATTTGATTTGCGGCCAGATGCTCTTCATCTGTTATACTGACTGTGTCACCTGTTTGATATCTGTAGTCATTTGAGATTGCCACCCCTGCTCTTGTTCATTGGATTGGCTATTTGAATTTAGAGCCAGAGAAGGTCATTCTTTTCTGATATTAGGAAGCAGAAGGAAGAAATGTTAAAACTGGCATAGAAGAGTATGGGCTAGAACACATAAATTACCCCAGAGGTAGAGTAAAAAGGCGTTTGGCTAGGTTTCTAGTTTCTAGTAACAATCTGTCCAGAAACAAAATAAACCCTCCTGAGAAGACCAATGGAAAACATAAGAGCTTCAGAACCATAAGGGACACCCAGGGTTTAGAGGAGAATTTGCTTTTTGTTATTGGAGTGAAGAGTTAGGACAAAGCCATGAATGTAGAAAAAGTATTATAATCATCTTTTATGATTTTATAAATTCCATAAACAAAATCCTAAAATTTAAATATTTTAAAATATTTCCTTATAGATAAATAAAAATATTTGGGGTGGGGGGTGGTACTAGAAATTTGCTAGATTGTATATTTACAGGTATATTTATATTCTAACATTTACTAAACTCTTTATTTTGTCCAGCTACTTCCTATTTACTTAGCTTCAGGTTAATTTTTTCATCAGCCTGCATCTCTTATTTATTTATTTGATAAAGTGAATGGGAAGAATGTTCATCTTTATGATACCATGGCATGGATTTCATTTGTATCAAAGAAAAAGCAAAACAAAATCTGGGAATAATGTTTTGCTAACAAAATATCAATTACTTCAAAGCAAGTTTATTTATATTTTTCATTAAATATGCTTCTGAATGATCTATTTCACAATTATGTTCATTTAAAGTATGTTCTTTATGCAGAAAAACAGAGGGTAGGGAGAATATAAAGTGGTTCTTTTGCTTTAAGCTTTGTTTTTATTTGTTTACTTCCAAATATAGTAGAATTTGTAGGCATTCTAAATTCCTATAACCATTTAAAGTGCACATTTATTTATATTTTTATTTGGGGGGGAGATTTTCTTCATTTTAGTAGCATTTAATGAAATAAGCATCAAACAGTAGACATGGCTGTGATTTATTTTGACTTCTGTATCCTTCCCACTACAACTTCTCCCTGCTTCCCAGTTTGTGGCAAACATTTGCTAATGATATAAACGACTCCTGTCTAACATTTCCAGTCCCCAGCTGATAGGCAAGGCAAGAAGAAGAATGACATTCTGTGTAAGTCAGAGTAGGCTAAATAATTTTCCATATAAATGATAAAGGAAAAACTTTGCTTTCTTCTTAGCTGCTTCTCAGTTCTTTAGAGCAGAGAGAATATTATGTGAACAGTACCAAGAAAAGGAATGAGGTATGATAACTGGCGTCCCAGCAGAGGAGCTGGATGAAATAAAGTACATGACCAGAGACCTTAAATATAAGAGTGAATCCGACCTGACTGTCTAATCACTGGTGATTGTGTCTCTTCATTACATATGTCTTTTATTATTATTATCATGATAGTCATTTATTATTGTAATTTCTCAGTTGAAGAAAATTAATGTCAGAAACAGAATGCATTACTTAATTTGTACCCAAGCCAGTGCCAGTCAATACTCACAGAATTCCCAGTGCCCTGTCAATGCACTTCAACCCTTCCTTGTTGAGTCTTTCTTAATTGACTCCACTGAAGCAAATCCAATTTCTGCTCTCAGTCCTTGTACACATATGTGAAGAATGCTAAATTTAAACTATTTCTGCTCAATTTTGTGCTGGCAACTCTTGACACACCAGACAGAATGAGATCACCTGAATTTGCTTTATATCTTATTTTAAGACCATTTAATTGGAATGATTTTGTGCCATTGTTTCAGAATAGTATTAAAGTAATATCCTAGAGGTGAAAAACAAATGCATTATTCTACTCCATCATCCAGTCTCTCTGAAACCAG
Organism: Marmota monax; assembly: GCF_021218885.2. Taxonomy (NCBI): domain Eukaryota; kingdom Metazoa; phylum Chordata; class Mammalia; order Rodentia; family Sciuridae; genus Marmota; species Marmota monax. The sequence goes on from NW_026693537.1 coordinate 3,278,740, forward strand.
TGTCTTTGCTTTGTCTGCCTGATTTGATTTATGTATGAGATATAAGTGTCAATAACTTGTTTTTGATGGGTGCAATACTGCCAAGGAAAATGGATATAGTTGAACATTAGGCTATAAAGAGGGGTATGAAGTATAATTCAGATGGGCTTCATGACACTTGTCCCTCATATGACACACATTCTTTTCATTTCCAATTTCACTGGAACAAGCAGAAAGAATGGTTTCCAATCTGTCCCACCTCATAAAAATAGACCTGTGTTTAATTCTTCAGGACCTAAAATTATCCTTTGGATATTGTCAACCAATCATCCAAGGAAAACGTTCCTAGCCAAAGTAATAGAAATCTTTTAGGTATTGAGATAGCTAAAATATTGCTGTTACCTTGCTTTTAATGATTACACAAAATATTACAGAAAACCAAATGTGATGATAATAGTGAGATAACCTGGTACTTCCATCACATTTTTATTAAATTGTACCATTTTCTCAGTAGTATACTGCAGTTTACAAATGTAACACATTTTAATAGAAGGAAAGCTAATCCCAGACCCTGATTTCTTTTTTTAAATGTAGTAGAAGAACTGTATTTGTAAAAGCACAAAGGTTCATTTTGTTGTAACTAAAGATATTACACGAAATATGCTACTTTTATTTCTGATTATAGTTGATGATTGAGCATATGGGTTCCAATTAAGCTCCTATTTTTTCTTTATTCATCAGCAAGTTAGATCATAAATGCTACATCTCTAAAATATAGAGCCTGATAAAAGTTAGCCTCCTAGATTTTAGAATTTAGATATTTTCTAGGAGAACCTATTAATCATGTCACATGAAGCTTGTTATGTATAAACCAAATATTCTTACAGAAATTAGAGTACGTTGTTTAAAAATTTGGGCACAGAGCCAAGGATTATTTTAGTTTAAGTTCACTAGGGGAAAAAAACGAATATTTAATTCTTTTCCTCAAAAATCCTATTGAATAGGTAAATGAATTTATAATTTCTATTTCCTAGGCTTTGAAGAGTTGAACCTGCATTATCTCCTGTATGTCCTATACATTTTAGTTAATAAGTGTATAATTACAAATTTGACCCCAAAAGCCCCTAATTTGAAACATATTATTTTGAACATGTCCAAAGAATTATATTTTTATTTTTATTGCAATTTGTATTTTTATTGCAATTTTATATTTTTATTGCAATTTCTGTATTTTTTATATTTTTATTGCAATTTCTGTATTTTTTTTTCAGTATCTGAGTGACTTCAGGAAAGCTGCATATTCTGAAAAATTTCTATACTTCACATGTGTAACTTTGTATTGTCAAGGAGCACCAGTTGCTGATGGAATTACCAATCACCACCAACTTCAGGAGGACTGTCAATTAATGACCACTGTCAATTATGTCACTATGATTGCTGATGGATTTCTTTTAATATTATTCTTTAATTAGAAGAAATCCATTGCACTATACTTCTCCCCCTTTTAAACTTTTCAAGGGAAATAGAGAGCATACATTCATATTTGCATAAATTTTACTTTTGCATAAATACGGTTGCTGAGAGTCTGAATATTCCAGCATATGATATTTTCTAACACACCTTTAGGTTGATTCCTATTATGAGAAGGTTAAAATCAACTAAAGCTATTGAAAATAACCAATTGCAATAGCTAGGAGGTGAATTTCCCTCAAGGGGAAGACAAGATAAAAGTAGGGGACAAGGTATTCTGAGAAAGTAGAAGCTCTGACAATGAGAGCATCATTTGTAAAATTACCTTCTGCTTCAGGGCAGTTTGGGTCTTATTAACCATTTAAAGTCATTTCCCCCACTTAATTGCCCCTCTTCCAATGTAGCTTGACTGATGTAAAGGTCTGAACATAATAATAGTCTTTATATAAAGATTATTATAGTCTTTATATAAAGTTTCAGAGACTTCTTAAATAGTGAGGAATCTATATTCCCTTAATTTATCTTAAAGTTCAGCATCTTTTTTATTCATATATATTTATTTGAAAGCAACTGCATTAATATTTACTAATGTTTTTTTCTCTTTTCACTTTCTACCTTTGGTTGATGCATATTTTGATTGTTTTTATTAATTCCTAAGGAGCAGTAAAAATTAAGAATACAGAATGGTATTATTCAATGTTAATAATAAGAACTTGGGGATTGAAAACAATACTGGCATTAATGGTGCTCGTTTATTTAATTTCCATACTGGGGATTGAACCCGGAGTCTAGCATATGCTAAGCAATTCTCTACCACAGAGCTGCATCCCAGCCTCTTTTTAAATTTTATTTTGAAACAGTCTTGCTAAATTGCCCAGGCTGGCTTTAAATGTGTAATCCTCCTGCCTCAGCCTCTAGAGTAGCTGGGATTAAAGTCATATGTGTCCACACATGGCCACTGGTTGGATTTTATCTATATATTCCCATGTCTCTGGCAGTTTTTGTAATTTAGAGATGGATTCCTTTGGGATCCATCATCATAAATGCCAACTATAACTTATAAAATTTAGACTGTTATAAGCTTCACAAACATTTGCAAGTCTAACAATAGATGTTTTGGTCCTCAAGGTACTTTTAAAATTGAAAATGGAAGTTTTCTTAAAATATTTTTAGTACTTGCATAGGAAATCCAGAATGGTTAAGGAAGGGTTTTTAAAATTCTGACTCGAGTTTTCTGTAACCTTCAAAATACAACTTCAATAACTAGATTCTAAACTGATGTGTTTATGAGAAGCTGGAAGAAGCGGCATCAGGTATGTGAAAGCGAGAATGTTTCACTGTCTGATTGTTCTTGAGAAAAGATTAATGTTCTTTTATGATTGAAGGGTTTGAAAATCACATGGAAATTGAAAAAGTGCTGTGTGTTTCATAAAATCCAGTGCAAATATGGTATATTAGTAGATTCAAGATGTTTAATATCACCAATTATGGCAACTGGAAAAGTTTGCTAACACTATATAACTTGCATACCTTAGATCCACTGGAACCTTGACATGAGGTTCATATGGTGCTGAAACTCTCAAAGCCAAATTAAGTTCTATGCAATTACAAATCTCTCTCTCTCTCTCTCTCTCTCTCTCTCTCTCTCTCTCTCTCTCTCTCTCTCTTTTGCCTCATTAACTTCATAGTGAACAGCAATATTTGTTATCTAGAAGTAAATGTTTTAGAAGCCAGAATGAGGCAGAGCGAGATCTCTATTTTCTCTCTCTTTTCTTTTTCTTTTCAGCAACCACTTTCCAAAAATAACGAAGACGGCAAGAGAAAGAGGAAGAAGGATGATAAGTAGGAAAGCATTCTTATTTTCTATAATCTATAAAGGTATACTATTCATCTGAGAATTGCTGAATTGCATAGGTCTAGAAATCAATCATTTTGAAAGATTTATAATGGAAATGTTTCACTCAGTCCTCATATTCAGTGATTAAAATGGGCTCCCTGGTCCCTTATTCTGGAGAATATTTTAGAACCCAACTGGGAAAAAATAGTGAATGTACATTTTCATAAGCTTTCTAAACCATCTGCTAAATATGAAATGATGCATTTGGCTTGGGAAGTACTGGCTCTGATTCACAATTGGGACAAGCAGAGAAAAATAAATTTCAATGAAGTAGTTGCCCATGATATATCATGCTAAGTTTCTTTGTAATCAAAAGAAACCATGAAGCCTGAGAACACAAAATTAATATATCTATTATGAATAATAATAGTACTTAGTATCCAATTCCATCCACTTTCTGGCAAATGTCACAATGTCATTCTTCTTTATGGCTGAGTAATACTCTATTGTGTATATATGCCACATCTTCTTTACCCATGTGTCTGTTGAAGGACAGTTAGGTTGGTTCCATAGCTTGGCTAATGTGAATTGTGCTGCTATAAACATTGATGTGGCTGAGCACTGTAGTATGCTGATTTTAAATCGTTTGCATATATACCGAGGAGTAGGAAAGTTGGATCATATGGTGGTATTGTTCTTAGTTTTTTGAGGAATCTCCATACTGCTTTCCAGACTGATTGCACTAATTGGCAGTCCCACCAACAATGTATGAGTGGACTCTTCCCCATTCTTGCCAACATTTATTATTTGTATTCTTGATGATTGTAATTCTGACTGGAGTAAGGTATAATCTCAGTGTAGTTTTCATTTCCCTAATCGCTTAAGATGTTGAACATTTCTTTATATATTTGTTGGTCAAATACAAATATATTTCTTCTTTTTAGAAGTGTCTGTTTAGTTTTGTTGCCCATTTAATGATTGGGTTATTTTTGTTGTATTTTTTGAGGAAATTGGAAGAGGAAGAGGGAAGAACAGTGGAATGAATCTGACTGAACTTTTGTATGTGCATGTGTGGCTGTGGTATGATGGGTCCTGGCATTTGGTGTATCCATAGGACACTAATTAAAAAAAAGTAAACTGTAAATGGATTGATGAGATTGGTAGAGTGAGGAGATTGGGACCAGTGCCCGGGACTGAATTGGAGCAGGTTGAATTCTATACATTTGTCACAATGATACAGTCTTGCATATGACTAACAAGAATAAATTAACAAAAAATAAATAAAAGGAAATATATTGCTTATGTGTGGCACAGGAAGAGGGGGGAAATTATGGTTTTTGTAACTAGAAAATATGTACATAATTTTTAGTCTATAATCCAGATGTGTTTTAGTCAGCTATTTTATTGCTGTGACCATAAGACCTGACAAGAACAACATAGAGGAGAAAAAGTTTATTTGGGGCTCACAGTTTATCCAAATCATAACAAAATGTAAAGCTAATTCCATGATAGGAAAATATCAGAAGTTTATTTTGTTCAAAGTTAATGTTTGATTACATTTAAAAGTATTACAATGGTTTCTGGGAGAAATACTCATTCTGCAGCTAAATATAAACCAAATTAGGTAATCTTTCACTTTATCTAAACTTTCACTTTAAAAATCTAAACTTTTGCCTTTCCTTAGTCATACTACAACATTCCTCTTATGTCATGTCTAAGGATCAAAAGATGTAGGTGCCAGTGGGGACAATATGTTAATATGGCATTTTTACTGAAAAAATAGAAACGATTGTACCTTCTGCAGGGTTTTCATATTTTTACTTTGAGGTGTTTTTGATGTTAATCACAATAAGTGTCCTGGTAATTTTTGTTTGACTGCAATAGTAAGGACACAACTTAAAATTTATGGACTAGGTAATTAAGCACTTCACATTTGAGGGAAAGTTTTAGACATATATTTTAGAAACATGAAATAATCTTTGTGTAGAGATTCAGTTGTCATGTTCTTACTAATTTATGGAAATAAAATCAGAGTTTTAGTAGCTCCTGTGCCCCTAAAGGTTATATTCTTCTAATTAGTGTCAAGCAATTAATTTTAAAAAGTTTCCCTATGTTTTTCTGGAAGCAGTTTTCTTCTTTGCCAAAAGCTTTATATTTCTTCCCATTCTATGTTTTAGCATATGAAATAATTAAAACTTATGCTTTTATTCATAGTGAAATTAATTGTTTCTCTCCTGGCATTGATCAGTTCAATGCAGCTCTTTGAAACAGTACAGCTTTCTTTATGGTTGAGGAATACTCCATTGTGTATATATGACACATTTTCTTTATCCATTTATCTGTTGAAGGGCACCAAGGTTGGTTCCATAGCTTAGCTACAGAAAATTGAGCTGCTATAAATATTGATGTGGCTGCTTCATTATAGTATGTTAATTTAAAATTCTTTGGGTATATACTGAGAAGTGGGATAACTGGTTCAAAAAGTGGTTTGCTTCCAAGTTTTATGAGGACTCTCCATACCGCTTTCCAGAGTGTTTACACCAGTTTACAGTCCCACCAGCAATGTGTGAGTGAAACTTTTTCCCCCACATCCTCACAAATATTTATTTTTTCTTGTATTTTTGATGATTGTCATTCTGACTAGAGTGAGATGGAAGCTCAGTATAGTTTGGGTTTGTATTTTTCTAATTGCTAGAGATGTTGAACATTTTTTTTTCTTTATGACATTTACCAGAAAATGGATGGATCTGGAGACTATCATGCTAAGTGAAGTAATCCAATCCCATAAAAACCAAAGGTCAATTGTCTTCTCTGATATGTGGAATCTAGCCCAAAATAATGGGGGTGTGAGGGGAAGAATAGAAGTGCAATAGATTAGACAATGAGGAATGGAGGAGAGGGAGGGGGATAAGCAAAGGAAAGACAGTGGAATGTATCTGACATAATTTTTCCATGTCCATATATGAAAACAACACAGTGAATTCCAGTATCATGTATATCCATAAGAATAGAATTATAATTAGAATAATATCTATTTGATATATTCCATGCTTGTATAATTATATCAAAATGGATTCTGCTCTTCCGTTTAACTAAAGAGAACCAAAAATTTAAAAAAATATATAACTTTGCTAAAGTTACATAGTAGAGTGTGTTCTAATGAAATAATATGACTCAGGAGCTTATTTGAATATAATTTAAAAGTTGATTTCATAGAAGTAAAGAGTAGAATAGTGGTCACTACAGGTTAGGAAGGATAGTGGAAGAGATACGGGGAATTTGGATAACAGGTACCAATCCAATTAAACAGGAGGAATAAGGTCTAGTGTTCTACAACACAATTGGGGTGACTATAGTTTACAACAATTTACATTTTATCATTACACATAATATGCATGTATAAAATTAGCACTGTACTTCCTAAATATATAAAGTTCTAATGTGTCAATTAAAAATTAAAATAATAATTTCAGAAAAAATGAAATGGCACTGTTTTCTGATGCATGTATACTTGTCAGTCAGTATGTGATATTAGGACAAATTATGTGTTTTTTTTTTTTTCATTTTTATACCTTAAATCCCATGCTGGTGATTCATGTGACTAGGAAATTAGCAACATCCAAGTCTTACAACATGAATGTATAGTTTTAAAGTAGTTATGTGTAAAGAGATAAAACTTGAAAGCATTATACAAATTTTATTTTTTACTAACCACACAAATAGAATTAAGGTAAAATTTCAATGCAAGTCAACAGCATCAGATGTCTTCTCTTGGTATTTTTTTCTTTTTTCTTTATTGAATGAAAAATACTCAAAATATTGTTTAAAATTACTGCTTTAACTTTACTTCTCTCTTTTCCATTTTCTCTTTCATACTTAAAAAAGTATTAGAAATATTATTCATTGGTGTTTTAATTAATTAATCTAGTCATTCAGTCACATACCCTGCCAACACACACTTATTGAGAATCCACTGATTGCAAATATTAGGGGAGAAATGTTCCCTCCTCCTACAAATTGACGGACTCACTCTCTTGTATCACCTTTTAGATAGGAAGTGACCCGGAATTTTTGCAGGAACCATTGCTTTTGATGAGCCAAGGTTTAGTTTAGAATTGTATATTCCAAATTTTAATATGTCCAGGAAACATCAGGGATCTAGTTAACATCAGATTTTGATATAGGAGATGTCAAGTAGGACCTGAGGTTTTGCATTTCTAATAAGTTGATGCAGATACGGTTGGCTTGAAGATCACATTGAGGAACAAGGTTTTTAGATTAGATAATAAATCTGGTTCCTTTAATTGACTTATCTGTACACCCTCAGAATCAAAGCATTTCATTTTATAAATAAAGGTAACTTTGATAAGACCTACACACATTATTCTTGCAATTGTGGATTTACTTTGTTTTTATGGTCCTTATCACACTGTAATATCATTAATTGCATACATTACATGGATCTCCCTTACTATGTTTAATTTTCTTGAAAAAGTAGAATTGAATTCTATTTTGGTTTGTGTTTCTACCTTTCTACCATCATCATGTTTGTTGTTCAGTAAATCTATGATGAATAAGTGTAGGAATGATTAATACAGTCAGAGTAACACCTAGTCTTACCTTGATTATTTTTCCTTTTTCCCTAAAGGTAGTGTTATGTGTTAGATATGAGGCATCCCTCAAAAGCTCATCTGTGAGACAATGCAAGAAGGTATAGTGAAATGATTAGGTTATGAGGGCCTTAACCTAATCCGCGCATTAATCCCATGATAGGGATCAACTGGGTAGTAATGGCAGGCAGAAAGGGGGTGGCTGGAGGAGGTGGGACCCTGGGAGTGTGCCTTTGGGTCATGTATTTTGTCATTGTTGAGCAGAGCTCTCTCACTGTACTTCCTGGTGCCACATTCCTAGCTGCTTTTCTCTGCCATATTCTTTCACCATGATGTTTTGCCTTACCTTGGGTCCCAGAAATGGAGTTAGCTATGTACAGACTGAGATCTCTGAAACCATGAGCCCCAAAATAAATGTTTCCTCCTCTAAAATTGTTCTTGTCAGGTCTTTTAGTCACAGCAGTGTAAAAGCTAACTAAAAGGTAGGAAGGAGTCTTTTGCCAACACATGGCTGTTGATTTTTCTACTTAAGTCTAAATTCAGCTTGCCTTTCCCAGGAGTGAAACATTTAAAGTTGAACAAAATCAGTGTTGGTTTTTATATGAGGTGAAGGGATTGGCATTATTTACAAAAAGAGGGAAAAGACAAAAAAAAAATTTATATCCCAGGTAAGATAATCTGGAAAATGAAAGAGTTGTTAGAAATTCTTAGTGTGAGGCTGGGGATGCAGCTCAGTGACAAGATGCTCACCTAGCACATAAGAAGACCTAGATTGGATCCACATTAGTGATTAGGAAAAAAAAACTGCTAAGTATTTGGAGTATAATGAATAAAAGAAAAGAACAGGAAATAGAACAATTTGTCCAGATACAGTATCCCAAGGAAATAGTCCAGTGGGGAGACCATCAACCATCCTGTAGAGATCTGACCCCTGCTTTGTTTTCCAGTCCTGAATTTTATTACCAGTGATATGGTAGTCACCAAGGTCATGGCTATGGAGAGTTTGATAGTGTATAGGTTTTACCTGATCTTTAATGTTCAGAGCTCCACATAGATGTTATCATCACCTACCAATAGTTCTCATTGTATGTGAGCATATAAAGGGTAGTCCAGCTTAATAATAACAATAGTGATAATGCATTTACATGCTGCTTCATTGAATAGATAGGAGTATTGAAATGTTGTGACATAAGTGTGTCTAGAAGGAATTAAGGTATGCATTGTTTGTTAGGCAAAGAGCAATTTAATTTAAGAACAGTGCCAACATGTCAGAATTATTGCTTTACCATTTGCTCAATGCATTATTTGCCCCTTGAAAATGTCATAATAACATTAGTAATGATACTTAAGTTGTAATTATTGGGTGCCAATAATTCTTCCTAGTGTTTTACATATACTAACCATTTAATTCATTTGAAAGAGATGCTTATCACCATTTTATATATAAGGTAACAAAGAAACAGCCTGTTTGAGTGATTGCTTCAGGTTATATAATATTAAGTGGTGAAGCTGGGTTTTGAATTTGGGCAGCCTTGGTTCTAGGGTCTGTTTTTAACTACTAAATACCATGATTATTCCTCGTAAACTTTAAATGGGAGATGTACATAACTGAGGTTGGCTTATTTAAATGGAATTAAGAAGATAATAAATTCCCATTGCAGTTACATCAACAAACAGGAGTTTGAAGTTCTGGTTCACAGACTCTGGGATTTATATTTCTAGAAGACAGCCCAAGTGGTACTGTATTGCATTCCTTTGTGCCTATTATTACATCATATAGCTCAACAGCAAAAGCCAGGAAAAGCCAAAGAAGTGTGTGTTTATATTTATGTAAGATATTACCAATGAATTACTTAATATTGTTTTTTTCTGTTTTATGAATTACTGTTCATTATTTGGTTCCTTTTTATCAATGTCTTATGGCTATATATAATATTTGGATTCATTTTGACATAATCATATATGCATGGAATATAACTTGCTCCACTTTAGTTTCCAGTACTACTTCTTTCCCTCACCTCCTTTCTCCCCCTGTACTTCTTAATATTCTTCAAGACAATATGGGAAAAAAACTTATTGAACAACTATCCAGAGAATGTTTACCACAGGATTGATTGCAAACTCTGCGGATCTCTGTTCTGGGACTCTCTGTTTGACTTTCTGTTTAGCAAATTGACCAGTGGTTAGAATGATGAAAGAAGAAACACTTAGCCCTGTGATACAAAGCTAGAAAGATGACTTAGTTTAAATGGCTTAAAAGGGTCTTTCCAGGTTAGAACTACGAGTTAAAACTAATAAAAAGAATTTTTACTGGGCTATTATAAACTCTTGTTTATTGCACAGTTGCAGAATAGAGAAATTTATGACAAAATTCCCATGGTTTTATATGACTACCTGCTCAATATAAGCCAATATGGTGTTAACAGATGCTTTAAAAAGATAATGCATTCCTAAACCACATTAATAGAGGCAGAGTCAGGTTCAAGGGTTGTAATAGTTTCACTATAATCTGAACTGCTTAGACCGTGTCTTGAATATTATATCCAGTTTTGTAGGCTGCATTTTAAAAGTTGTTGAAAAGGTAGATTACACCTAGAGGGTGATTGGAATGTTTGAGATTGGAAAACATGGTGTTTTAGAAATTGGGTATGTCTAACCTGGAGAAGAAAATGATGAGACCTGGTAAAAGCCTACATTTTAAAATGTGTGTATGTAGGTGTGTATTTAAAGAGAGATAATAATTTGGTATAATTCTACACTTAACCATTGTAACTGAAACAAGGTAGAATAAAGCATTTGAATAATAACATGGGATGAAACCAAGTAAGTAGTCATTTCTATGTTTCATTATAATAAAGATTGGTTATTTTAAATGGTGGATTCTGTTATGTGTTTAATAGAGCTCAACTTAGAACTGTCAATTTGGAGGGTAACAGCAAAAAGTTAAAACTCTGCTCTCAGAATTTCTAACCAACAGTCACTACATTGCTGACATAACAGTGCTAGCATGTTCTTACATGTTTTCATAGAAATGTCTGTGCATATGCAAGATCACAGAAGTATATAGACAAAAGGGATGTGCAATTATGATCGTTAGCCATTTTTAACACTCCGGGTTGCAGCTTGCACATGATATTTTGTGTTTAGAATATAACTTTTCATGTCATTGAAATGAGATCTAGCTTCCTCTTTTAAATTCCTGAGCATTTCTGTTACCCAGATCCACAGTGATAAACATTTAGGTGTTTTTATTTTACATCAGTTTTTAAAAGCTCCTATATAATATCTGGTTTTGTACATCTATTATTTATTTCTTTGGTTCTTGTTGCTAGAACTGGTACATGTAGGTATCAATATTTTAAATCTTGTACTAAATGTTATAAAATTAATCTCAAAAAAATTATAAATTGATACTTTTAAGAACACTGTAAGTAAGTCCATTTACTTCCACCAGATCAAAACTGAGTTATATGATTACTTTTGCTGTTTACCAATCTGATGGGTGAAACAGGTATTTTGATTTCTACTTATAATAAATTTTAAATAATTTAGAGAATATGTCATTCATTTTATTGGTTCTTTTTGTAGATGTTCTTTCTTGTATTACAAAATTTATGTCCTTTATCAATTTTCTAATAGATTTTTTTCAAATATTGAATATAATTTCTTTAATATTAAGAAATGTAACACATCGGACTGGGGACATAGTTCAGTTGGTAGAGTGCTTGCCTCGAATGCACAAGGCCCTGGGTTTAATCCCCAGCACCACAAAAAAAGAAAGGAAGGAAGGAAGGAACGAAGGAAGGAAGGGAGGGAAGAAAATATAACACACCTGTAAATGATGCACATAGGTTTTCTTTTGTAATACTTGACTTCCAATTTACATATGTTTAGATGTTTAGTGACCCCAATTCTCTACTTCATATTCATTTTGATTATCAGCAAAAAGGAAGAAAAGCCAAAAATAATATTCTATTAAGGAAAATAACTGATTGAGGAAGACACAGACATCCATTCTCAATAATACACATGCTTTCATGGGTATCAAAGTGTAAGAAAATGAAATGCAATTTCTCATAAAACATAGTGATTCCAATTTTAATAAAATTTCTTGAGAATTTTTCTAGATAGTAAAGGAAGCTTTACAAAAAGAATCTAAGTTTCTAAGTTATTTCTAAAAATTAACAACTATTATCAATACTTCATTCATTAAACACCATCTACATACTTATTTTAAAATCATAGCTTTGATAATGTATCAAATTAAAACAAAAAGGTTATTTTTGTTAATTTTTTTTGGTTTAAAATCTATATTAGTAATTTTCATGGGCAATATATAGTGCGTTATCAGCTTAAGCATATGAATTTTAAGTTATTTTGCCTATCTTTTCATATACCTCTGGGTTCATACCTGTTGCATGTTTAAACATCAAGGGACAGAGTAAATGTCAGCCTTCTTGTGCTACTGATGGCTAATTTATACATCTGAAGTATATGGCCAAAAAATCCTAGGTAAACTGCAAAAATGTCATTAAGGAACAGAATGGTAACAATATGTTCTCCATTCTCTATACTGTTGCTGTAACTAAGAAAGTAATCAAGAATGTCAGTAAATGATGTTATCTTGTAACCTTTTTTTTAAAAATTTGTGGTACTGGAGATTGAGCCCACAAGCACTCTATCACTGAGCTACATCCCCAGTCCTTTTTATTTTTAATTGTGAGACAGGGTCTCACTAAGTTGTTGAGGGTCTTGCTAAGTTGCTAAGTCTGGCTTCCAACTTGTGATTCTCCTGCTTCAACCTCATGAGCTTGGGGGATTATAGCCATGTGCCACTGTGCGCAGGACTTTATGAGTTTTTAATAAGCAGATTTCCACTGAAGATGAATTTTCACAATTTGCCATTGTCACTATTAGTTTGATATTATAATAATATGGTTAGCACTAAAAAGTCTATAAAACAAAATCATACAGACCAGTGACACTAAATTTCTCCTTTAAATGAGCTGAGAACAAAAGGAAATTTATCTGGCTGTCACCACTACTTAGAAAATCTGACCAACAGTGAAACTGATTATTTTGAATTTAGGGTCAGGAGTATGGAAAAAAGGATATTTAAACTCTTTCATGGAGAATTATAAAGAATAAACTGTTCAGAGACTAAAATTTGGATATTACTAAACCCTCAATTTTTATTTTAGTGAGCTCCTTCTGTGGGTGTAGTCCCAATTTTTTCAGAAAATGCAAAATTACCTTTTACCTTTACTCACAATAGTTAAATGAAAATGGTAATAGTAGTGAAGGAACATTTTTCAGTTAGCAGCTTGGCGATTGCAGCAACATCTGGTGACATCCAGTGTTTGCAAGTATATAGAGAACCTTCAACTTTGTACACTTTCATCAATCTGTAAACTGGTACAACCACATTAAAAAAGCCTCTGGAAAAATTATTGTAATTTAACATATGTATAATTTTGGGCCAGCAATAATAAAAAACCAAATTATTTTACCAAAACATTTTATATAACTATGCAAAGATATATGTGAAATGTAAAATGGTCTAAAGTTTACTTCTGCATAGCAATTTATCTTCTCATGACATATGAAACTTTTAATCACATAATCAGTGATATTTATTTGTATTGGTATTAGTGAGTATGTAAATTATCTTATTTGAAGCTCTTTCAAAAAATCATTATAGTAGCAACAGGAGGATTTTCAGAAAGGAAGGAAGGAAGGAAGGAAGGAAGGAAGGAAGGAAGGAAGGAAGGATGGATCAATTAAAAATGTCTAAGACAAGCATGAGTCCTTTATTTTAGATTTTTATAAACTATTAGCAAAATCATCAGACATCCCAAAAGGCGGAACATCTCTTACAGTCTTCAAACCCTGACTTCCCTAGGTTTTTACAAGTCATGCAAAGCACAAAGGAAAGTCTTCGTCCATCCTCCCTTTCCCTTTATTTCTTCACACTCATATAGAGTTGAATTTCCTGCCCTGCCTGGTTAAGCAATAGGCAGATCTGGATGCCAACACCAAGGTGGTGACCATAGTCTTTACAAGAGCCCTGTCCCATTCTACTATTCTGTCCAGAAACCTTTGTACTTAAATTATTTCTACTTATCTCTACAGAATTTGTTTAGATAGTATTTCCCTTGCTAACTTAGGGCATATTCTGCAAGGACAGAGGGAAATGTGGAATTCTGCCTTTTCTAAAATTTTATTTTGAATTTATTTTTGTTTTTTGGTATTGGGGATTTGATGCAGGGGCAGTTTACAAGTGAGTACCTCCTGAGTTTATTTTTATTTTGGGATATGATCACTCTGAGTTGCCAAGGTTGGCTTCAAACTTGCAGTCCTCCTGTCTCATCCTGCTGAATCGCTGAGATTGTAGATGTGTGCTGCTGTGCCCAGATCTTTTCTAAAATTTCATAAACTGTTTGGGATCCTGGTAAAATCTCTTGCATGTGATTGAGTGAATGCAGTCAAAAACTGGAGTAAATTAGAGGAATGTGCAGACTAGCAAAGATACTCTAATTGTATGTAAAGAAGCAGATGCTTTAGGTACAAGTTTTACTGGACCAACTGGAAATAATTTACACAGTCTTGTGCCTTATGGTAGATCTTGCTTATAGAAGACAAAGGGGTATACCTAGTGTGGAACCATCTGCTGCCATGTCTGTTTCTCCAGAAGTTGTGTGGCAGGACTGTTGGAAAGAAATGTCTTCTGCCTGACTTAGCTACTTAGTCTTTGGAACTGAACATCATGCCTTCAGTTTAACAGAGAATATAGCTCCTGCCCATGACTGATAGAAGGAGACTATTAAAGGAAGATTTACCCATGAGATGAAAAATGGGATAGTCCTGCTCAGAAATGATCCAGGGATCTAGGTGGGCAGGAATGATCTCTCCAGTTCTGGGGTACAATCTAATCTCAAATTGTCACAATTAGTGACAGTATCACATTGGGTAGAATCTTTAAATATCCAGCTTGCCTTTAAGGCATGTATTAAATTTACTTTGCTGAGTTGGTAGCATTGAATATAATTATAGGAACTTATTAGTCAAAATAATTAGATATATTTTTATTTAGGAAGTTAGATGTTTGTCAAATATAAACCAAACTTAGGATATTCTTATGCCAATTTTGAATTAATCAGGCTAGCACTGCAATTTAATGTTTTACTGAAAATGGATTCAATATTCTAGGATTTTCAGAAATGATATTCCCTACTTGTTCAATAAAAGTCATGTAGAAATAAAACCTTACTGTTTTAAAAACCTTTTTAATTAGAAAGACTAATATTCTTCAAATACATGGATATAGATTTAAATACAGATTATAGAGAGATATAGATGTGCGTGCATATAGGCTGTCAATCCTCATCATTTGCAAAATCCCTTACTAGCTAACATTTGTCACCTCAAATCCACATTCAAATACTTTCATGCACAATTTGTGTAGAATAGTAAAATACTTGTAAGTCACAAATAGAGTTCTACTTTCTTTTCCTGGACTCTCATATTAAAAATGTGTCTTCATGATGGAACACAACCTTTTTCATATTTATATGTTTTGTGTTAGCTATTTTGCAATTTGAAGGAAACCACATTTCTGCCTTTGGTTTTCATTTAAGCTTATTTTGCTGCATTAGGTAAATTGGGTCATTTGCTTTGATGAGGAAAGTAGTTTTAGAAGACTTTCTTCAGACTAATGCTAAATAATAGTGACTTCCAATTTTCAACCTTAAATTTCATAAAATGAAGCTCCACCCTTGTGTGTTGTGCTGAAGAATTTTCCAGTACTCCCCAGTACAAGAAGGATATGATGTCCCTTGGGGGGAAAATACAAATATTAGCTGAGATTCATTCAGGCACAAGCTATCTGCTTACTGACCAAGACTCTTTCTTTGGCCAAAATTTAGTCAGGCTCTTAAGAGCTTTCTTTAAGACCAGCTCTCAACCTGGATGCCCCCAGTCCTGTCTTTGTCCTGCCCAGATAAGTCTTAGTAAAGAAGTTTGCTAAGTCAGTTTAACAGAATCCTCCCACCCTTCCATCTCCCCACCCTTAATATCTGATCAGGTCCCTCATCTTCCACTTTTAATATATGTTTCCTCGGTCTTCCTTTAGCAGGTGTCCTGTGGGGTCAGTTTAGCAAGCATCCTCCCCCCACTTTTATTTTTCATCCATTGACTCCCTCACCCTGCTCTTTGGCTATAAATTTCTACTTGTCCTTATTGTACTTAGAGTTGAATCTAATCTCTCTCACCTATTTCTTGAACAAAGTAGTCCTTACTATTTCAGCAGGCATCAGATAACTTTTTTTCTTTAACATGGCCATGAGTTAAATGTTAATGTAGCACAATGTGTATTAAATGAGATGCATTTAAAAAGAAACACATATAAAACAATGTTATGTACTAATTAGCTGACAAAAGTGTTGTGACCTGAGGCTTGCAAGAAACTAACCCCGTGTTTTCCCTTAGAGCAATTCGGTATTCAGTGTTTGCTAATTTAGTGTACATGGTGACTTTAGAGAACAGATCTTCTCTGAATTAAAAGAATCTACTGTATATATTACACGTGCACACACATAGCAACTGGAAGTGAACTTAATATTTAGCTTTATAATGGCTGCAGATCTTACTAATGCTATTTGGAGAAAGAGGGGGAGGATTTGGGGGAAGTACAGTAAAACCCTTAGCCTGGGGGTATAGGTCAATGGCAGAGACTTGTAAAGCATGTCCAAGGGTCTGGGTTCAATGTCCAGCACTGTTCAATGTCCAAGGGTCTGGGTTCAATGTCCAGCACTACAAATAAAATAAATCCTCTTCTCTTTGTTGATGTCCAATCTCCATCTAATAGCTTGTCATCTAAAATATTGGAAATATTTTTATTTCTGAACCTAAACCCAGGGAGTCAAGGAGGGAGGGGAAAGGAATAGGGAAGAGAGAGAGAGAGAGAGAGAGAGAGAGAGAGAGAGAGAAGGATTGAGATTAAACACTTGACAAGTTGATAACAGTGTCTTACGAGCCTATGACACAAACCTCTCAGTGGTTTTGCCTTGCAGAACACAGGAAGAAAATATGACAAATAGAAAGAAAGTAGAACACCTCTCAAAAGCAAAGCAAAGCAAAGCAAAGCTTGGGGGGAGGGAGGAGACAAGGAATGGGCCCTCTGAAGCAACTGAGATCTGTCTTCCAGTGATACTTAAAACAGATGAACTGTTCTTCTGTTTTATATTCTGCTTTGACAGCAAGTCGGTTCTGCAGAGAGGAGAGAGAGGGAGAGGGAAAGAGATCATTTCTTGATGCAGCACAGAGCAGAACAGTAACTAAAATGTTGAATAATTCTAATGGGGGTAGATTTTGGAAGAGTAATAATAATAATTAAAAAAAAAACAAAGGAAACCACATTTCCGCCGTTAGTTTTCATTTAAACTTATTTGGCTGCATTAGGTAAATTGGGTCATTTGCTTTGATGAGGAAAGTAGTTTTAGAAGACTTTCTTCAGACTAATGCTAAATAATAGTGACTTCCAATTTTGAACCTTAAATTTCATAAAATGAAGTTCTACAAAGTTTATTTAATATCACATCTACCAGCCAAAAAAAAAAAAAAAAAAAAAAAAACAGCCTGTATAAACACAATATAGGGATTGGCCCCGAGTTAGCAGTTGCTAATTAAACATATTTTCCCTTCCTAGTTCTGGCAATCCAACAGACCAAAAGTGGTAAACAAACTTTATTTCACAGCTTTGAAGTCTTCTCGCTAGTTTCCCCCAACTTAGAAAAATTAGACTATTTATAAAAGTGCATAAATTGTAATTTAAGTTAAAAAAAAGCCTTGAAATTTTTATCAAAAGCATTCAAATTACTCTCTCCCCAGGTCAGCTAATGAGTTGTCAGGAGCTGGCCCCTTACTGTAGTGCACCTCCTGCAGACTAAGACAGTTAACCATGTTTTCATCAAAGGAAATGCTCATTAGTAGAGCTTTCAGAAACTGATTTGATTATAGTTTCACTTGTTAAAGTGAAATATTTTGAGCTCATTAGGATGATTATGATTCAAGGTCATCGTTTGAAGCTAGTCCTGTCAATATAAGATAAATGGGCCCTCATCTTTTCCCTTCTTTACGTCTGTGCTTTTTAAACTCTTCTGTGTAAAAGTTCCATAGCCATAATTAATTTTTAGTTCTTCTGTTACAAAGCTGCTTAAAAAAAAAAAAAAAAGAACAAAGATTTTGGCTACCAAAAGGGCCTTGAAGAACTATTAAGAGGAGGAGGAGGCTATCTTGTTTTAGAAAAATCAGAGAAAAACCTTGAAAAGTTCAGCTTTTGAAATCCAGCTATTTTCTCCTTGACCTTTCCAAAGTTTCTAAAAGGTGCTTTGTACATAATTTTGCATGTACCCTTTCATCTCAAAAGTATAAAACTAAACTGAAAGCCACCCAAGAACTACCAGTGGCTTAATTAAACATCTCCTCTTTTATGGCACAAGATGAAGTTAACACCTTTTAAAGTTCTTTCCTTTCTTTTTCTAAATCCAGCACTTAAATCTCTGAGTGTTAAAGAGCCACTTAGACATTAAAGGGGATGATGTTAACTTCTATCAGCCAGTCAGTCTAACATGAATTTGGCCCTTGAACTTCGTTGGTCAAATATTACCTTTTCTTTAACATTAGGAAAAGACTACAATGAAAGTAGAACATTTTTTTAACCTCTTGCATATTGTATTTTGGAAATCTGTTTTGATCTTTCAGATAATTGAATCTCCAATACCATGCACTTGAATTCAAGCTTGTACTGAACTTGAGCAGTAACTGATATTTTAAAAGTTACAAAGCCTTGCCCTTTTTAGTTAATAATTTATCTTTTTCCTTCTTGTTTTAGAGGGCAAATCTTTATATTTGTCTGTGACTTGTTGTTGTTGTTGTTGTGCTGGGGATTTTACCCAGGGCCTTGTATATGCAAGGCAAGCACTCTGGCAACTGAGTTATGACCCCAGCCCTTGTCTCTGAGTTTTAATAATCAACCATTAAAATGGTTTCTTAAACTTATGATCTTATTTTGAATATAGTGTTTAATAATAAAAACTTAGAACCCAAATATGCTGTTCTACAAAATTGGATCAAAGATTGGTCAATACAAAGTTTTTTAAGAGCAGTTATTAAACTTAAAGCAATTAATGCTTTATTCTCCCACATGCCTAAGGGTGTGTTTGACCATGAAATTCATAATTATGAATTTTTTGGCATTTGCATGTTATATGAAAGTCCCTACGTGCTAAATTAATCAATCTATCTATATCTATCTATATCTATCTATATCTATCTATCTATATCTATCTATCTATCTATCTATCTATATATATATATATATATATATATATATATATATATATATTTTTAATATAAAGCACACAGTCCATAGACTGTGTGTGAAAGAGTAAGGTAATTACTTCTAAGATGTTATGGTGCCAGGCCAGAGGTGTCTATATGCAGCAGAAAGCATCTATGGATTGAACTCCCTCCATGTGTGTTAAGAGAATGATGTTTGAGCAGCCAAGAGACCCAGGGAACCCAGTGAAGTAGCAAAGAGCCTTGTTCAAATTATGGCCCCAAATTGTGAATACTACCTTGTGTTAAGGGGAAAAAATTACTCATGACCTTAGTTAAAGCAGCAAGGAAGATTTTGTTCAAGGAGGAAAATATTGTGTTAGGTATAGGGACAACGTCAATAGGATTTTGCATGAGGGGAGAGAATACAGCAGGAGCAAGTAGGGACAGGTGGGTGGTTGTCAGTGGATGAAAAATGACTAGGAGAAAATACCCCAGGGAAAGCAGGATTCTTATTTAACTGAACTAATGGGATTCTTGGTAAAGGCAAGCCAGGGTAATTTGCTATCACCTGGGGGATGGTGACTGAGTGAGGAACCCAATTATACTTGGAGAGTGTTAAATATAGTAGGTGAGAGTTCTCATTGAACTGATTCAGGAGGCTTCTTGTTAACATGGGACAACACAGAGAAGAACATGGAAGTCCAAAACTCAGGCTTAATTGAAGGAATCATGTTTGGAAACTTCAGAGTTTGATCAATGAGAGAATCTTCATCACTTGTTTCTACCTTTTCTCCTGACCTCCATTTTCAATTATGGCACCAGATTATTTTTAATTAGTCCTTATCACCATCTGTAAGCATTTTATTTGATTATCAAACTCCCTCAGGGCAAAGAAGTTACCTATTTTCTTTAGTTTTATATCCTCCATTGCCCACCATCAGGTCTATTCAAAGGAGGAACTAAGTTATATTTGCTACCTGAACGAATAAATAAAACTACAGGTCAACTTTTTATCATACGTTCTGTGAACGTTGGATATTCTTTGTATCTTAAACTTAAATGAATCTCCTTGAATTGATGGACTGGATTGATTTCAGATTCAGATGCTTCAGACAAGGGGTAATGAACACTTGCCCCAATATAGGAGCAGTGGGGATGGTGAGAGAAGGAGATACAGAAGATAATTAGGGAGGAAGGTCAACAAATCTGGAGAAACTGTTGACTGGCACTTCCGAGAGAGAAGATACAAAAAAGCATGAATGAATGAGAGTTTTCTACCTTGGACTACTGAATGGAATGAACACCATGGATCAACACCACACAGGACAAAGAAAAAGGCCATCAGTAGTGATTGAGGGTCACATAAGTGAGCTAGTTCTTTTTTAAACATGCAGGATTAATTTTGAAATGTTTGCAGAATTCTAAATAGAAACGTATTTTGTAGCACTATGTTGAAGTTCTCAAATATGCCTGAAAGAATAAAGTGTTAAAAGCAAAAGACAGAATATTTACTTCAGGGAAGATAAAGCCAAGCAGAAAATGGGGGAGGAATAAAAAGGAGGAACAGAGCAGGGGAAATGTGGAAAGTAACTTACATTTATTGTGCAGTAAGGATCATCCCTGGACTATTTTGAAGGTGCTGACATTGTCTTTGAAACTATTCCACCTCCGATTTTACATTTGCATTTCATGTTTTGCACAATTTATTGGGACAGTCAGTATCCTCTTGCTCTTGTGGGTTCCCCTCACCCAAAACCCTTCTCATCCTAATAATTTATCAGAACTTTTCACTGTTCTCTGCTTCACCTCTTATGTGAACAAATATCTTATTGTCTTAATGTATTTCTTCTCCGAATTTGTTGGTAGTGTAGCATTTGTGGGTGGTAATCTATCCTGAGATGTATATAATCAACTTCTATAGGTATAGATTTTTAAAAATATTAATGAAAATACCTAACACATGTCAAGTAGACCGATGTCAGCAGGTGAAGTCCCGTGGCTATCTCCTAAGAAACTTGTGTAAGTGGCACATTTGGAAATTTGCCACAATTTAAAGACAACTTATAGTACAATGGGCATATACTTTGGGTATGAACTCATGACTAAGATTATTAGATTTTGACACATGTTCATGAAGTCATATAACTGTAGTGCAGGTGTAAATGCTTGTGCTTGGGAGGCCGGCATATTTTCTTCATGTGCCTACATTTACATTGAATGCTAAATCATAATTAGGATATCTTTGGGAGGCAGAGCAATTGGAATAAAGGGGATTTTTAACTTAATTATGCTAAATGATATTAGGTTATGAAATGCAGTGCATTATTTTCTCAAAGTGGCATTTGTCTTAACTTGTTACACTGCCCCAAATTCTACAAATATAAGTACAAATATCTGACCATGATTAAAAAAAAAATCATTTCTGAGCAGTGAAGCTTCAATGAGTACAGGTAACTAACTACCTGATGTCACTCCACTGGGTCAGGTCCCCAAGCTCTATTATCATTCCACTTCTTCCTATTTAGAGTAGTTGCCATCATCTGCTATATATTCCTTCTGTTGCGTGTACTTTTAGTTTTTCATTAGTACCTAACTTCAGAATTAATGTCCCATGAAAATTTCTGAAGAAAATTTTAGAGTTGGTTATTGTCCCTTTAAAGAATTATTGGTAATGAATTATTCCTGTCAATTTCTGTTTCCCCTATTAAGAGATGAACAGTTAAATCTGAGAAATGTTTATTTGATTAGAAAAGTATTATAAAACTTACCTAATTAATGTATGCATATGCTTACATTTTTTTTTCAAGTAGTGAGAAAATATGGTATGTTTGTTCTCTTCTTTTTGTTTTGACTTTGATAAATAATAACATGGAATTTTGACCTTGATCATGGTGATATGTGAAGAAACTTCTATCTCTACATAAAAATAACTATTTTAAAAATTATTTGGTATAACTATGAATACCGTCAAATTTAGTGCCAATATCCAGGAAAAACCATCAGTGATAATCCATTATGGTTAGGAGAAAGGCAATAAAAAACACACCACCTGTATGAAGGCATGGAGCAGGAGACCACAGAGCACATTGAACAGACAACAGGAATTGACTGATGGCAAGGATCAATGGAGGTGTGCAGAGGAGGCTGGAGAGAGGTAGAGGTGGGCTCAGTGAAGGGAACCCCCTCATCACCTCAAGCAAGGAAGAGTTATGAATGTTTCCCAAGAGAAAAGAAGCTCACTCTGCCTTGTTCCCTTTCATCATATCTTCTTCCCTTACTCCCTATCCTTCTTTTCCATCCTTCTGCTCTCTCCCATAATTCCTTCCTATTTGTCTTTTCCCCCTCTCCTTCTATGCACTCATTAGTCTACCTTTTTGATCCTTCCCCTTAATCTTTCTTTTCTGCTCCTCCCTGTCTTTCTTTGCCATTGCCTATTTAAATGAGGCTATATGTTAATGTACTTATTTACTCTTACAAATGACACAATAGCATGGCAGAAATTATGTTTTCATGTTAATTTTTTATACTTCCACCTCATTCTTTTTGGCATTACAATCACTGGGTATTTTTATGTGTTTGTTGTTGTTGTTTTCTTTTATTTTTCTTTTTTACTAAGGATTGAACCCAGAGGCACTTTATCATTGAGCTACCCAACCAACACTTTTTTATTTTTAGGCAGGGTCTTTCTGAGGCTTGTCTTGAACTTGTAATCCTCCTGCCTCAGCCTCCCAAGTTGTTTGGGTTATAGACATGAGCCACCATGCACAGCTCAATAAGTAAATGCTGTAGAAAATTTTGGAATTTTCTTACACCCTCCAGACTTTCACATAACACAATTTAGAGTGACAGATATATGTTATTAGAGTCACCAGAAAGATAGTTGATAGTTCATTTGAGCAGAAATAGAGCAAAACAGTTGAACTGCACAGTTGGCACAAATACCAGTGTGCAAAAAAGTAGAATGGTATCATATCCCTCACATCTCCATCAAAAATGCAAGATTAGACAGGACACTAGTCAAAAGACAGTAGAAAAACAGATTGTGCCATCATTACAACTTACTTTTTAAAGAATATAGGAGAAAAATATCTGATGGCTTTCTGTTCTGGTAAATCTCATTGAAAGAAGTACTAAAACAAATTAATAAAAAGTTAGTAGCATGACATAAAATAATTAATAGAAAGCTTAGGAGCCATAGCAACATAATTAATGTACTAAGAAACGAAATGCTTAAATCATGAATAGTTATAAAGTTTTAAGTAGGAATATTTCATAAGACAAATGGGGGGGGGGGTTTCTTCTTCTCTTTTCTTATCTGTTCTCCTTCTCCTTACTGAGAACAACAAATTTCAGAATGAATTTGGTAATATACATAAAATTAGACAGTTTTTAATGTAATAATGGAACAGAAGGGAGACTGGAAAAGGAAGCTTTCTGAGGTGCATCATTGATCTTTCCTTACATACTGCATGTTGATATTAGTTCAAAAGAACTACTTCATCTCTCCTTTGCCCATCCAGAGTCTCTGCAGAAAGTTTTTCACAATCACTTTTGTGCGATGACTCATGGAGAAATTTCCTTTGTGGAAAGATGAGCAGTCAAATCTGAGAAATGTTTGCTTGCTTGGGTTAGTATTGTAAACTTAGACTCTTAGAGTGAATGTGTGTATACTTTTAAAAACTTTTCTTCAAGTTGTGAGAGAAGATAGCATGAGGACTCAGGTTGGATTGAGGGAATGACAGGACGGGAACAAGGAGAAAGAGAGAGGGATAGGATTCAGGATGACTTTGGTAGACTGGATTGGCAAGTGGTGCTGTCAGCTTATGCTCTACGCGGCTTTTTCCACCTGTGTGACTTGAAAGCAACAGAGTAAACCCTGTAGAGAAAGCCAAATGAAGTCAAGGCAGAGAGTGATTACTATCATTCTCATCATCAGTAATTCTCTGAATATTCATTCTCTCAAGGATTAGGTCCCTGCAGCCCATATGTAGACAGTAATGTGCTGATCATGAAGTCGCCATACCTGCCCAAATCAAAAAACACAAGAGGAGCTTAAAAGAAAACTTTCAAGCTATGTGTAATTTGTTCTTCCTCAATGGATAGGACAGAACTCTGAAATGAAGAAGTATAAAATGAGTCATTAGACGAGCAGGATTTTACAGTGTCTTCTCTATGAACAGGGTGTGAGAGAGAGATCAAGCATGGGGGCCCCACATTAAAGGATTCTAGTGGAATTTACCTAAGTCTTAAAGTTCTGTATCTCCTGAAAGAATAGAAGGAAGGAAACCTAAAAAGGGGATTAGAAAGTGTGTAGATTGTCATGTTTTGAACAAGGGGTGATCATCCTTTCACCAGACCCCAAGTTCCAAGTACTCTGACATGGTTTGTTGGTTTCTAAAGTCATATTTATGGTATGAATATTACTGTGTTTTTCTGTTCAATTGCATCAAATTCTTGGGCATTAGTCATCAAGTTATAGTGACTATTACAAAGAGATAAATGTTAAATTTAGATAACAAAACCATGTTTACAGAAATAAGATGTTAAGGTGTTAAACTGCTTGAGGAAGCTGTTTTAAAATTGTACCTTTATGATTCTTAACTACTCTACATGTCCACAACATATGAGACGTAGTATCTTGAAAGAGAGTAAGCAAGTGATGAGGAGAAATCTCTAATCATCCACTTGTTCTGTCCAACTAACATCTAGGAAACGAACCCATTGTGGCCTTCTGGAGAAAATAATAGTTATGTCATCACAGCCTGGGCACAGATTGTGTAAACTTTGACTAAAAGATTATGGCCAGGGCCCCCTGCCAATCTTCTTATGCAATTTTACTCGTGTGATTTTGGATTGGGTTAGCACCTAATCATTTTGTAACAATAGTGATTAATGTATCAATTTTCCATGATATTTACCTAAAAGGCCCCCAATGAAATAACAGTAACCATAGACTTTTCTATCATAACTAAAAATTACTCTTTAGATCTTTGGTTGTTTAAAAAATTGAAGCCAATCAAGATAGCCAGTGCTAAACCTAAGTTTACCTAGTCCCCTTACATTGAGGAAAAGTTCTGGAAAACAAAGACACAAAAGCTTGATATCATGGAGACAAAAAATTCACTTGCCAAAAATTATGTAGGAAAAAAAAACATGAAAATTCCACTTGCCAAAAATTATGTAGAAAATAAACCCACTATTTCTTTAGAGCTAAATTCTTCAGCACGCTAAGGACTTAGACAAGTTAACATTTCAAAAACTTAAAGTGCTAAATACCTCATGGAATAAAACCAAAATGAACTCGTAAATCAACTCCTCAAAATATGAAACATTATGGGCTTCTGAATGCCTGCTGCCCGCTGTCATGTAAAAAGCATGTTAAACTCACCAAAAAACCACTAAAATGAAACCCAAGTAAATGCAAACATTATGATTTATTGCTTTTTTTTTACCATCTAAGATGAATATCCACTTCTCTTACTTTCTGCTTTTCAACAGGATGTCAGCACTTGGATACATCATAAATTCAGGATTCAGGAAAGGTTTCTAATTCTCTGTTTGCAAAGAGTTTCAGAATAGACTATCTTCTTGTTCTAATTCTTCATCATCAACAGAAGCTGTGTTAGAAACTCAAGATCCTATAAATGTATATTGCCCCTCATTAGTCTCAACTCGAAGACAGTATTTCATTTTTTTTAAAAGGGTTCTCAGTGTCCCTTTCAGTGAATTTGGACTAATGAGGACATGCCAGGAAAGTCTAGATTTTTGTTCTTCTGTAGTCAAACGTCATGGCAGACTACTTCTGAAGCTTAAGAACAATTATTTTAATGCCTAACCCCTGGATTCCATTTTTAAATGCCTTTCCCTCTGATAATAGTGTATTGGCAAGTTTTTTTTAAACTTATACTTCTTTTCTTTATCTTCATTAATTTCATATCTTCTTTGTGTGTGTGTGTGTGTGTGTGTGTACATTCTTTATTTTGAGGGAACGTCTCCCTCATTTTACTCTTTTTTTTTAAAGACCTTTTTCACTTCCTTTAGGATCCTAAAATGAAAGTAATTCTGAATAAAATATAAAGCAGTTATGTTAGAGAATTTGTTTTAGAGCTAGTGCATCTGTGATGGTACAGGAGAAAAAGGACTTACAAATATGCCATTGAAAGCAGATGTAAATGATCGCCCCACCCTCTTTATAAACCCTGAATGAGCAAAGTAATTGCCTATGCTGTTAAGTACAGAATTTATCAATTCAGAAAAGCAAGTCTTTAGGGTTGAGAGACCTGAGTAGTGAGGAAAAATAGAACAATGCAACTAAAAAAGCAGCCAGTCTATGCACCCTCATAAACACACATTCAGGTTCACATGCTTTCCTCAGCCACGGGAATTTATATCCATAGGCTAATCTCCCTTTTCCTCTCATGATCTAAACTTGCCCGTGAAATAGCCCATTTTTTTTTTTACCC
The DNA here is from genome assembly GCF_021218885.2 of Marmota monax. Lineage (NCBI taxonomy): Eukaryota > Metazoa > Chordata > Mammalia > Rodentia > Sciuridae > Marmota > Marmota monax. The sequence goes on from NW_026693537.1 coordinate 3,305,439, forward strand.
AAAGTGTTAAATAAAAGAGTAGGTATAAAATTGAAAAAAAGAAGAAAATCTAAGGATCTCTATTTGTGGTATAATATCACCTCTCATGACTCTCTCTCTCTCATACACCACCATCACTATGTTGATCTGACCATCTTCTGAGTATCTATCCCTTTGCTCATCTACTACCCACCCACCTATTTATCCCATTGATCCATCCAACCACTTAGTGGGTATCTTTTTTCTTCTTTTCTCCAAATGAGATTAAATCATACATCAAAAGCTGTGATTTCTCCTTTACATGCTGGATGAGAAGAAATTCCACCATTTCTAGGAAACTTCTTTATAAATATTTCAGAAAAATCCCTGAAATCATACTCAGATTTTTCTTAAATGTCCTTGAGTCCCACCAATTTATGACTCCTAGGTAAAACTGTCTTTGCATTTGCCTTTTTTCCATAGGTTTGAGAAATTCCTTATTAAAATGTCAGATATTCAACTCTCACCAATTTCTATGCTCCATAAAAGTCCTCAAGAATGGGGGCAGGGATATGAGGGACTCATTAATATTATCCAAGTTTACTGGAACCTTCTGCTCAGGATGTGTAGCATCTCACTCTCCCTACTCTCCTCTCTGCTGCTCTTAAAAGTATCATGGTCTCCTTTATCCTTTAAGGGCCTTTGCCCTTTTACCTTACCTCTGCAATGTTCTGCCCCAGACATCAGCATCAACAGGATTTTTTTTTTAAGTTCTCTTCCATTCTCTTCCTTTGACTATCCTTTAGGGGTGTGTGTGTGTGTGTGTGTGTGTGTGTGTGTGTGTGTGATCTACTGACATTACTGGGGCTTGAACCCAGAGCCTTGCACATGGTAGGCAAGTGTTGTACCACTGAGGGACATTCCAGCCTGCATAATTTATGAAAAAAATGTTCTGTTATTTTTTACCTTTTTCTTTATTGTCCCTAAAAGCACCCATTACCATGTGACACATTATGTGTACATTTAATGAGCTTCTGGATAATTTCATGTCTTCTGTGTCTGAAATATAAGCTTATTGAAGACAGGAAATGTCTTAATCAGTTTGGTCAATAATAATTACCATGAATGGCATGAATTATGTGACAGAAGCTTATTTTCTTACAGTGATTGGGACAGTCTGAAATTACAGTCTGAAATTATAGTGCTGGTATGGTTGAATTCTAATGAGGACAAACTTTCTGGCTTGGAGATGGCTGCTGTTTTAGTTAGCTTTTTCATCACTGTGACCAAATGACCTGACAAAAACCACATAGAGGAGAAAGTTTATTCTGGCTCATTGTTTCAGATGTACAGTCCATGGTCTGCTGATTTCATAGCTCTGGGTCCAAGATGAAGTAGAACATCATGGTGAAGGGCATGGGGGAGGAAAGCAGAGAGGAAACTCTGCTCACTGCCAACAAAATACAAACCCCCAACTTATAGCCCCAGTGACCTACTTCCTCCTGCACACCCTACCTGCCTATATGTAACACCCACTAAATTCATATTAGTGGATTAATCCTCTGATGAGGTCACAACTTTCACAATCTAATTGTTTTGCCTCTGAACATTCTAATATTATCTCAATCATGAGCTTTTGGGAGACACCTCATATCTAAACCATAGCAGCAATTTTGTAAATGGTCACATGGCCTTTCCTTGGAATATGTGTAGAACATGAAATCTCTCTTCCTCTTATTATAAGACCACCAATTTTTTTGAATTAGTAGTCCATATTTATGATCTTATTGGACCTAAATTACCTCCTAAAACCACTAATTCCAAGTAGAGTCACATTGTATATTAGGTCTTCAAAAGAATTTGGAGAGGGGAAACAATTCATTCCACAGAAGGTGCTTTATTGGAGTATGGAATAAATGAATGGAATTTTTTTATATGCTTACTGGCTCATGTATAAATCAGAGAATGTGGTAGGAAACCTATGTTACATGAACAGTCATAAAGGCTCTTTGAACTTTGTATAACATTTAAATGTCTGTGTGTTTCAACTTTTCTTTGAGCTTTCCGTAACATTTAAGTTATGCTTTACTCTTTTATGTGTGAACTGACATATATACACATACACTACCCTGTGGGTGGAGAATGTTGCCTGCTCCATATGCCATAAAACTCTTAAGTCTTAGTTCCAGCCCAGTCAATATGCTCTCTTCCCTTCACCCAACATGAAAACTTTACAGTCTCTTTCAAAATTCTGTACCCTTATAACCATGGCCACGAGCAAGGAAAATATTGTGTTTTAGTTAAAGCACCTGCTATATTTCTAGAGCCAAGACTTTATTTCCACAAGTCAAATAGTAGTAATCAAGCATGGCAAATTTTTTAAAAAAGAGACAAGACTTAGGGGACTTGAATGCTTTTGAGGGTGCTAATTCTATTCCAAAATTGCTTTTTCCTTACCACTCATCTGTTAAATACTGTTCTCACATTCAATGCTATACTGGAACAAGTCACTTGGGAGTTCATATATCTCAGGTACTAGCAGATTGATGCATTTTGTTTAAAAGTAATGTTGGGGTGTTTACAATATATTTATACCAATGGGTTAGTATCTGTGTCCACAGATTGGAGCCCCAAATCAGAGGATTAGAAAAGCTAGTCAACAGCTTCTCTTCAAATTTCACCTTGTATTTAATGGGACCCCATATCAGGGACACTAATTATTTCATTATTTTCTGAAAATGAGTGAAGGATTTCAACATTAATGTAGACTGCCTCTCCTATTATCTAGTCCTATCCTCTTGGGTTTTGCTCATGTGTCCACCGCCTAGATCAGTCATATGGCACTTGAAGACTCCCACCAGCTCTTGAAACTAAGAGGTTACCAAAGGTGAGTCATATAGTATGTTTTCCAAGCAAGTTTCTAGATTAATATTGGCTTTTAAAACTTCTATTTCTCAAAAACAAATGTGGGTTCAGCATTACAAAAATGGTAGAATTTGTGGATTTTCAAAGTATTTCAATAGAGACTTTCTCCCTTCACATTTAGGTGGTGCTACCTCTGGACTTAGTGTCCTTTGATGCTCCCTAAAAATTCTGGGATTTAGAGTCAGAATTTTAGGTTTGTTGCATTGGTCTCCAGGTTTCTCTGATAACTGTGTGTTGTTTCTCCTTCTTAGTCTTAAAAGTGACTTGTCCTTTGCCCCATCCTTCATTAGGTATTTTTACCAGAGCACCATCAACCATTCTTGGTTTTTATTGCAGCCTAAAAATAAATGGAAGTGCTTAATTAAGGGTGATCCTAGCCTGACATCCTTTTAGCTTTGACACTCTAAGGCTTTCTGGAGAAGGAATTTTTTTCCTCTGACAGATCTTAGGAAATTTAACATTTGTGGTTCAGAAATTCTCCATTTTTGAACTTGTATTAAAATATTCTAATAAATCTTTTACAATTTAAGGAGGACCTGTTTTTCCAGGGCTCATGATGAATTCACACAGACTTTCCACTAACCACTTCATTTAGTCATACTAATATACATATGTGCATAAAAATATATGCACATACATAAGTTTTAAATCTTTTTAGCAAGTTATTGGCATGTTTTTCTTAAGTTACAAAGTCTCCTTCTTTGGGGCTGCCTCAATATCCTGTAAAATGTTTTTCCCTCTTTAGGGCCACTTCTTGCCTTTAGAATTTGATTAATCTTTCTAATATAGTAACTCATGTATGCACATCCTAACCTGGTGAACAGACTTCTAGAGAACCTGGAAGCATCTTGATATTTAGTGTTATAGAGACATTTTCATATGAAATCTGTTTCACAGTGAACACAGTATACTTCTGGTTTTTGAGACTGCCTTAGATGTTCAGGTTAGAAGAATTAAACATTACTTCCTAGGTGACCATGTTCACCTAATGATGCTGATGATAATCATCATATCAAACTAAGGTTGCATTTATTTTCTAGCTTTATTTTTATTGGGATTTAAAGGAGCCTACTAGAGGATGTGATTTTCAATATCACTGGACTGCACTGATTGAATCCAGAACTAAATAGACCCTCTCTGAATCCAAATATGTTGTTCTGTTGCTGGTACAAAGGTTTCCTCATACTGTCTTGTATATTTTTCCAAAATTGCCTTGCTCAAGATTAGTTACAAAAGAGTGTTCAATAAAAATATGTAGCATACCAGGATTCAGATAATAAATGAAGATATTTCTCTTTCCTCACAAATATAATCATTGTATTCTAGGCATCATTACCTTATGAGACTTTCTTGCAATCACACTAAAATAGCAAATTCTATTTCTTGCTTATATGCAAGTCAGATACCAAGATAGAACAAGTATATAATTTATCCCAAATTTTGTTGTATTAATAATGTATTCTCTTACTCAAATGAGAAAACTACATATACTTTTATTCCCACTTTTTCTCTAAATATTCATGATCAGAGATAACTTGGATGTGTCATATACAATTCTTTCTATGTGAGATTCTGCTTTCTGTTTTGCATTGTCTGCTTCTCTGAACATTTCCCTGATGCATCTTGTTGCTTTTATTATTGCTTAGCTATGTTGGCCCCATGTTCTTTGCTTGTCCTGAGGTCCTGTATCACCTGCTGCTGTCATTGGCAGATTGTTTTTTCCATGGCCCATACACATAGATTTGCAACACTACTGATCATGCATTATAACTCTGGAGCACCATTACTTGATTTATATTTCCTGTGAATGATGCTCAGTGTGTTTGACCTCTGGACTCCCTAAAACTGACATTATTCTAGATGTCTCCATACTCGCTGATTCCTTTTCTTTTGGGGATAATACTAAAAAATATTTTTCTTTGTCAAATTTGTGTTTAAAATGTTTCACAACACTGTTGCTTAGCTTTTGGTTATTAAAGTTTTGAAAGTTTTTATCCATAGACCTCTCCTTTTATTTTATTTTATTTATTTTTTTTTTTTTTTGGATACATTGAGACTCAAAAAGGGATGACACTATGTCAAGAGATTGTCAGATAAAACAGTATACCTGGAATGTGGCTATATGCAACACTAGGGAATTTATATATCAGTCTTCTGTTGTCAGGAAGATTCCTACCTTATCAGGAAGTGGGTGTTATTATTCCTACCTAGTATTTGACTTCTAAACTTCTAAGTCTCCCAACTCTCCCTTACTCAGTTTGTCACGCATGTCTATACTTGTCTCGATAACAATTATAGTAGGTTGACATCAATTCTTTCCCAAGGGGCTTTTAAATATTGTGCAACTTAAAAAACTGATGCTCTATAATGTGTGGCTACCGATCTACGGGGTGCAGATTTATCTTGCTCTACCTCCAAAAAATAAATGCTTACTAATAGGAAAGGAGGAGGAGAAAGAGGGAGAGTAGAAGGAGAAGAAGAAAACTATGCCCTAAGAATTCCAGGTGAAGAGGCTTACAGCCCAGAGTTCAGAGAGGAACTTGGGAAAACAGACAACTAGAAATGAAGGAGAGGAATTCTTTAATAATACATATCTAAATCTCAGGTCCTCACCAAAATTCCCTGCCATGATCAGATCAACAGTTTCTAAGTCACCTAACTCAGCAGGAAACAGAATCTATGGTCATCATTACCCTCACAGGTACATTTCCTTTTTCTTCATCTCATTTATGTGATATCCATATGGTCCAGTCTTCTAAACTACTCATAACTCATGCATTGACACTGTTGTTTACTATGGCTCACTTAGGAAAAGTAGATCCCACCTCACCTTTATTATAAGTAGATAGGACAAATGAAGGGGCATGTAAATGTGCAATGTATTTGAAAAACAAACTGTTTAAAAGAAGCACTTGGTAGAAATGAACTGGCATGTTGCAGGAAGTGTAGTTGTGGGATGTGCACAGTTCCTTCACTGATTACAAGAACTGAGTTAATGGAAGCCTTCCTCACCTCCATTTTTTTTCCTCATCTCCATTTACTTTCAAAATTAGAGTCTGTAGTTGCTTTTCATTCAATAAATTGATTGATGCCTGTAATCCCAGTGACTTGGGAGGATGAGGCAGGGGGATTACAAGTTCAAAGCTAGCCTTAGCAACTTAGCAAGGCTCTTAGAAATTTAGCAATACCCTGTCTCAAAATTAAAAAAAAAAAAAAAAAAACTAAATAAAAGGGCTGCGGATGTGTTATCAGTGGTAAAGCCCCTCTGATTTCAATCATGATACCAAAAATAAAAAATAAAAATATATAAACTGATTGAAACAAATATAATCAAAACATGAGTGATTTGTGGTTTTGTGGCTTTCGTTTCTCAAGTGATAGATGGTTAAAAATAACTTTCTGAGAAATTGAGTAGGACCTAGTATGCTGTTTTGTGTGTGTGTGTGTGTGTGTGTGTTTCCTTTTGGTTTGGTTTGGTTTTTGTTTCGATGGTAAGGTAAAAGTCTAAATTCTCTACCAAATTCAGTACTAAGATTTGTTTACTATAATACTATAGTGCTTCCAAATGATCATTTTGTTTCATGGAATGAATAAAACATTCTCTATGCAACAAGACCATCTGGACAAAAAAGTATAAGCACTGTGATGTGTCATGTGTGTTGGTTTGTGTATCAACTTGGTTTAGTTAGAAATTGTGTTTTTTATAATCCCCCTCTCTGTATGGTCCAGGCCTAGCACTCAATTAATAGAAGTTGATGTGGTGTCTTTCACTCTCTGAAAGTCTTTGCATAGTTAGATGTGAAGTCCTGGGTGTTCCAGTTTCTCAACCTCCTCCAATCTGTATCTTCTTCGTCTTGACTTTGAGATCTGCGTACCATCTAGAACCATGCCTTCACAGCCTCTCTGTCCCTAGTCCTCTAAACCCCATGTTCTATGTTAGGACTAGGAAAAGGAATTTTTGCTTTTCAGAGGAATGTGGTGTTACCTAAAGAAGGAATGAATAAATAAACCAGCATTGTACTCCTGACTCATTCTTACTGGGTAATTGTAATCCTCTGGAGAGCATGATATATAGGAAGAGAAAAAGACATAGTAGAAAATGAGAGAAGAAAAAGAAGAGGGGAGATAATTCCAGCAGTAGGATATAACTCTGTTAAACTCAAATACCAACTAGATTTGCCATCATTAGCCAGTTCTTTAACACAAAATCAATCAAAAGCAGTTTTCTTCTGTTAGAAAGAAACTTTGAGAAAATTAGTTTTAATATTTTTGGTTTTCTATCTACCTGCTCTTTTACCTAGGGCTAAAATCCAAAGCAAATTAGAAGTATGTTACAACAGCATCTTTACCCCAGCCAACAAGCAAATGAATGAAAGGAGTATATGGCCACAATATGCACTTAGAGATGAGCAAGTTTAAATGCATGGGAGCCTGATGTCATGTCACAAAACACAAGATAATAAAGATAGATCTGAGACCTAAAGCAAGTCAGTTTGGGAGTACTTAGAGTGGAGAAAATAGATCTTCAGAATGTATTATCCCTTTTGTTCTTCCAATAATATATTAATGATGACCATCATCATGAGTTGCTTTTATTGCATTCCTTGTTTCATACTGGAACATTAATGTGGAACAAAAAACAATTGAAAATAAATGCTTAGGTGATTTCCATCTATAACGATTAAGATATAAAATGATGAAAATTTTAAAAGTGCTTAAGCTTCAGTTAACTAGAAAGTGCATTTTTGTAGAACACCTCATTTCATGATATTACTGGGTAAATGAGATACTATTAATTAATTTATATTCTATAAAGTAACAATATAATAGTTCTCTTATAACAATATAATAGATCCTCCTGATAATTATTATGACATCAATGATGAAAGGTAAAGCTAACAAACTGAGAGAAGCAGAGCAGAGGGGTGCAAATCAATGGGCATTCAAGTAACTGGTTGGAGTATCCCTACTATACAACTCTATCTCTGTCTTTCCCACTATTTATAATTAGAAAAAATGTTTTATATATTTACCCATGCGATAGTTACCATATCTGAAGCTCTTTAATCCTTTTTGTAGATTCATATTTCTATCAACTATCATTTTTGTTCTGCCTGAATGATTTCTTTTAGTAGTGAAGATGTTCTGGTGATATATTCTTTTAGCTTTTGTGTGTCTTTGTTTTTAAAATGTTAATTTTACTTTCATTAAAAATGTATTGAAGTGAAACTCATGTGACATAGAATTAATCATTTTAAAGAGAACCATTGGTGGCATTTAGTACATTCAGAATATGCGATCGTCACCTCTATCTAGTGTCAAAACATTCCCATCACTCCAAAGTACAATCTCTTATCCATTTTACAGCCATTCTCCTTTCCTCTGGTGACCCTATCATAATTACAGTCATGAACTTGCCTATCCTATCCTTTTATATGAGTGCAATCAGACGCTATTTGTCCTTTTGTGTTTGGTTTGTTTCATGTACCATTAATATTTGGGAGGTTCATCTATGTATCAAAACTTCATATCTTCTTATGGGTGTAAATAATATTCATATATTATATATTCAAATATATATAATTCATGTATATATAACACAATATGCTTATATATATATATATATATATATATATATATATATATAACAATGTACATATATATGCAATCATCACTTGAGGAAACATTTGGGCTATTTCCACCTTTTGGCTACTATGAATAGTGCTGCTGTGAACACGTGTGTACATGAAAACCGCTATTCAGGTAAGTACATGTTAAAGCCAACAATATTTACAGTAGCCAAATGGCAGACATAGTCTCTTCATATATCTTATGATTGAAGTTTATTGAGAACATTGGACCTTTGCTTTTATAGTTTTCACCAAATTGAAAAAAAAATAAAAGCTTTTTTCCTCTTTCTATACCCAACCTAATGGAATTCACTTATATGTATACTTTGCTATTGCATATTGCCCTACCAATCACTGATACTTTTTATTCTTTTAAACTCCTTTTTTTTCAGTATTTTATTTTAAATAATTGTTATTATTGTGTTTTTGATTTCACTAATACTTCCTTCTTCAATGTCTAATTTTCATATTAGTTTTATTTATAAAAATTTGACTTATATTAGTATATAATTTATATGTTTCTATTTAATATTTGAACCAGTGAAATATAGTCATGTTTTAATTTTATGGTCTAATAATTCTAATATCTATGTCAGTTCCAGTTTAATTTTTTTCTTGAATTATTAATTTTATTCTTCATCATGGGTCATATTTCCCTGCTTATTTGAAGATTGATAATCTTTGAGGGGATGCTAGACATTGTAGATTTTTCCTTATTGGGAGGATTAATTTTTTGTTTTTGCATTTTATGGAACTTTGATCTGGTACTGTGTTAAATTACTTGAAATAGTTTGGTTCTTTGGGGTCCCGATTCTGTGAATTATTAAATGAGTCTAGAGTAGCATTTGGTCTGTCTAATTGTTTCTCAATATTGATGCAAGATTCTTCTTGAGTACCCTATGAAATGGTCATTAAAAGTTTCATTTCATCTGATGGGTACATTTATTACTCCTGACCCTCTGTGAGTTCCAGGCCCTGTCTCTGCTAATCCTCTCAGATGATTCTTTCCAAAACCTTGGATAGATTTTTGCATACGTCACAGTTAGTAAGTACTCTGCTAAATATAGAAGACAGATGCTTTGCTCATCTTCAGTGTGCTTTCATTTTGTAACTCTCTCTTCTCCAGTACTTTGTCCTGCAAAGCCTAATAGCTCGATTCTTCCCAGAGATTCAGGTCTCCAACAAAGGAAGTCAGCTGTCTGTCAGTACTGCCTCAGATCCCTTGGCCACATGGTAGCCTGGAAACTTTGTCAAGGTAGTTTTCTGGGGCAACTACAATGCTCATATTTGTATCCATCTCTCAGAATCCCTATTCTAAGTTGCCTGGTGTTTCTCTCTCTCTCTCTCTCTCTCTCTCTCTCTCTCTCTATATATATATATATATATATATATATATATATATAGATATATAGATAGATAGATAGATTGATTTCACCTCTTGATTCTCTGAACCATTCTAGTTTCCTGTCAAAAATTTTCCTTTTGGTCTAAAGTGGCCTGATTTGTAATTTTTGAACTTACAGCTAAACAAATTCATGATAAACAAACAGGCAATGATCAAGTATAAGCCAAAGTGACATAGACAGAATACATTTAATTTGGTTAATAATTAATCACTAAAATTGTGTTTTCTGAAATGTTTTTACTGGTAGTCTCAATTCTGGTTAAAAGTCTGATGACAGGAAGCAAAATTATAATCTTCTTGCATCTAGATGAGCTCTGGGGGAAAATCTTATAAGGGTACCAAAAAGCAGAGAAAATATCCCGTTTGTTTCTGTGCTAAATGCTATAATTGACAAAATCCTTTGCTGCTTCCAACAAATAAATATAACTGTGACCTAAATCCCTCATAAAATGCAGAAGCAGCACGATATGTAGGTTCACTTTAGGCTTCACACATTATTATATGACTAATCCTGCTTTCCTGGACCCCCAAGAGTTTTCAGGCTTAAAAATAAATATTTTTGTGTTGTAGATATAGTTTCAAAATATCTCAACACATAATCATTGCAGGTCTCATTTATTCTCTCATTTGTATGTGAATCATCATACTTTTTTGGAAGCATTTTGTGATGCAAATGCTTTTCTCAACTATTTGGCATTTATTGTCTAAGAAATCACAACTCTGACTTCAGAGTGAAGCTGGGGTGACTTAACAGATCCACAGGACCGGACAAAATGAATAGAAATCCTCTAGATGTGAGCGGGCTGTCAGTAGCTTTTGCGTTTCTTGACATTCTTTTGACCTATGTCACTACTTACTTTTCAATATGTTTTGGGCATAGAATTATGCCCAAATAGTTATATTTTAATTCCCTTGATAATTTAAGAATAAGAAAAATGCTAATTTTACTACTATGTCTTCTAACAGAATATTTGTCACCTGTCATTTAAAAAGTAGATTAAAAACTAAGGATGGATTTTTAAATATTACATACAATAGTCTATAGCATGCCTGAAGAACATGTCCAGAATTCACTGCAATATTCTTTCATATAATATTGAAACTTGGCATATAGAAATAAAATGCTTCTTGGATATTTGAGAAGAGGGAGAATAAATATGAATGAAAGAAATAACATGAATTCAAGTATATTTATTTTTTTAAAAAAACATTCCTATTAACATTGAACTTTTATAATAAAAATTTTAGCAACTTATATCTGGAAAATGAAATATATGGAAAAATAAATGGACACTGATATGCCTACCAAATAATCATGTGCTCTTTCTAGGGTCAAGATAACACACTTTGGATTTACATGCATTTAGAAGCTTTTTAGATGACAGAATTTTGAGTCAAAATAATCTTGACAGGCTAGAAAATTGAGCTAATTTTATCATTTCACAAGATGCAATTTATGTCACAAATGCAATGTTTTTTAATGTGAATTTACACTTGGGGTGACTGTGTGTGTGTGTGTGTGTGTGTGTGTGTGTGTGTGTTAGAAGAATCTTAGAAGAATACCAGTCATCGTGATTGGTAAAATAAGACTTCATTTACCTCAGTTACATCTATATGCAGTCACATTCTGAAATTCTGAGGGTTTTAATATAAATTTGGAGGGACACAATTCAGCTCAAAATATATGCTAATACTTGATTTGGGTGTACAGTTCATTGCTTAAAAAAGCTGAACTTGTCTCAAGATGGACTATTTCTGATGGATATTCAATTTGTGTCTCATGGGCAGATGCTGCATCCCTACCAGGCCAAATAGCATACTAGATATTGTCTTAATACTTTGTATTAAGTATTCCACTGCTGATGAGAAAGCCCATCTTCAGAATTCTAGGGACCTGTGTCATGATTCTTCTCTAAAATTCTTCCTATCACTGATGCATCTTAACCCATTCATCTAAATATCCATGCATCCACGCAACCTGAGTGGCAGTGCTGCTAGCCTTAAAGCCTGAACCCAGCAGAGTGCCCTTTTCTTCTCTTGAAGGATCCCACTTGAAGCTGGCTGTCAATCATGTGTTTGTTTTATTCATCAAGGTAGGAGATGAAAAATCCAATCATTTGTGTCAATTCTTAATGTTTCTGCAGACCAAGAATTAGTTTTTCTTTCTCTTTCTCTCTCACCCCTCCCCTCCCCTTTTCTTTCTTTCTTCTTTTCTGTACCAGGGATAAAATTCAGGGGCACTTAACCATTGTGCCAAATCCCCACTCCCCATCATTTTTCTTTTGTTGTTGTTGTTTTGTTTTGTTTTATTTTGAGACAGAGTCTCACTAGCTTTGAACTTGGAATTCTTCTGTGTCAGCCTCCTAACTTGCTGGAATTACAGGTGTGTGCCACTGCACCTGGCCCAAGAGGTTTCAAAGAATTATGAATATTCAAGGGCATATACCCAGATGTGTATATCCAAAGGGTGAAGGTGCAATTTATTTTTTAGTGAGGGCTGAGAGTTTGCATAATTGAACTGACTTGGTTGAATATTAAACCTTCTATAGAAATAAGCATGCTGATAAGTACTGGCCTTTGTTCTAAAATTTTATCTTGTGTAGAATATGCAGAAATATATTCTATAGTCTTTCATATTCTGTTACAGAATATGAAATAGTATGTTATCAGAGCATTCCACTGACTTTCAGTATTTTCTTTTTAATCACCCTTTAATTATTAACATCATTTTACTTTTTTTATGGTAGTAATGGTGCTTGGTAATAGTGTTTCCTTTCCCATAATTTTTATACATTTGATACATTGCAATAACTAATGGTTTTCCCTTCCCTGGTATATTATCCCAATTCATAAGGTCAACACCTGAAACCAAGAACTTTCTGTGTTATACTTTCTATCATAATGAAGTCTTCATTGGCAGATGGCTGGTGAGTGATTTATCTTTAATCACGTTATAACACTGTCTTTGAATATTCCAAGTACCAAATATCATGGTGTAGCTCTCTAGAAGAAGATGCTGTGATGGAAATTATTTGAAATGATAGTGTCAGTTGGAAAGAGCATAGGGTAGAAAAAAGAATTGGAAAAAAAATTAGGAAAAATGCCATTAAATTCTAACAAAGCCTGAACCTATTCCATAGGAAGGTATGGAGTATTACCTAGGAAGGACTGATAGAGTCACTATCCTATAATAGACCAGCCTGATAATAGATCAGGCTCTGTTCAGCATTCTACCCACCTGCCATCATACCATTCAGTGTAAGAAGAGGGAGTGCTTGGTCAAGGCATCTTTTTGCAGCTGAAGAAATTGGAAAGAGATAACAGTTGGAGGGAGTCTGTCTCAGTGAATCCTGCACTCACCACAGAAATCAAGTTACATTCATACCATGCATCTCCCAATAGAGCAAATTTTAGATGAATCAAACAGACAATATATTTTTTATAGTCTCTAAATATTAGCCTGTTTCTTTAGTATATTAGACTGATTTTGTGTCACAAAATATTTCTTGTGTTCTGTTGAGTATGTACTCTATGACAGAAGATATTTTTTTCCTTTTCATTTTCTCATAGCAGATCTGTATAGTAATGAAAGAAATCTTCCTCATATCAATGATGCTCTTTTTACCCCCTCTGGAAACAGAATCACTGCAACAAGCTTTTATAGGGAGTGGGAGTGTACCATCTTACCCCCATCTTAATTATATTTTTAAAGTATCAAGTTATTTAAAATTATTTATTCTACAACAAAGATTAAACTAACACATGAAATAAAAATAACAAATATTTATTTTAAGCTGCTAAATCTGAGAATAAGTTACTGTATAACAGTGAATAAATAATACAATTATATTCATTCATTTATTTGTTTATTTCTAGCATATATCTTTCATAAGGCTGAAATTCATAAAGGCAGTGTTATGGTTTAGATCTGGAATGTTCTCCAAAAGCTCATGGGTAGAAGGCTTGGGGGCTTTGGTTAGGCAATTCGATTAAGAGGGCTCCAATCTTGTCAATGAATTTATCCATTGATGTTCTCAAAATTGAATGAACTATTGGAAACTGTAGGAGGTGGCGCCCAACTGCAATCAGTATGTCACTGAAGAGTAGCTTCAAAGGGTGTATTTTTTTTTATTTTTCCCTCCCCCCTCCCTCTTTCTCTCTACTTCCCATAATTCCTGGCTTCCATTAGATGAGAGACCTCTTCTGCCATGCATTATTCTTTAAAGTTTTTTTTTTTTTTTAATAGATACACATAATGTTTGAGTTCATTTTGACATAATTATATAAGCCTGGAATTCAGTACTTTCCTTTTCCCTCCCCTTATTCTGCCCCTGTTCCCTTTTTTCTACTCTACTGATCTTTATTCTATTTATATTTTTTAAACTTGTGCATTAGGGATATGGATAAAGATGAAATTAACTGTAATATATTCATAAATATACATAAAAAGATTTGGTTAGATTAATTCCATCATTCTTCCATTTTCTTGTTGCCTCCTCTCACCCCTTCAATCTCCTTCCTCTACTCCACTGATCTCTCTTCTACTTTTATGGAATCTCACCCCTCCTGTTTTTATTTTTTTTTCTTTATTTTTGTATACCTTCTGCATGTGAGATAAAACATTTTACCATTGACTTTTTAGGTCTAGTTTATATCACTTAGCATGATGTTCTTCAATTCTATCTATTTATCAGCAAATGTTATAATTTCATTGTCCTTTATGATTAAGTAAAACTCCATTGTGTATATATACCTGGGGGAGCATTGATTTCAGTTATGGCCTAACTCTTGTGGCTGCATTTGTGCTAGGAGCTGCCTGTGAGAAGGTGAGGTCAAGATGCCCCAGTTGCTATGCTAATGTTGGCAAGGGGTAGCTGTGTTGGAAGGCTCATGGCTCTATCAGTGGAGGCCTTGAGTTCAGCACCTTCTCCCAGGGATAGGAATTCTGAGCAAAACAAGATGACCATAAAGTCTCGCCAGTCCTGCATCCCTCAGATTCCCTGCTTTGCTGAAACTTTTCCACAGTTAACCTTTTGATGATGAAACCTATATAATAAACATGCTGAGCTAGCTAACTCTGGAGGTCAGTCAAGCCTCACCAGGGGTTGGCAACCCACTGGACCCCAGCTTTTTCTCTCCATATGTGTATGTCTGTCTCTTCTTCATCCTCCTTTGCCCCTCCATGTCTGGTATCTTCTTAATTAGCAGCCATGGGCATTAGAGATGAGAGGATCACAACATATACCACATTTTCGTTATCCATTTGTCTGTTGATAGTCACCTAGGCTGATTCCACAGATTGGGTATTGTGAATTATACTGCTATAAATATTGATGTGGCTGCATGCCTATGGTATATTTATTTTAGAACTTTTGGATATATACCAAGGAAAGGGGAAAGCTTGGTCATATGGTGGTTCCATTTTTCTTTTTTGAGGAATCACCATATTGCTTTCCAGAGTAGGTTGCACTAATTTGCAATCTCACCATCAGTGTATGAGTGTACCTTTTCCCCCACATTCCCACCAACATATTATTATTTGTATTCTTGATAAATCTCATTCTGACTGCCACTTTGAGTTGACTGTAGTGAAATGAAATCTCAAAGTAGTTTTTATTTGCATACTCCTGATTGCTAGAGATGTTGAACATTTTTTTCATATATTTGTTGGTCATTTGTATTTCTTTTGTGAAGTGTCTCTTTAGCAATAATAAATTTCTTCATTTATTAATTGGGTTATTTATATTTTTATTGTTAGTTTTTTGAGTTCTTTATATATTATCTAAAGTGTGGATGGCAAAGATCTTTTCCCATCCTGTAGACTCTCTTTTCATGCTCTAAGTTGTTTTCTTTGCTGTGCATATGTTTTTAATTTGATGCCATTACACTTACTGATTCTGTTTTATTACTTGTGTTTTAGGGATCTGGTTAAGGAAGTTGATACCTGTACCAATATGTTGGAGAACTGGGCCTACATTTTCTTCTAGCAGTTGCAATCTGTGGTCTAATTCCTAGGTCTTTGATCTACTTTGAGTTGACTTTTGTGCAGGGTGAGATAAAGAGATCAAGTTGCATTTTTCTACATATGAATATCCAATTTTCCTAGCACCATTTGTTTAAAAGACTATTATTTCTCCAGTGTATGTTTTTGTCATCTTTGTCAAGTATCAGAGGACTTTATCTATGTGAGTTTCTCTGTTTCTTCTGTTTTATTCCATTGGTCTTCATGTCTGTTTGGGTGCCAGTAATATGCTTTTTTTTTTTTTTTGTTACTACATTTCTGTAGTGTTATTTGAGGTCTAGTATTATGATGTTTCCAGTATCACTCTTCTTGCTCAAGATTGCTTTAGCTATTCTTGCTCTCTTATTCTTTCCAAAAGAATTTTAGAACTATTTTTTAAAATTCTTTGAAGAATGTATTTGGTATTTTGATGGGGATTATATTGAACCTGTTTAATTCTTTTTGTAGTGTTGCCATTTTGATATTAATTCTGCCTATCCAAGAATATGGGAGGTCTTCCTCAATTTCTTTCTTCAGTGTCAAAGTATGACATATTACAATATTCACAAAGCTGTTCAGTCAGTTTAAACAAATATATTACTTTAAATATTCAAAGTTGAAATAATTATAGATTCCATATATAAATAATTATGTATAACATGTTATACACACACACAAACAAATAATAAAGATATATAATAAAGAACAAATAATAGAGATATATCTTAGAGGTCTTTCAACTCCTTGGTTAGACTTCTTCCTAAGTATTTTATTTTTTTTTATGAGATTATTCTGAATGGGATAGTTTTCATAATTTCTTTTCAGGGGATCATTATTAGAGTATAGAAAATTGACTTATTTATGCATGTTGATCTTGTACCCTGCTACTTTACTAAATTTGTCTATTACTCCTAAAAGTCTTCTGGCAGGGTTTTTTGGGTTATCTGTTGGTATAATAAGCTGAGACAAATTTACTTCTTCTTGTCCTACTTGTATTCCTTTAATTTCCTTCTCTTGCCTGATTTCTCCTGCTAGAGTTTCAAGAACTATGTTGGTTAGGAGTGGTGAGAGAGAATATCTTTATCTTATTCCTATTTTTAGAGAAAATACCTCAGGTTTTCTCCATTAAGTATGAAGTTATCCTTGGCTATTTTATATGTAGTCTTTACAATGTGGAGGCAAGTTCCTTCTATCCATAATTTCTCTCATGCTTTAAACATGAATGAATTGCCAGACTTTGCCAAATGGTTGTTCTGCATCTATTGAGATAATCATGTAATTCATGCCCTTAGCTCTATTTATGTGGTGAAATACATTTAGTGATTTGCATATGTTTGCTGTATGTTCTTATCATCTTGACATTTTGCCTCACCTCAGCCCCAAATCTTGAAAGAAACAAGGAATGAAGCTGGCTGGCCATGAAATGAAAGCTCTGAAACTCTGAGTCAAAATAAATCTTTCTTCCTCTAAGTAGTCTTCCTTAGGTATTCTGTCATGACAATAGAATGTCACTAATGCAGGCAGAACTATGTCTGACTTGCTTAATACTTTATTTCTTGTACCTAACACTGAGCCTAGTGTGTAGTATATACTCAATAGAAACACATTGAATAAACAATGAATAATTACATACTGACCAAACTCAACAAAGATAAAGTGTTCTTATTTAATAAAGAAGAATGAAATTATGGCATTTGCTGGGAAATGGATTGAGCTGGAGAATATCATGCTAAGTGAAAGAAGTCAGTCCCCTAAACCAAAGATCAAATGTTCTCTCTGATATGTGGATGCTAACCCATAACAGGGAGGGTAGGGAGATGAAGTATAGAAGTTCATTGGCAAAGGGGAATTAAGGGAAGGGAGGAGGAATGGGAAAAAGAAAGACAGTAGAAAGAAATGGACATAACTTTCCTATGCTCATATATGAATACATGACCAGTGTAACCCACATTGTGTAAAACCACAAGAATGGGATCCTAATTGGAATGGGTTGCACTCTATGTATGTATAATATTTCAAAATACAATCTTCTGTCATGTATATCTAAAAGCAACAAATAAAAAAAGAAGGAATGTTTCTCTGGTTACTTGGAGGTTTTCAGAAGTAGTCTTGTTGAAAAATTAGCAACAAGAAAATGTGAAAGATGAGACATGTGCCAAATGAATCTAGAGATTCAACAAAGCGATATGGAAATTCTAATATGGATTTCTGTATTTTCTCAGTGCACTATTTTCTATAAAATATGGCAAAAAATTGTCTATAAGTATGGCCAGGTAAACCTCGTGCAACACAGTGTTTTATAGTATTGAGCAAGGAATTCTTTGAAAAAAGACAACTAGAAATAAATGCACATATCCAGAGTCCTACTATATATCGAAATCCACACGTCTACTTAAACTAGAATTTTTGTATAAATCAGATTTATTAAAATGGGATAGAAGTTAATGTTTCGTATCTCCTTTTTTGGGGGAAAGATTTTGAACTTCAAAACTAGATACTTTGGATTAAAACCAAATTAGTTTCTTTCAAGATTTGTGTCTAGGGGTATAATTCCTGCATTTATTTTGATTTCCTAACTTATATATCCAATTCAAAATTATCTTTTAAGATTAGTCTTGTTCAGCCATATATCTGCTGTACCTAATCAATTTCATAGTTCACAAGCACCTTAAACTCAACAAATCCACAAATTAATCTATTGTTTTCTCAAATCATCTCACCAGCCTCATTGCAATTTTACCAAATGTATACACTTCCTCTTTTGTCCTAAGTATTAGTTAATGATATTGCCATCTAGTCCTTCAAATCATGCCATGTGTGTGTGTTTGTGTGTGTGTGTCTGTGTGTGTATGTATATATACATACGCACAAATAAACCAAATTCAGTATATATCTCACACTGAATTTGGATTATTTTATGAGACTCAACTCAGGAATTATTCTCTTTCTTGATGTGGCAATGAGCCTTTGGGCCAAAGTGAATTGCCATGTCCATATCCACTATATATTTGTGCCATTAAGCTTATCACCTTATATTTTGGTTATATTTTTATATATCTCCTCTGTTATGTATCTTTATTATTTGTTGACAGAGAAAATAGTCTATTTCTAATTTTTTGTGTGTACATGTGTGTTTTGTTTGTTTGTTTGTTTGTTTTTTAGTACTGGGGATTTAACCCAGGGGTGCTTTACCACTGAACTATATCCCTAGGCCTTTTTTATTTTTTGTTTTGATACAGGGTCTCATTAAGTTGCTTGGAGCCTCACTAAGTTGGCCTTGAACATGCAATCCTCCTTCCTCCAAGTCACTGGGATTATAGGTGTGTGCCACCAAAACCTGCTTGTCTTTATATTTATGATATTGATATACTCTGTTATTGGCAAAGTATGACATATTACAATATTCACAAAGCTGTTCAGTCAGTTTAAACAAATATATTACTTTAAATATTCAAAGTTGAAATAATTATAGATTCCATATATAAATAATTATGTATAACATGTTATACATGCACAAACACACACACACACACACAAACACACATGAACATTTTTATCCAGCTTGCAGTTACATGAAAATATTTAGTGGAGTGTCAGGTTAATAGTGGGTCCTAAAAAATTGTTTGTAAATATAAATATAAATTGAGAAAATTCTGGTACAGAAAATTAGGAACAAAAATATGGCAGTGTAGGAGATTGTCTTGATTTGCTAGAACAGAGGTATATGATGTTGGACCAGATCATTCCTAGGATCTTTAGCTTCATAAAAGGACAGGCTCTATAAGTCCCTTCCGTGTCTAAATGTTGGGCCTTTTAGTTTGTGGTCTGTGTCTATGTGTATTGGTATATACTCACATAAATGGAGATTCCCATTCTTATTTCAAATGAAACTACTATGTCTCAGTATATTAGCAGGTGAGTGTTACCATTGCCAGAATCCAGCATGATATATACAAATTTTGTAGGGGTTAGTAAAGCTCTCTCAGGAGAATACAACAGTCACATATATTTTACATAAATTGATTCTCTTTCTAAATGTATGTTCATTGGTATCATTTTTCTTCAAATGTTCACTCAATCCTGATAAATTTGGAACTGTAAATAAGCTGCAATGGAAGAACTGAATCAGTTTTAAATGACATATGTCAATATTTATAATCCTTTCAGTAAATTTAATGCCACTTCAAATTCCCTAATATATTAATATCCATTCTTGCTGGAAAATAAATGATGTAGAAGCTACAATTCATAAATTTCAATTAGTGTTTTGTGATAAAAACACTGTCAGAGGAATTTATACACCAATTAGTTTGACTAGTTAAACAGTACAGAAGCCCAAATAAATCAACATTTTCTTTTGTGGTGTGTTTTGTTATTTTAGTATAATGTAGATACAGTCAAGCATAGAACAATATGAATTGATGCTTTTTTTTTTTTTTTTTTTTTTTGCCTTTTGGTCCTATTCCCCCCTAGCAAGGAGGTCTAGATGGTAAGGAATCTGGAGAAATACACTGTACATATTTCAGGGATAAATGCATATTTTCGTCCCAAATTAGAAACCAGTTAATTAGAGTTATCTAGATTTCCATGCTAGGACATTTCTGAGTCTCAATAGAAAAAAATGCTGTGCTTATTCAGACCTGCCTTTATTGAAAAGAGAACAGCATAGCAAAGTAGCACCTGTATTCAGATGTTTATCTCAGCCCTATTCACAATAACCAACACATCTAGATGCCTAGAAACAAAGGAATTGATAAATAAAATATGGCACATTTATAAAACAGAGGAATATTATTCAGCCCTCAAATAATGAAATCCTGCCATTTGCAGCAAAATGGATGGAACTGTAATACACTAGGTTAAGTGAAATAGGCAGATGCAGAAAGATCAATAACACACGCTCTCCCCTCATATGTGAATGCTTTTTTGATCTGAATATGGAGCAGTGATTAGTACAGCTTGGGCAGAATGGGGGAGGACAGTGAAAGGAGGCCAGATAGTGGGTACCCAAACACAGTTAAATAGAAGAAATAAATTCTGTGCTCCATGGCACAGTAGGGTGATTAAGGTTCATGATATAGTTTGTGAAAAGCTGAAAGAGAGAAGCTCAAAGATACCAACAATAAAGAAATGATAAGATAAAATGCTCATTACTATGATTTGATGATTGAATGCCATACACGAGTTACATTCTATTATGTACACATTTAATATGCATAGACTTATTATATGCTAATGAAAATCACAAGGAAAAAATGACAAAATTAAAATTAGATGAAAAAGCCGGCCTTTATTCTGGAAGTGGAGAGTGGTTACACACAAACCTCCTCTTGCTTTCCTGTATACTTCCTCTTACCGCCCAACCAAGAGGCAGAGAGGCAGGTGGGGATGGCAAGAATTCAGGCTGTTGATATTAATGCTGTGATACGACCATCCAGTTGGTAATTGCATAGCTAGGAGCAGAGCTTCTGGGTGTATGTATTAATATGTCTTAAGATATAAGAAACAGGATGATTGACAAAGAGGGCTTCTGTTCTCTGTTACCAAGAAATATGTAGTTTATTATGAAGAAAGTCATATCTGATAATATTTATTTTATTGAGAAGCATGAGTGAACAGAAAAGCATTCTCATCAATATTAGAAAAAAAACATTCATGACTTTCTAAAATAAAAACCCATAATTTATTTTGTGAGCTTACCATAGCAGTTTCCAACATATTAACCTAATAAGTATTTCTTCCCCATTATTCTGGAGGCAGTGACTAGATAAATTCAGCACTCAATACACAGATCTTTCCTACCTAAGATGCTGGGAAGTGCATACCTAAAATTGATAATTAATGATGACTAACAATTCTTTTTCTTTGCTTGATAATGTTCCAAAATTTTATTCCTCTTAAGGTTCCAAAAGTATTTCTTAGATTCAGTAATCTCTAACTTTATTTCTGGGGCATAATTCCAGAAAGACAAAATAATTTGATTTTCACAATCCTTCTTTTGAATGGGGAAAAATAACAGAATCCAAAAAAAAAGGAATACCAAAAGTAACAGATTCATTTTCAACTGAGAATTGAGATCCTATAAAGCAGAAAGCATGAAGACTGCCAGAGGATAGAGGGGTGACTGAGGCTCAGTGGAAACTCATTACCACACACTCCCTGGATATAGGTCTCATGACAGGAAGGCTGATTGCACACTAGTCAGTGTCAAAAAGTGTATTACCAATATGCATCCTGAATTGACTCAGAAGCTGGCTGGATTTAGCCTACAAAAATAGTTGTTCAGTGCCTTCCCTGGGGAAAATAATGGCTGACAGTACCAAGTCTCTAGTCAGTCTCTCTCTCTCTCTCTCTCTCTCTCTCTCTAACTTGCCAAGTTCACCTCAAATTTCAGGGTCCTCCTGCTTCTCTCACTTGAGTAGCTAGAACTAGAGGCACACACCACCACACCTGACTTTGTATCAGTTTTAAGAAAGAATATTTACTGAATACTCACTTTGTTGCTAGATACTGACTGTACATCACTAAACATAGAATGTTCTTTCCTCAATACGTGTACTGTCCTGTGAGGAAGATGATCAATAAGCTCCAAAATGCCATCATAATTAGAAATAGGCATTTTGAAGGCAATAGACCAGGTGATAAGAAATCATTTAAAGTATTTTAAGAGAACCTAAGTGGTCTGCAAAGGTGACAATAGAAAATGGGTAGGATAAATGTAGGTCTTCCACTGATGAAGAGCTTTGTCTTCAGCGCCATAGTCACAGAGGCACAGGCGTATACCCCCAGCAACAGATGGTAGAACTAGAAGCCACATGGACTCCATTTCAGCTGGACAATATCATATGATAAGAATTTGGCACCCAAAATTGTTTCATATAATGTTAGTGCAATGAAGAGATAAAGACTATTTTTAATCAGACCATTAAATACTTCAATAATAGAATGAAATAGTTTTGTTAAAGTTAACATATGCTGAAACTAAAATAATGTTTTGTTTGTTTTCCTTATTTCAGCTTCTTTCAGTTATACACAATCACACATAGGTTTTTCTCCCCCAGGGAAACATATACTAGACTTATTTGTTTTCATTTAAAACAGAAAAATAGGAATAATATCTTGTGTTTTGTGTTTTATTTTCAAAGCAATGCTCAAATTAGCACAAATCAAAATTCTAATGTATGTAGTGTGCTTTGACCTGGATATTCAGATAAAAAGTGCTCTATATTTTAAAACATTTATAAATTTTATAACCCTAGTTGGAACTATCCTCTCTACTTTGAGTAGTTATAATCTTTTTGGTCCCTAGGGCAAATGTGGTGAAGCAAGAAACTGAGACAATCTCATCCAGCATGTAACAAAAGCTTCATCCATTTGTGTGTGTGTGTGTGTGTGTGTGTTTAATATCCAAATATTAATACACAAAGGACTCATACTAAACACCAATGGTTTTCTAAATGGAATCAGACATCTTGGGAAATTGACACCAACATATCACCTGCATTGTCTTCCATGTCTAGCATTTATAGGTGAAGGAAATAGACTTAAAAATCACAAATGCTACCTGTTGTTTTAGGGAAAGATTAAGATGGAACGTTTAAGAAGAAGTGATGCAGATTTTTATTATGTAGTTCTAGTTAATGGACAAGACCATCAGAATGTTACAATAATTACCAACCATGCTTTCAACAGTATGAACCATGAGATCTCACAGCTTAAGGAAACTAAAAATGAAAACAAACAACAACAACAGCAATAAAAAAAAAAAACCCAAAACTGAACATCCAATTTTGTATTCCTTTGAAAGACTCCCTCAACAAAATTGAACTCTATAAGCAAGTCTAGAAATAGAAGCCTTATTTTATAACACCTAGAACAAAGTATTCTTCACAAGAAACTTTATCCAGGACCACACATTCTCCATTAGCCTATGCATTCTCAAGGACTCACAAGCTACAGTTTAGTTCTCAGCACTCACTCTGGTGAAGTGCCTCACCATCTCGTTAGCAGAGAAACCCATCTCTTCTACCTTCTATGAAAATGCATCTCACTCATAAAAAATAACACTGAATGGATGAATACTTTATGGTTCAAATATCTCTATATGTTTCAGTTTGTGTATTTATTTATTTGTCAGTAATTCCTTTCATCAACTAAATCAGAATAACATGAACTTTTCATATTCATTCAAATATAGAACTTCCTATAAAGATTAACATTTATGAAAGTTCTTTGAAAGATCTGATTCAACTAAATGAATGTGGAATGTTAACATTCAAAGCAAGTCAGAGCACTGCTAAAATTCATACGATAATTATATAAATGGCTACACAGAAGACTGTTCTTCAATTTGATATAAAGAAAGGCTGTCTAACCGGAGCTGCAGGAAAAGTCCATTCCTTGCTTTGAATATTCAATAAAAAATAGATATTTAAAATCATATAGGAAAAGCAATTGATTATTTTCTGACAATTTTTTCTGGAAATTAAATACTACTTATTAAATTATTCTGGAATGAAAGTTAAACATAATTATAACAAAAAATAGAATTTGTCAAATACATAGTTGCAAGTAAAAGTATCATGTTGAAGCAAAATTGAATATGTTTTGAAGCAAAATATAATATATTTGATTAACATTGAATAGCTCTGAGAATTCATGGTTTAGCTTCAGAACATGTCAAAGAGACAACAGGTAGAAAATAAAGGAATGATAAAACCAAGATTATGTCACTGTCTTAGTCCATTTTTCTTTACCACAGCAAAATACCTGAGACTGAGTACTTAAAAAGAAAAGAGATTTGTATTGGTTCATGGTTTTGGTCCAAGGTCTAGAAAATGCACCCAGCAATGGCATTATTATTGGCAGAGTCCAAGGCAGTGCAAGGTATCATATGGCAAGAGATGAGGAGCGTGTGTGTGTGTGTGTGTGTGTGTGTGTGTGTGTGTATATCTTCTGGTCTTCCTTTTTTCTTATAAAATCACCAGTATTCAATCCTGGGTGCCCCACCCTAACAACTTTATCTAATCCTAAACACATCCCCCAAAGACTCCACTTCAGACAGCATATTCTAACTGGGTTTCTGCCCTCCTGAGATCTTACAATGGGATTAAAATTTCAGTGCATAAACTCATATCCAGTCTGAGCCACCATGTACTTATTGTCACCTGTTTTAGTCAACTTTTTCACTTCTGTGACTAAAAGAACTGACAAGAATAATTTTAGAGGATGAAAATTTTATTTTGGGGCTCACAGTTAAGAGGTCTCAGTCCATAGAACATGGGATCCATTCCTTAAGGATGGGGGGGAGGCTGAACATCATGGCAGAAGAGTGTGGCAGCAGGAAGTAGCTTAGATGATGATAAGAAAGGAGACATGGAGAATTCACTCATCAGATACAAAATGTATACAAATATATACAAAATGTAAGCATACCTCCAATGGCCCACCTCCTCCATCTACACCCTACCTGCAGTCAATACCCAATCTGTTAATCCTATCAGAGGATTACTTCACTGATTGGGTTAAGGCTCTCATAACCCAATCATTTATCCTATAAACCTTCTTGCATTGTCTCACACATGAGCTTTTAGGGGACAACTCACATCCAAACCCTAATACCATCATACTGGCTATTGACTGCTAATAGTCTTCACCAGTAAGTTTTGATGAACCCAAACTTTTCCATTACCATCCTCAAGTGAAAGACCTACTAGGAACATTCAGTTGGCTGGGTCAAGTCAGATCACTATTATAGCCATGTTAGAATCAGGGTAAAGTATACCAGTCCCCTTGAGCTTTTAGGATGAGCATTTTACACTGAGCTCACTTATGCTTCTCCATAATAAAAGAAGTAGCTGGATATAAAATCAACACCCATAAATCAAAGGCATTTCTGAACATCATCGACAAATCCTCTGAAAGGAAAACTAGGAAAACCACCCCATTTAAATAGCCTCAAATAAAATAAAATAAAATACTTGTAATAAATTTAATGAAAGAGGTGAAAGACCTCTACAATGAAAACTACAGAACACTAAAGAAAGAAATTAAAAAATACCTTAGAAGATGGAAAGCTCTACCTTGTTCTTGAATAGGCAGAATTAATATTGTCAAAATGACCATACTACTCAAAGAACTAGACAGATTCAATGCAATCCCAATCAAAATCCCAATGACATTCCTCTTAGAAATGGAAAAAGCAATCATGAAATTCATCTGGAAAAATAAGAGACCCAGAATAGCCAAAGCAACCCTTAGCAAGAAGGGTGAAGCTGGTGACATTACTATTCCAGGACCTTACCAGACCTTAAACTATACTACAGAGCAATAGTTAAAAAACAAAAACAAAACAAAACAAAAAAACAGCATGGTATTGGCACCAAAATAGACCTGTAGACCAATGATACAGAATAGAGGACACAGAGACTAACCCACATAACTACAATTATCTTATATTAGTCAAAGCCACCAAAAATGTACATTGGAGAAAAGATAGCCTCTTCAACAAATGGTGCTGAGAAAACTGGAAATCTGTATGCAACAAAATGAAATTAAACCCCTAACTCTCACCGTGCACAAAACTCAACTCAAAGTGGATCAAGGACCTAGGAATTAAACCAGAGACTTTACTCCTAACCAAGAAAAAGTAGGCCCAAATCTCCATCATGTCCGATTAAGCCCCAGCTTCCTTACTAAGACTCCTATACCACATGAATTAAAACCAAGAATCAATAATTGGGATGGATTCAAACTAAAATGCTTCTTCTCAGCAAAAGAAACAAAGGAACAATCAGTGAGGTGAATAGAGAGCCTACAGAATGGTGGCAAATCTTTACCACAAGCACTGATGATATAAAAAGTGCTCAAAACCTTAACACCAAAAAACAAAACAAAACAAACAAACAAACAAAAAAACAATCCATAAATGGGCCAAGGAACTGAACAGGCACTTCTCAGAAGAGGATATACAATTGAACAACAGGCATATGAAAAAATGTTTAGCATCTCTAGCAATTAGAAAAATGCAAATCAAAACTAAGATTTCATTTTACTTCAGTTAGATGGCAGTTATCAAGAATGCAAACAACATTAAGTGTTGGCAAGGATGTGGGGAGAAAAGCACACTAATACATTGCTGGGAGGACTGCAAATTGGGGCAGCCAATATGCAAAGCGATATGGAGATTCCTTGGAAAACTTGGAATGGAAATACCATTTGACCCAGCTATCCCACTCCTTGGTTTATATCCAAAGGACTTAAAAACAGCATACTACAGGGACACAGCCATATCAATGTTCATAACAGCACAATTCACAATAGCTAAATTGTGGAACCAACACAGATGCCCTTCGGTAGATGAATAGATAGGGAAATTTTGGTGTATATATACACATGGAACATTACCCAGCATTAAGAGAGAATAAAATTATGGCATTTGCAGGTAAATGGATGGAACTAAAGAATATAATGCTAAGTGGATAAACCAATCCCCAAAAAACAAAGGCCAAATGTTTTCTTTGATATGAGAATGCTGACTCATAATGCAAGAGGTGGGGCATGGGAGGAATGGAGGAACTTTAGATAGGGAAAGGGGAGGAAGAGGAAGGGAGGGGGCAAAGGGGTACGAATGATGGTGGAATGAGTTAGACATCATTACCCTAAGTACATGTATGAAGACACGAATGGTGTGAAAATACTTTTTGTACAATCAGTGGCTTGAAAAATTGTGCTCTATATGTATAATATGAAATGAATTGCATTCTGCCATTGTGTATAACAAATTAGAATAAATAATTTAATTTAAAAAAGAAAAGAAATATGTATTCTGGGCAGTCTCAAACTACCATCATCTAATTCTTTATAATTTCTTGAATATTCTTCTCATTTACATAGTAACACAAAGTACTCCTACATTTCAAAATGTAAACAGACAAATTTTTGTGCATACAGAAAGTGTGCTCACATTTTCCTCCCATGAACTGTCAAAAATCTCAACAATTATTGCATTTAGCTTTGGGTGTCATTCCTTCCTCTGGTTCATAAACCTGTCTTGATATTGTGTAAACTATGGAGAAAATTGTAAAGTTAACTCAGCCAAGAGAACTCTCATAAAATCCTTCAGAAGACAGAAGAAGAAAGAGAAGGAAAATTACTTAAGATGTGCAAATCTATGCATAAGCTCCATATTCTCTACCAGTTTCTATCAAAACTGGTTTGCATTACATCATAAATTCCCTTCAGTTAAGTAACAAATTCAAAGCCTGTTGGTATTGACCCATATTAAATTAATGCATTGCTCTTTGAAATTTTTATGATCTACAATATCATGAAAACTTCTTGGCAGTTTTTATGATACAGGTTGAGTAACCCTTATTCAAAATACTTGGCTCCATAAGTGTCTTAAGTTTTTTTTTTTTTTTTTCAGGATTTGGAATGTTTGCATATACTTAATGAGATATCTTTAGAATTGGACTCAAGTATATAAATAAAATTCAGTGATGTTTCATATACATTTTATATTCATAGCCTGAAGACTATTTTATGTGATATATTTAGTTCATCTGCATTTTGATTGTGACCTGTTACAAGAGAAAAGTTGTGGGATTTTCCTACTTGTAGCATCATGTCAGCACTCGAAAAAATTTAGGATTTTGGAACAATTTGTATTTTGGATTTTTGAATTAGGAATGGTAGGTATGTAGGGAGTCTACCATAAATAGTGGACATTTAGTCACGCGCAAACTAGTATAGTTGAGATTGTTTTCGACAGGGGAATGTTAAAATACTATCATATAGCATCATGCAAATAGTAAGTTATATATAAGGTTGGTCTTAAAGAGTTTAGTGGTTGGAGATGTGCAGATAGTTTACATCAACCGAAAGCAATAGACCGCAGCCTACTCTTCTTATCTCTTTACCCTCTTTCACCTACACCCCATGTACCCCATCTTTATCTAATATTAATCTGAGCTCAGGGTGTTTTGTTTGGTTTGGTTTTAAGTTGATGCAGGGAGTTGAATATGGACACTATTAAAAAACAGAGTGTGAATATCTCTCTTATACACATTTCATGACACATTTAAGAAGCACTGGACAGAAATTGAAAACAATATCCTTCTCACACTTGTTTTCTATTATTAATGTCAGGAGTCATTCATCCATTCCATTAATAGCCATCTACCTCTCCACCTATCTATCATAATCTATGACTATTTTCACTTCCTTCTTGTTCTTATCTTTTCCCCATTTAAATATGTCAAAAGATCGTAAGTGTTCAGTAAGAGAGTGATTTATAAAAATACAACCAAACCACAGTCCTGTCTCAAATGGTGAGGCTGGCCAGCATATGCAACTAATTCTCACAGAGGCATTCTGGAAAACCAGTGACAAGATTGGGACTCTGGGCTAGCCCCAGGGCAGTCAGCAGTGGTAGACTGCTACACACAGCCTCATGTGTAAAGTTCCTGAACTGACACAAAGCTTAATGGAAATGAACCTTGACGATGTGGCCAATCGAGTGTAAGTGACATCCTTCCTGGCATGCCACGATGATTTTTACTTTCCTCTCTTGAAGGCATAATGCTTCCTATGGGAAACCCCAACTTAAAATGCCATTGTATACTTAGACATGAGATTTACCAATCCTGGATATGATAGAGGTGAAATAGGGACCATAGAAATAGGTCCCTCCCAGTCCTCACACTCTACACCTCTCACCAACCCATTGAAACATGAATGTAACTACACCAGTTTCATCTGACACAGTGCCAGACTAATAGAATATCTTATGAAATTAAAATGCAACAAGTCTGTGAAAGATGAAAACTGGCACCAGTCATTTCACATTTATTACTTATCTATTACAGTGAATCACATTTTTTAAGTCTGTGGAGAATAGTAATAATAATAAAAAGGACATTCTTTACCATTCCTTCAGGACCTGCAATTTAGTTGAAAAGATAAAATATATAAGAAAATAATCACAATAGTTATCATAGCTCCTAATGTCCAAGAGTTGTAAAGATAGACAATGCTCTAAAAAGGAATAGTTGTCATGGCAAAGCAAAGAAATAAATAATCTAAATTTAACATTGTTTTGCTTTCAACAAAGATGATCTTATTCCACATGATGAAGATGACAGGACTGATACATGATCAGTATGACCTGAACTTCTTATATCTGAGTTGCTTTTCTAATAGTAGAAATGTGTTAAGTAAACCTTATGCTACTGTTTCTTTTAAATGAATTATCAACTATGAGAGGCTTCTGTCCAAGTGAGAAAGATAATCTAAGAAACAGGATAAGTTGGGGCTGGGGTTATGGCTCAGCGGTAGAGCTCTTGCCTAGCAGGTGCAAGGCGCTGGGTTCAATCCTCAGCACCACATAAAAATAAATAAATAAATAAATAAATAAATAAATAAATAAATAAAAATATATATTATTTTCTTATATATTTTATCTTTTCAACTAAATTGCAGGTCCTGAAGGAACGGTAAAGAATGTCCTTTTTATTATTATTATTATCCCCAACAGACTTAAAAAATGCAATTCACTATAATAAATAAGTAATAAATGTGAATATGTGAAAAAATTATATATATATATATATATATATATATATATATATATGAGATAAGTCAAGCCTTAAGAAGCTGCTTACCAGCTCAGCTACTGGTATAGGTAAAAAAGAGATGAAGTTTGGAGAGAATGCCACTTGACTTGTATTAAAGTGAAGCACAGCTCTGTATTAAAGTGAAGCACAGCTCTATAAAGGAACAGTTTTCATGGAAAAGCAAAGAAATAAATAATCTAAATTTAACATTGTTTTGCTTTCAACAGAGATGATGTTATGCTTACCCAGTGGACCAGACTGATAGGCGGCATATGGTTTGTTAGAATATGCATGAAATTAACGTAGTATTTAAGACAAAGTGTAATAAATGTTTTCATAGTAATTGTAGAGCATTAGAAGAGCTTATAGGACAGTAAGCAAGCCACACTTGGAACCAGGAGGACATGCCAGGAAAAGTTCTATAGAGAAGAAATGCCCTGAATTTATGTTGCTTGAATTACATTAACAAGTACTCTTTCTTAGTATGACTGCAGCTCCATGCTAGCCCAATTCAATCCATACAAGAATTCTTTTTTACTGATGTAGGCATATAGAAGATGAAAACGTTCTCCAGGTCATGGGTTAGTGAAGATCTGATCTCAGTTCAATCTTATTAGAAATCCTGGCGTTATTATATTGCCCACTCATGCAGTATTAGAGCTAGGTAAAGCTAGACATGAAAATGAGGAGAAGCAGAAGCAAGGAAGACTATCTCCAGCAGAAAATGGAAAGTCTGTTGCTTTAGAGGTAAGAAAATGTGTTTGAAGGAAGCATTAATATAGGAGATAGAAGTGTCAAGAAGGGAGGCTCACGTGGTATACAGATACCAATTTATAGAGTGCTATACAAGGTACATTAACTATATCTAACCTATGATCAATGTGTCCACTTAAGGACTGGAAGCAGGCATGTCATGAGCTCAGGAATATTTTCTGGTGGCAGTTTGGAGAACGGCTTGTATAAGGAGTGGGATAAGTCAGTAATAGAGATACTATAGGAAAGCCATTACTATAAACATGTGTGATATTATGGTGGAATAGACCTGAGTGTGGTAGTGGTGCATTAAAAGAATACATGACTTTCAGAGTGATTCAAATGGTATGCTCAAAAGAGATCATGAGGTTCATGTAGTAGGGAAAAGAAGAAAGAAAGAAGTCTTTTTTACTAGCTTTGGGAAACTACATGTAAAATGGTCTGACTTAATGAGAAAGGAGATGTTGAAGGATGAACTAATCTTGGCATTGTGATTTTTCCAATAGTTGCAGTCTGCTATGATTTGTCTAAGGCAATAGATCCAGAGTTAACTAATATGTTCAGTTGCTAATAGCCTAGAAACTGATATGGGCTAACCCAATTTCCCTTTTGTACTTCAGTGCTTAATATGGTTCTCCTTCAAAATAAATAGATGGTAGTGTCATAGCCCATGAAGCACATATATTTCTTAAATGAGGAAAGACATTTCTTGAAGAATGTATATTTCTTGAATTCCTAAAACACAGAAATAGTAAGAGAATACATGCACTGAGAGAGTGGCTTCTCAGGGAGTGTGTCCTGAAATGTATGGGTTGAAGTTATCTGCAAAGTGTGTCACCCATTTTCTGAAGGACTATCTAGCAAAGTTTGTGTGTAAGTCAGCTTTCTGTCACTGTGGCCAATATACCTGACAAGAACAAATTATAGGGGAATGATTTAGTTTGGTTCATGGTTTCAGAGAATTCAGTTCATGTTCAGCCAACTCCATTGCTCTGGATCTGAGGTAAGACCATCATGGTGGAAGGGTGTAGCAGAGGAACACTGCTTAGTCCATGACAAGTGGAGAGAAGGCTCAGGAGGTGGGGAGAGATAGAGAGAGGGACAGAGGGAAAGGAAGAGGGAGAGAAGAGAGATAAGAGAAGAAAAAGGTACTAGGAAGAAGATGATAAACCTTTCCAGGGCATGTCTACCTCCTTAACCAAGGTCCTACCTCCAGTAGTCTATTCAGCTAACAATGGGTTAATTCACTAATGAGGTCAAAGCCCTCATAATTTAATAATTGCTTAAAAGCCCTACTTCTTCATACACATGAGACTGGGGGGACATTCCAAATCAAAACCACAACACTCTGGAATGATACAGTGCCATATAAGCTATATTTTCCAGAAATGATTAAGTCTGTAGCAGTGACACAATGTGAGAATTTCATGCAAATTCACTAGTGACCCAATTGTTTTTGGCTACAGCAGTTTTTGACTGCCCTTATAACATGATTGTCAGTTAACAAAACATCTAGAAGGAAAATTAACTCTCTTTCATAGGTATTTGTTTCATGACCTTAGCTGCAATACATTTTTGGTATAATTCTTGTGTTTTCAGGAGTCTACCAAAGCAAATTCAGTACTGATATCATAACTCTGTTCTTATTCCAATAGTTAATTTAAGATGTATAAGATGAATAACTTTGGACTCAGCCAAATGGCAATGTGATATCCAAATAAAGTATTGGATTTATATTGGGATAATGAAGAAAGAATTGGGGAAAGTCTGTGACCATAAATAATGTATATTCATGTGAAAGTCAACTGGTGATATGCCATCAAGTACAAGGGAAATTTCCAAAGTTATTTAAACATTGAAGAGTGTGGGTGAATCAATTTTCCTTAGGGTATTTGTTACTATAGGTAGCATCAGTGGTGTGAGATGTTGAGAGTAAATAAATGTTCTTATGCTCCCATGGTAGGAAGCATATTTACAAAGCTACCATTGATTTAGCTTCAGTTACATAATCTATCCAATTAATTTATATAATTAAAATAAATGTTATTTCAGAAGTAGTTTTGATAATACATAATTTGTATGTTTCAGAATTTTTTGTGGTTATATTTTATTCTTTAAACAAATAATTGGTATAAAATATTTGGATACATATACATATACACAATGTGTATGTTATTTTTCTTTAGTTGCTATTATAATTTTTACTACTATTATATTTGCAATAATTTAATAAACAGTATAATAAAAATAATTTAAATAAAACTACTTGTCCTCAAAACCTTTAAAATCATAGATATTCTATGTCTCATGAAAACTTTTGAGTCGTTGCTTGACCCCTAAGCTATTGACACAAATTAAAGAGTTTTGGATATCTTCTTTTAAGCATTCTTTTGTAATATAAGAAAACCTTAAATTGTCCCCAAGGTAAACCCAAATGATGAATTACCAGTTCTTGATAACTTTTAGACCATTTTAAAGTGACTATTTTGGCAATAGATATTTGAAAATAAAATTAATTTTTAGAAACAGAATATCAAAGGAAAACATTTAATCAAATTATTAATAGGGGCAGGGAATATTTAATTCTTAAATACAGGATCTTTGGAATTGACACAAGTTTGAATCCTGGCCTTTCCACTTAGTAGTTCTACAATCTTGAAATATTAGATGATTTGTGGGTTACATGCTCAAACAGCAGTTGTCAGAGAAATGCTGACCTTAGGACTCATGGGGTTATAAGCTCGCAGAAACTCATGCTCTTCCTTATGTCAATCTTCTTGGCCATATGTATAGGAGCTGGGATAATGCCATTAGGCAAATATCTTGCGGTATATGACAAGATATTTGGAGCAGTTGGTTGACAATTTCTCTATTAACATATTTCAAAAATGAACCATAAACTATATAATTTAATGGAAAAGATATAAGGTAATATTCTGCTATTATTTAATCATAAATAATGATGTAGGATCATTCCTTTATCTATTACCAAATTCAATTAAAATATAAATATGTCAAGATTGAGGTAGATGAGAACTCACCCATAACCTATATTCAGAATTAATTTAGTTTAATTGCTTACTGAATGACAAACATAGTTTAAAGCCAACAGTAGGGATTTCAGTGTTCTGAGATGTCAAATACCAACCCCAGGAAACCAAATTTGTTCATTTTTGTAATTACATTTTGAGTGTTAAATGATTCCATTAAATGAAGTGCCACAAATTAAGTTTTGAAATGAACTGACCTGAACAACACACTGAACATGCCTGAGGCATCAAACAGGTTTCTATTTTATTTTTATTCCCTTTTATTTGGGAGAATGATGTGACAGAAGAATCTTTACTGATTTTTGAATACCAAATAAATTAGTCATGGCTGGAATGGCACTTCAATCACTTTCAGTGAGCAGACTCTGCCCTCAAAGTTCACCTGCTTATAACTTTACTCAAAACTGCAGCTAGCTGGGAATAAGCTGCTCCAAATGCTGAGGAATTCAGGATGCACTGTTGTTAGAACCTAGGCAGGGTTGGTGTCATGTGAGCACTCAGAGGTCTTGGTCCCAGCATGCCCCATATTCATCCACTTTATGAAGCTAATGAAAGGATTAAAGAAAGAGAGGTGGAAAAAAAGAATATATATATATATATACTAACAAGCATTAAGCATTATTATGTGCTGATAATTCTACTAGCTGCCCTTATCACTATCGTGCCAGTTAAAGCATTATCAAAATCTAAGGGAGTAGGTCTCTTTACAGGGGACAAAAGTGATTTAGGAATCTGGGCTAAATTATGGAAGGACAATAGAATATAAATGGTAGAAGATAATGAGTTCACAGTTCCAAGTGGTGAACTCAACAGGTGATCATCTACAAAAAACATACAGTTATCTCCTGGTTGTTTTGGAGTGGACATTTTAAACTATAAAAGGGAACCTCTTCTCCCAGCTTGACACCAAGAGCCTTCTGTTTAACTCAATAGAAACTTGTTTTCTCTCTCTTTCTCTTTCTGTAGAATTTTGTTGTAACACTTAGCTCAACACCCCTGTATTTGGTCCTCATCCAAAACATCATCCTTAGAAAGATTAGATGATTGATGAAATTGCATCAATCCATAAGGAAAAGGTGGCACCAGGTTGTTCTAACAGAAGTGGGTTCATCTTAAGTGAGTCGTTTCTTTCTTTATTTAAGGAAATGCCTAATGTCCAAATGAGGACTATGGGACAATTTAATCCCAAAGTATGATAAATGTTAATTTGAAGATTAAAGTTCAAACCAAGGATTACAAAGGAGACCACTGACACCAAGCAGATTCCCCTCAATGATCATTTTCCTCATTTTTCAGATGAGAGAGGCAGAAGTTATATAAGAAGCATATAGCTTGTAAGTAATGAGTTTGAATACCAATCCAATGCCAAAGTTCAGCCTCTTTTCACTATCCAACTATTCTAACTGATACTGGTCTTGAAAATCAGGATCAGGTCCTTGTTTCCCCTGTGCTGAAGATTAAACTCTCAAGAAACTCCCAGGTAAGAGCAAAAAGTAAATTTTATTTAAAATACAGAATGCGGAGAGAGAGAGAGAAAAAGAGAGAGGGGGTAAGAGAGAGAAAGACTCCTCCAGAGAGGAGGGGCCCCTCAAAACTCTTACTTGAGGGAGTGAATGTGTTGCCCCCTTATAGATTTTAGGTTTCCTTTCTTCTCATGCCTACATGACCAAAAGCAACCAAAAGGCAGGAAGAGAGCCAACCAAGGGTGATTGCTTGTGTTGGAAAGTATAATCCTTACCCTTCCCTGGAGGGTGTTAGCAATCTGTTGATGGTGAAGTGCTATCTACCTATTTTCTTTTCTTTGATAATCAGCTACCTGCCCTTTGTCTCTGTCTCACAACCACTCTATTGAAGATTAGCTTGCCATTGCCAAAACAGTGTCTGATGCTGACAGCCATAAGGAACTTCAGTTTTCCTTTGTAAGGTCCTTGACTTTCCAGCATCACTAGGAATCATTGGCTTTATTACTTTCTTAACCCTTATCAGCTGGGTAGCTGTGGGGGCAACACTGTGAAGATTCCCATTGCCTCTTTTGGTAAGTACTCAAAGTGGGAGCTCAGAAAAAAACTGCAAATTTCTGAGTAGATCTAACATGCAAAGGTAAATATATAATTGTCCGTTTAAATTTCTTTAACTGCCTATATTTTGGGGCAAACCGAGTATATCATAAACAAGTATTGCTGCATCACTTACAGAGCACATTCTACTAATTAAAACAATGGATAGTGAAAAGTAAGTCAACAGTATGGCCCTTTAATTAATAAAAGAGTTTTTAAGAAAAAAAGTCTATATATGGAGCTGGAGCTGTGGCTCAGCAGAAGAGCGGTTGCCTAGCATATGCAAGGCCCTGGGTTCGATCCTCAGCACCACATAAATAAATAAAATAAAGGTATTGTGTCCAACTACAACTAAAATATAATTTTTTAAAAGTCTATTTAATTTGCTGATCAGTTTTTGAGGCATTTTGGTAGTAGAGTAAGGTGAAGAAAATTGCTTTAAGGAAAACCAGGAGTGTCTTTGGCCCCTCATTCTGACAACACTTGGAAGTGAAGGCGCATAGGTAAGGCAGCTGCAGAACCACTTGGGCAGCCATTTCCTTTCCAATTTCTCAGGTAGCTTTTTTGTTCTAGGTGTTTCAGAAGCATGGGGGTAGTTAAAGGTATCCTGATACAGGTACTTGAGAGAGAATGCAGTTTAGAACTCGCTAGCTATATTTTCCTGATTTTTAATTACCCAATGTAAAAATCACCAAAATAGTTTAACAATTGTGTTTAAGCACATGGTTTTTCTTTTTGAAATTTGATTGAATTAAATGTTTATTTATCCAAACAAGCATACTCATTATAATGCTGTCCCAGAAGAGTAAGCTGACGGAAGTAAGACCTTTGACAGAACTTCTTATTATTTTTCTCAGCAGACAGAAGCTACAATTCTAAAATCACATGCTTTGGTTAACCCCATTTGAAATGTGTGTTCACTAAACAAAACTTCAGCACATGGGGTATTCTAAGAGTCCTTACTAAATATGTGTTTTTTAAAATCTCAATTTATCAAAATCCAATCTAATTATTTCACCAACTTCTTCTAGTGAAAGACATCACCAAGAGAAGTGAGAAGGAGCAGAAGATATGGGTACATCAAATCTTGTGAAAGCACTATGTCTTTTTGTGGATCCAGAGAGTTGCACTGTTTTTGTTATTTTTTAAATTATTATTAATAATTAATTAATTTTTGCACCAGGGACTGAACCCAGGGGTGCTTAACCACCAAGCCACATCCACAGCCATTTCTTATATTTTATTAGAGACAGGGTCTTGCTGAGTTGCCAGGGCCTCTCTAAATTGCTGAGGCTGGGATTAAACTCACAGTCTTTCTGCCTCAGCCTTGTGAGTCACTGGGAGAATTGCACTGTTTTTAGGAGAATTGTCCATTTATAAGATTAGCAATGAGCACCTTTGTTCATTCAGACTAGCAATATTTGTTAAAATACATATAGGAATATTTCTGTGTAAATCCAAATTAAGCACTTTAACTGCATATTTGTGAATGTAATTTAGTTAAGAATGCAAAGAAATAAAAACAGAATACAAATTTTCAGGACACTAAAATGCTAGCTTAGAATAATCAATATTAATGCTAAAAGGCTAAATTATATGGCAACTTTTTATGTTGTTTGAAAATGCCCCAAATTATTCTCATTATGATAGGATAAAATAATATTTTCTGAAAAGTATTTATACTTAATTTTTCTGGCAATTTTTATATGTTTTACATATGTATACAATGAATCTTAAAAAATAATAGTCTAAAAACTGTATATGTGTGTTATATATACTCATATAGACAAAAATGATTATATATCTACTTATCTATCTTCATTTTAATATACATATGTACACAGTTGATATATCTGAAATCATCCTCTATATAATATCAAATAACATTGGATTAAATTGATTATGTAACTACATGTTCTAGGTTCTGATAGACAAATTTTTCTTGTTGAATTGAATTTCTCTTATTTTGGATGGTAGACAGGAAGCAAAGTTGTGGTTTGATTTGATAAATTATAAAGCCTATAGGAAAAATCTGCAAATCAGCCAGTCCCCACCCCAGAGCCCCCCACTCCTGAAAGTCTCTGAGCCCTTTCCCTTCATCTGCAAAATCAAAATGCGGCTCTGAGGCATTCGGTGGGCTGTGCTCAAGACAGCTGCCCCTAGACTCCAGGGAACAGAGGGTGTAATCGCCAGTCCCCACAAAGAAAATGCACAAGGGGGAAGGTGCTACAACCTCACCAAGAAAATAAAGAGCCTGGCGACCACCCCCATCCTTTCACTCCCCCAACAAGACTGAATCTCCCCCACAAAGATGGACAAAGCTCTTAATAGAGAAATTGGAAAACCTGACAGTCTTTAGGGAAAAGGGGCCTCTTGGAACGTGAATCTGCCCTGGGGCAAATCTACTTTACATAGTCATGGTAATTATTTTATATGATTATTTCTCTTTAATCATCATTAGTATTAGCACATTTTAATATAGAAAAACACTGTTTCAGGTTTGCTTTTTTTTTCCAGAAAGATCACTGTAAAATACTTTTAATAACATTCAGAAATCAATAGTAAATGTCATTTCTAACTGCAGTTCCCTAAATTAATTTTTGGTATGTGTAGTTTGCTCTATTTTTCTTCAAGTAACAGAAACAAACAAAACCTCATTTCCCCATTTATGATCTGGTTCTGCAGCTTTATGTGAATTCAGATAATATGTATAATATGAATGATCAGATGCTTTTCAAGGGAGATAGAAGAAAATATTTCTACTAATGTATTTTCTAAACTTATTTCCACACAACTCTCTTTACTGAGTTGCTTATAAAATTAAGCTTTCAGTAAGTAAACATCTGTGCATAAAATAAGTACTTCTGTATATCACAAAGGAATTCAGGCTTTCAATATTCAATAATTTCTACATTTTGTTGCTTTTAGCATCTGTTTTAAAAAGTAATTCTGAAAAGCTTACAAAGATGATACATTTGGCAACATTTGTTAGCACTGCTGCTTCTTGAAGTCTGTGTTCAAGTCACAAAAAAGTCTTCATTAATCATTTCCCTCATAGTGCCTATTATGGGAAAGTCTGAGTCATGTTCATGAAGTGGAAGAAGTTCACATTTGCTGACTTCTCTATCCAATAGGATTTTATCATTTTAATGTGTAAATTTCCAAATGATTTCTTTAGAAATCTTTTCTCAAATGGATATTTTAATCAGATCCTGCCTTTGGAACTTGACAACAGGAAGTACACTTGCATTGAAAGGCAACACCAGAAGAAAATGAAAAGAGAATTAAAAAGTAGCCCTGTGGATAATGGAAACAGGAAGAGCAGTAGCCCAGTATTTGACTCGGAGCTGTGACCTGGCCCCAGGTCTTTATCTTTTGCCATTGACTTGCCCCTTTGGATGTGGTTTGGATCCTGGTGGCTAGGTTACAGAATATCTTTCTCCCTCTGGGTGCTGACAGGATTTCCCACTTCTTCTGTTTGTTCCACACCTGCTCCCTGTTGTCTGGAATCCATCTGTCTACAGCACTGTCTGGCTGTCTCCCATGTGTATATACTAGGGTTCTGCAGCACTTCATAAACATATCACAGCAATAAAAGAAATCCAAGAATCTCTACCTGATGCTGCCAGCAGTGTATTTTCTCAGGGAGAAGCCTCCATGTTGCCTCTAAGTTACTAGAACTAAACGCTTCTCTAGTGAGGCACCTTACCTTTCTACAACTCCATTTTCTCCAGTCGTCTTGTGGCGATAGACTCTGACTTTTTAAAAAGAGTAAAAAGTGCTTGTCTAAATTGTTACTGTAATTTTTGCTCCCTTAGAATAGTGTTAGGTGGTACCAGAAGACAATTCTCTTCTTGGTGGTGGATTTCTATGTCATTCTAAGCACTGTCCAGCAAATATATAGAGGTGCTGAAAGTGCAAAGACAGTAATCTTTAGAGGTGGTGAAATTAGGACTCCATAAAGGTTATCACTTTTCATTCAGGATAGCATGAATGCATAGCCTCAGAAACTCAAGTGACCCAATCTTTGAGAGCAGATAAGATGATACAGTAAGACAGTTTACACTGGCAGTTTTGCAAATAGGAAATTCTATTCTTCTCTGCAATCTGTCATCGTTAATAGGTAAATTGATTTTACCACTTACAATAATTTTATAAGATAAATAGGGCTGGTGTGGTCTAGACTAGGACCATCTATGATAAACCATGCAAATTATCAATCATTGGTTATGTTACCTTGAACTGGTTATTCACTTTTTTGAACTTCATTTTGTTTCTGTAAAAATGGGTGATTTTGTTTTTGATTTTGTTTTAAATTCTAACTTCTTAGGGAAACTAATAATTAAACAAGAAAGTATTTACTAAATACATTGATTAGCAGTGTTCAGAGAACCAGTGCATATATACTTGGTATTATTTCTTCTGAGTGAACAATTTACATTGTTTCATTAATTACTTCCATTCCTGAATTTCTGTTCTGCTAATTATCTGCTCCTCACATTTAAAACTTTCTTGATCATCTGTATTGTCTGCAAGGATTTAGGACTTTCTCAGCTGTTACATTAGGCAGCAAATAGGGTGATTCTAAATAGCACATTATTAAGCCAGGTCATATGTTAGAAGACCAAACAATTCACAACATAAAACTTTTTATATTTAGCATTAGGGAAATTGGAGCATTTTATTGTAAAATGTTTCAGAAAACAAAATAGCTTCATCTTTTCTTCCTTGTAGATATTTTGACCTCCTTCACAGGGTTATTGTGATGATTATCTAATAAAAATTGTTGTAAAATGCTTTCAAAAATAAAGTGCTATATAATTGCTTAATAATAATAATAATTAGGTTTGAGTCCATTATCACACAGAACAATTGCCACCAAGATAGCAAATAATTTAATTGTTTTGCATTCCTTTCTTAAAGACTTTTCATATTTTGTCTTGGGACATTTACCCTGCTACAGGGCTTTCTCTAACTGCACTGATATCACAGAACTCCTAGAGGGCTGCAAAACTGCTGAGATCCTCCTCCCTGAAGCAGTTGGTTAGATACTACAGGCTGGCTCAGAAACCACAATGGAATTAGTTGCCCAAGTTCTCTGGGCTGAATTGTACATTGGTGAAAATAGTTCTGCTTTATGACAAGAAATAGTCATTTCTTGTTGCTTCAACAAGAGAGTAGAAAAATCTCTAGAATTCTAACCACATACCTGAATAAAGAATGTATTAATTATCCCTCTCAATAACTGAGGCAGTTCTTATCTTTCAATTTTTTATCTTCTAAATTTTTTGGTTAATATATAATTATCATACCCATGCACAGGGTATCATGTGATGTTTTAGCACATGCACACATTGTGTAATATTCATATCAAGGTAAGTATATTTATCTCCTCAAACATTTATTGTTTCTTCATGTTGAGAATATTCAAAATCCTTTATCTTTTTTTAATAATATGCAATGCATTTTCTATTTCTTACGGATCTGTTTGCAGTGGTCTTAGGGGAGCAATCTGACTTAAAACTATTTTGCATACTGTAATAAATAGCAAAAATAAAGTGCAAACTAACTATAACTGACAGTAGTAGCTAATAGTTATTGAGCTTTTACAAATATCCCTAACTCTGTGTTAAGTACTTTATAAGCATTATGTATTTGAGTAGGTAAGATGTAAGACTTTGTTGAATACTTATCTAAGGTCATACAAGTATAATGAAGTTTGAACTTAAAATTCTATAAGAATGGTTTGTCTTCAAATGAAAATCAGTAGGCTTTCCTTTGTGAACATAAAGAGATCAGATTGGTATCCATAGGAAATCTTCACTTTGAGTTGACAAAGCTTTAAGTACTCAGGTTTTAACTGCATTTTTCATTTAGATGCACTAACATTGCACAGATACTTCCAAAAGATCAGGAGAATCATCTGCTTCTATAAAAGCAGATGAAATTTATAAACTAATGTTTATTTTCAATGATTCCCTGAACAATAATGCAGATTATTGAGGAGATTCTCCCAATAGTGTTAATAGATACAAGTGTTTTTCTGGATCTGATGAATTAAAAACTTGAGATAATACCAGAGAATATTGCAATGAAAACCTCTTAATTTTTAAAATTATAATTTATCCTCGTGTGAAGTAAGGACCAATGTTGCAGTGGCAATGCAGGGTAAGGACTAAACAAGAGGTTCATGATGTCAGATAAGCCAGTATTCAAATATCATGTAACATTGGGAAAGTTACTTAATTTCAGGTTATCCTCTCTAAAATGGTTGCAAAAATGACAATAATCACTAACAATAAACACTTCCATGACAGACATTGCTTAGAAAATTATGTGCATTAAATTCATTTCTTCTTTATAGCAACCCTCAGAGGCAGGCACTAGTATTATTTTCATTTTAACACACAGAGGTTTCATAACATGCCTGAGATCCACAGCAAGTGAATGGCGAACTTGGGATGCAAACCCTCCCATTTGACTTGAGAGCTCAGAATCTTAATTCCTATTTGAAAGCACACAGTTGAGTACTTGGCATGCAGCATACTCTTAGCAAAATGCCCACTCATGGCAGTAATAATAGTAATCCCCATGTATTGAATATTTTAGGCATAACCACGGTCTCAAGAAAGTATGGACAGGACATATCTTTGTTCAGTAAGAAGTACTATTCTATGGCTTTCATACATGAGTTAGACATGTCCTTATGTCCTCGGGTTAAAATATCTCACCCTCTATCTTGTAGAAATTTGTCTTTAGAGGGAGATTTATAAATCGTTCAGTAACAGATGATGTTATAACTAAAGCAGTGGGGGTTTTGAAATATCTGCATCAGATTAAGCCTGTGCTTATTTCAAAAAAGGCTCTGATCTAGCTTGGATTTTTGGCAGACTCAACAGGAGCCCAACATGAACTATTGTAATCAAAGCTTTTTTTTTTTAAGTCAAACTTGGAATATTTCCAGTCCCAATTAAATATTATTTGATGTGTTTAGACTTCTCTTTTTTAGGGAATACTTGTCTTTTTCTTCCTATGTCAATGGTCATGAACTCTGCTTAGACCTGTTTGAAAAAAAAAAATGCTCCAGAAAATTATAAAAATCCTCACAGTTTTTATTCATTTTATATCAAGAAATGTAGACCTATAACTCACAGATAAACTTCAATATCAATGTTGAAATCAAATTTCCAAATGCCGTTTTTCTCTTTTTTTTCCAAACTGTTTTAAATATTAAATTAATTCTGAATCCCAATATTGCTCACCTACCTCCTCTGCAGATTGCTTTGGTATTTTACATATGAGACATACAATTATCAAGTAATAAAGAGCTCATTCTTGATTTAAACAACAGAAAAATATCCTACAGCAGTCACACCAAGGGAAGTTACTCAAGGAAAGACTCTTTAAAATGTCTCTCAAGAGATTTTATTAACAAAATAATTTATGATTATCTCCTACTGTGCAGAATAACCCTCATAAATATGGCACAGTACAATCCAATTAATTATGCATCTTTAATAGCTTGATAATTTATGAAATTATGGAATTCTGCTTAGCTTGACTGTAGAAAATAAACACCGTTGAGAAAGAAAAACTTTGTAACATCA
The DNA here is from genome assembly GCF_021218885.2 of Marmota monax. Lineage (NCBI taxonomy): Eukaryota > Metazoa > Chordata > Mammalia > Rodentia > Sciuridae > Marmota > Marmota monax. Next base: position 3,349,440 of record NW_026693537.1, read on the forward strand.
AATCAACAGTTTTTACATAGCTCATGAAACTGTATGGTCTTGCTGTGTAGATTTCTGGATTATTGGGTGAATAAATTTCCAGAAATTATAGTTTAGCATTTATTCTTGCAGTGTTTTAAGATCAAGTCCTTTTTAAAAATCTTTTGAGCTGAATGGCTCACTAAATGACTCATTTTCTAAAATTAAAAATATAAGAAAGGCTGAATATGTGTAGTCACCACATCTTTGTGTTTGAAAAAATCATATGCAATGCAAATAATTAACAATAAGTTAAATAAGTGAATTAAATTTCCTCTATAAAAGATGACTAGAGAAATATGAAGTATGGAAAGTCATGGTATTATCTTATTAATTTTTAAATTAAAGGATATAAACATATTTTCTGTTCAGCTTGTGGCTAAAGCTAGACATTATTCTGCAAGTGTTACAATAATCTGTTTCTGTTGTGGGATCCAAAAGTTGCAAATTGCTGCAAAATTCTAGAGACAAATCTTAGGGGACTTTATCAATGTCCACAATATCAGTAATGTGATCTTACTTCATTTATAGTATTTTGAATTATTATGACTGGCTCTAGCAGTTGTTAATTGTAAATGGATATCTTCAGTGGCAGAGGGGGTAGAAAATTGAGATGTCTTTGTAAAATGTATTTGTATAAATAATAAAAATTACTGTTAGAGCTTCTCCCTTTCTATGTCATGTAGATATTTGAATAATAAGTCAATATTCCACAGGTAGAATTGGCTTCAATATGCTTTAATTTGTTTTCAGTCAAGTTAAGACTACTGAGTATCACCTGGGGAGGCAATGAGTTGGATTTTAATTCTGGCGTTGTTCTGCACACACTTCTTCACTTTTTCACCCTGTATATTAAAAATAACTTTTTTAAAAAAAATAAATCTAGATTTACAGAAGTTTCAAAGATCTAGGGACATGGCATAAACCAAATCCTTCACCTATCCTTCCTCAAAATGAATGTCTTGCTTATAAACTAATATTAATGCCTGGATATTGACAATAGTACAGTTCACAGAACTTATTCAAATTTCAATAGCCCACTATTTATGTACTCATGTGTGTGCATATGTGTGTGTGTGTGTGTGTGTGTGTGTGTGGTTCTGTGCAGCTATACATACTTATACTTTGCATGACTAACCATAATCAACATGCAGAGTTAGATTATTACCACAAGGCTCTCTCATACTCTGGAAGTCTGTCCATAGTGTTGTTCAGTTCTATATTGTTGCTTGTTTTTTACTCTATTAGTCCCATCAACTGTGCAGAGTGAGGCATTAAAATATATAATTCCAATGAAAGATTTGTTTATATCTTTCAGACTTCCAGATTAGGCCGCATAATTTTGAAATTCTGAGTATTGACTGCATACATATTCGAGACGACTGTATTTACTTGATGACTTAATCTTTCTTTTATGATTGAATATCACTCTTTATACTTCAAAAGTTTTTTTGCTCTATGGTTTATTTTGTAAAATTACTCTCATTTCTTAAAAAAACTAATGTTTGCATTATACAACTTTTCTTACCCTTTTTTTCATTTAATCTACTTGTATCATCATATTTGAAGTACCTTGTAGACAGCATATAGTTGAGTTAGAGAATTTGTGTGTTTTTAATCTATTATGCCATCTCTGAATTTTAATGTATGTTTAATTTATATATGTTAATCTCTGATTAAAGTAAATATTGATATGTTAATTCTCAGACTTTTTTTGGTTTGTTTTCTGGTTGATTTTTCTGTTTCTCATTTCTAAGTTTCTCTTACCTTCTTGCAAGTTACTTGAGCATGTTTTAGAGTTACATTTAGATTAACTCATCATGTTTTAGAATATGTTGTTTTTTATAGTTTCTTTTTTTAGCGGTTGCTCTGAGTATTACAGTATGTAATATTTCATTTCTCACTACTTATTGGTGTTGACATTTTACTACTTCAAGTGAACACTGAAACCTTACCTACACTTAAGTTATTTTACCTTCCCTACTTTAATATATGATCTTAAATCTAATTTTATATATTGAACACCGCATCAAACAGTGTTAAATTTTAATTTCAATCATCAAATGTAATTTAAGAAACTTGTTAGGTAAAAAATAGTCTAATATTTTTACTGATACTTTTATTTATTTTATTCTTCTTTCGTTTGTAAAGATTCAAGTCTTTTCCTGTTATTCTTTTCTTTCTGTTCTGAAAGCTTTAAAGCATTCTTTAAGGCTAGTTCTGGTGGAGACAAGTTCTCTTCATTCTGTTCATCTAAGAATGTCCTTATTTCTTCTTCCTTTATGAAGGATATTTTTGCTAGATATAAGTTTGATGGTTGACATTCTTATTTTTCAACACTTGACAAATTTGATTCCTTCTCTGGCCTCTGTGATTTTGGATGGAAAACTTATTGTCCTTCAAATTGGTATTCTACAGGCAGTGCCTCATTCCTTTCTGATTCTATCTAACTCTGTCACTAGTTTTCACAGAAATTTAACTATGACATGACTTGGTATGAATTTCTTGGGTTTATCCTATTCATGTTTATTCAGCTCATGAATGTGCATGCTAGTATTTTTTTAACCAAATTTTGGAAATTTTCAGCCAGTATTTTTACACAGTTGTTCACTGAATTATAACAAACTTCTATCATGACAATCATCATAATGGTGAAAATTTAGTATTTAATGTGCTAATCTATGAGCTTCATGGATAAGCAACACAGTACGCCATAACATAGTGGTTGTTAGCCCTTGTGATTTTGTGGCTGACCAGGGACTGTAGCTTGCTGCTACTGCCCAGCACCATAAGATATTATTGTACAGTATATCTCTAGCCTAGGTAAAGATCAAAATTCAAAAGCTGAAGAAAGGTTTCTGCTGAATGCATACTGCTTTAGTTGGAGATCATCTATATACTTTCAATTCTCACACTCTTTTCTACTTCTATGAGTCTAGTGATATCAGTGTTGAATTTGTTGTTTTTGTCCCATAAGCTTTTGAGTCTGTACAGGTTCATTTATTTTCAGTAAGTCTTCTCTCTTTTGTTCAAATTGATTAAATTCTGCTCTGCCCCAAATTCACTGAATCAATTCTTTATGAACTGTACCACTGAGCCTTGTCTAAAGATTTTTTGATGTTATTGTATTTTTACTTTCTATAATTTCCATTTGATATTTTTAAAATAAATTCTACTTATTCATTAAGATTTTTCTATTATTTCAATTTTTAAGGTAAACCATGTAATTTTACATATTATGGCTGCTTTAAAGTTCTTGCTAGATAATTTTAACATCTGCTCCATTTTGATCTTCTTCAGTTGATTTGCTTTTCTCATTTGAGTTATAGTTTTCTTAATTTTGAATATTATGAGTGTTTTTAATTTTATTCTGTATCTTTTACATTAGGAAACTCTTCATCCTATTTACACGTTATGTTTCAACAGATAATCATCTTATTTTGGGTTTGTGTATACTAGCCTATGTTTTCATCTGTGATTTTAATGACAGTTTAGTTTCTAGATCCCTTACAATGCTACTCTGACCTTAATTTCTCTGTGACCTCTGAGACTGCTGCACAATTCTTTGTGAGCCATCTAGACTGCTTGGTGCCCTTAGATTGGAAGTTTAGGAAAGACTGGGCCTAGATATCTTTTTGCCATTGAGAGGAGCACTAGGAGATCCCAGCACCTTATAGGTGTTGGCATTACCTGCTTTGCAGATGCTACCAGGTTTTGGTCTCCAGTTAGAAGCCTATGCAAGGTCTCTTTTTGGTTTCTGCTTTCCCAATCCTCTAAGTAGAGAAACTGGCTTTTCTTGATACTCTTTTCTTTGTTATATTTATATCTCATATGTTCTGAATTACAGGCTTCTCTGGGAGACTTATGGAAAAAAACAAGAAAACCTAGGGACTCAGTGTAGTGTCAGTCTCACGCTCTCTAGTCTGTATGCTTTTCCCTTTCATTTTTGCAACATTTTATGATGCCTGTTGAACTATTTCTAAGATATAGTTGTCTTAAAATGAAAGGTAGCAGAGGAAAGTGTATCTATGCCATCTTTCTATAGTACCAGAAAGCTCCATTTTCTTTGTACCTCAGTTTTTTCATGTGTAACATGGACACTATTATCTACTAGTCAACATTATCATGAGATCCAAACTGTGCAAAATATTTAGTAAAATGACTAAGGAGTTGCACAATCCAACCCATATTATTATCCCTTCCCTTTTCATCTCTTTCTTTAATTATGTTATTAAAATATATAGGAAAATTCTTCTAGTATTTTTGGAGTTCATAGAACAACAAAGTAAGACCAAAAGTTACTTCTCTGACAGAGGACATCTTGCATATTACAATCACTGTGTGCTCTGTGTTTATTCTGAAGTTTCAATTCATAGTATAGGACTGTGGAGTTTCTGTGTGGGACGGAAACCCATTCTCCGCAGCTCAGTCACAAGATGGTCACTTTTAGGGCATGAAGGAGAGATGTGCATCTGGAATGAAAAAAGGCAGTGTGTCCCCTTCCTTCCATGCTCATAATTGCAAGGATTGAGCTTGTTATCTATTACTAGGAATTAAATCTGAGGCAGTAGAATCTTCTTCCTATTTCTCTATCAATGTAGCATGTTTATTCTTTATTACTCAATGAGTCAAAATAATCTCATGCAAGACAGACTAATTAACAGCAGAACAAATTGAGCAATCCAAAAATGCAACAATTCAAATTCAATCACCCAGTTTATGACAAATATTATCTGCAATGGTTATTTTTCCAGTAGATGATTTGATGTCAAATGCATAGCCACGTGGAACAAAAACTGAAAGGTTAAGAATAAAAATTCTGAAAAAGCATATGTGTATCAGAATAGATGGGTGGAGGGAGAGAAGATGTTTGATGACTGTGATGATGGATAAATTATAGAGGTAGATGAATAGATAGATAGTGCTTTCAAAGACTTCATTGCAACATAGCATATACAAAATGCTAACTAAATGGTAGTGTCAAAAATATCACCACTCAAAGGTTGTCATAATGGTTGTGTGGTCAAAACAGTCCTTAAAAGAAAAATAGGGCTTTAGATAATGGAGAGTATATGTCTGGGCCATGGGAATGTGTGGTTGGTAAGATGGAAAATGGAGAGCATAGGGCAGCCATTATCTTATAGGATAACTCAGAGCTAATGAAATAAAAGCAATTTCCTCCCAAATGGTCTTTCCTTACAAAAGGAGCCAGGGTTTGGCAAAAATTTAATAAATGTGTGTAATGATGATAAAAGATGGAATACAGAGAGGGACGAAGCGTGACTATTGGATTTATTGATTTACGTATTGTTGGTGACCTTCTTAAGAGCAATTTCATAGGTCTGCTCAGAAGTCTCATTGGAAAAGATGAGAAAAGGATGAATTTTGCAGCTAAGGAAAAGCTGAAAACAGGTAGTTGATTTAATTAGTTCTGCTGTGAAAGAGGACAGAGAAATAGGACAGTGGCTACCAGAAAGTGTGACATAAAAAGGTGACTTTAAGGCAGTAGATAATAGGTCACGGTTTTTACACTGATAGAAATAATTTAATAAAGAAAGGACAAGGATGAGGTAGAAAAAAGAAGGAACCACATAAGCCCACTCTTTATGAAGATTAAAATGAGAAAGCATCCACAGATTTGTGAAAAAGGAAAGAAGAAATCTCAGGGTTGTTTGTGCAGTGTTAGTCAAATATCTTTTTGAAGAAAGGGGGTGATTTTTCCCCACATATATCAGCTATTTTCCCCTTCATGTGATCATATTAGTGCGTTTATATATGATATTGAGATCCGGATTTCTCCAGTGCATTAGAAAATTACTATTTCTAAGTAGGAAGATCCTTAAAGTCACTACAGGAACTTTGCTTCAGGGTCTACATGGGAGGAAAACCATTAAAAAGGTAAATGTTTTTCTTAGTTATTCTTGTGATGTCTTTTTATTAATATACTGTACTATCAATCTAAAAGAAGGGAAACCAGTCATCTCAGATTCCTGGGTTAACTCTTATAGATATTAACATACCCATTCTTGTCTTTTTTTGATGTAAGATAATTAGTAAGTGATTTTTTTATTTGTTCTAACTAGTTACACATGACAGTAGAATGTACTTTGACACATCATACATAAACTATAATTTCTCTTTCTCCTGGTTGTACATTATTCTTGTACAACCAGAGAAAACCAAAGTTATGGAGTACTAAGTAGCATAACTAAATTAATATTTGCAAATAAAATTAGTTTCAAACCCTGGCAAGTCAGAATCCACAGTTTTTTTTTTTTAATCATACTGTTACTTTTGTATTAACTTTCATTCTTTTTCTGCTTTTCCACATCAAAATTTGCCTAAAATCTATACAGTTTAGTGCTTATAGGTGGAGATTAAAATTTCACTTACTTCCTAAAACTGCTGGAAGTATTTAACAGGAGAATGCTTAGAAAAGAGAATAGTATTTAATACAAAGTATATATGTAAAAAATGATGGTTATAGTATTTATTTCTATTAAATTTTCAACCATTCCTCAGATGTTGCTCACTAACTAATGTCTAATAAACATTTTGCTTAGGGTTTGAAAGAAAATTAAGAGTAAAGTCAACTATACTGTACTAACATAAAATATAACTACAGTTATAATAATACAACAACTGCATTTTAGGATTACTATGTATGAATATGCACATGTGTAGACCTGGAGATAGACAAATTTTTATCTTTTTAAATAGCTTAAGTGAAATTTTTATGTGTATACCAATGTTCAAACTTAAACTATAATTGTTTGTTCCAGCTTGTTTTTAATTTTTGGAGATAATTTATATTTCTGTCTAAAAAATACGTATTTTATAAACATGCAAAATATTTATATAGTTCCAAACTGAAAATATAAATAAAGATTCAATCCAAAGAACTCTAAATTCTATTTTATTAGCTTTTTGTTTACCTTCCCATCATTTCACTTTGAAAATATTAATAAATACACACACACACACACACACACACACTCTGTTTTACTCTCTTTCAATAATAATAACACACTGCACATTCTCCTGCACTTTGTTATGTTGATTTACTATTATACCTTGGATGCTGTGCTATAGCATAGGGATTTCCCTCATATTTTTCTGCATTACCATGTGGATGGGCCACAGTTTATTTAACCAGTCTAGGACTCTTAACAACACTTGCATCTCTATCAGGAATATTTGTCTAAAATCTGTACCGTTTAGTGCTTATAGGTAGAGATTAAAATTTCGCCTACCTCCTAAAACTGCTACTCTGTAAACACCTAATATGTAAGTGGAAGATTCATTCTTATTTTAGTCTCTGCCCCCATTACAACTGTCTAAAGGCTGCTAAAAACAAACAAACATTTTGTCAATTTAATGAGGACCATCATTTTCCTTAAAAAATCTGTTATTCTGGAAAATTACAGAACTAAATTAAATGATGTTTTAAAATGTCTAAAAATCCTTGTAAAATATTATTATAGCATTTATATTATCAAATTTCTTACTGATTCCAAATTATATTTAGCTTTCCACTTTTATAATTTGCAACACTTTTGGAGCAGAGACAGTTATTAGCTGCTGGCCTCCCTTTCGTGGATTTTAGAGGTATGAGACTTTATAGCTATTTTTTGCTACGAAGGGGTTGAGGGAAGAAATCGTACCCTCTCTCCTGAGCTATTAGTTTATAAATAATGGTAGTTACAAAACTCAATATGGAATGCATAAAGCTACATCAAAACAGAAATGAAATGAACCAGTAATTGGAATTACATTTGTTATCTAAGGCATTAAACAATGGAAAAAAAAAACAGAAGAAAAAGGAGGTGAGGTCTATTGGTGCTCAGAGTCAGTTGGAATAGCACAGTTTAGATTCATGGGCATAACTAGGTAGGGTTAGGAAGGAGAGGCTGCCAGCAGTGGGAGCATCACTGAGCTAGACCTCTAAACCTGCTTGTGTCTATGTGTCTTCTCTATGTGCCATGGTTCTTGCATTCTGTGAAATTATTCTGTAATGTCCATGCTGCTCTGGAAGAGATTTGACTAAGATTTCCTGTTATTATCACTTACCAAATACTTAGTGGAAATAATATCTCTCTTCTGAATAGCTCATGACTCTTTCCAACACTCAGTTGAAAACATTATTAAAAAGCTAAAAATAAAAATTTCCATTTGTAGATACAACAACTTAAAATGCCATTATATATTTTTGATGATTTTATAGCTCTAGGCAATATGATTATCACTTACAATGTATAAGATTTAATAAGGCAATTATAAATATAACATATGTTGCAAAACACTACAACAGCAAATAAATGGAGCCTTTTTTAATCTTAGCCTCAGAAAGGAGTTAATGTACCATTCCTCTAATTTATAATCAAAATACTAAATAAAATTCAGTTTAACAGTTATAGCACATCTAAGGTGTTTCATAACATAAATTTCATAAAGCTGAAGGCAACCCTATCTTTTTAATTGAAAGGGATTAGAGACAAAGTAAATTTTAATACATATATACACTGGTATAAAACTGTAGCAAACTGGGACTTTAAAGAGTGCTGAAGTTTTATCAATATTATTTTCTTCTCCTCTAGGCTTTCTGTACAAAATTACAAATAAAATTACTAAAAGCATCCAAAGGACAAGGCAGAAAAACAGAACCAGATGAAACATTGTATGTACTTCTTAAAGAAATCAAAGGTGAGGCATATTTTTGGTGCTTCTTGAAAGGAAAAGATGTCATTATACTACCTTAATAACTGAAAATTCCAGGGTATGAATCACACACAAGATGATAGATTTGTTTTTAAACTAAAGAGGCTATCATTGAACTCCAGTTTTGGGGGAAGACAAAATAAATAAAATTGAACCCATAGAAATAAGAGAATTTGGATGAGCAGCAACAATTACAGTAGTGTCATAGAACTGGTAATAACAGTTTTAAGATTTATTGAACATGTTGTCAGGTGCTCTTCTGTGAAATTCCCTTATTTTAACCCACTTGCTTTATATCTGCTATAGTTTTAATGTCCCCTCTAAAACTCCAATTGAAACTTGCCACTGTGATAGTATTAAGAGATGGCCATTTAAAAAGTGATTAAGTCATGAAGGCTCAGCCAAGGAAAGGATCAATGTTGTCACCACGGGGGTTGGGACAGTGGGTAGTTATGCAGTGAGCCTGGCCCTCCTGAGCCCTCTCTTCTGCACATGCTCATCTCCTTTCTGTCCTTCTGCAATAGGATGTTTCAACACAAAGCCCTCGCCATATGCTGGCCCCACCATTCTATAATCATCAGCCAAATAAACCTTTGTGCTTTTTAAATTACTCAGTTTGATATTCAGATCTAGCAACAGAAATAGACTAAAACATGTAACATCATCATGAAGCCCATTGGCTTTTTATTCTCCTTTTCAGTTCCTTTCTTCCCCGCCCCCCCATCTCTACCTTTCCTTCCTTCTTTCCTTCCTTTCCTTTCCTTTCCTTTCCTTTCCTTTCCTTCACCCTGATATCCACTGTTTTACTCACTGCTTCTGAGTTCAACTGTTTTAGATGCCACACAAGTGAGTTTGTGCAGTGCTTGTCTTTCTGTATCTGGCTACTTTCACTAACATAATGTCCTCCAGGTTCATGCATGTTGTCACGAATGACAATATTTTAAAACTGATACCTAAAATCCATTAAATTAAATTGCCAATATATTCCCCGAGCTCTTCATGTCTTAATTTTCATTGCATTGACTCATTATGTTAGGTGTGCAAAATAACACATCCTTACTTATAATATTAGAACCAGCAGCTCTGTTAAGTGGTAGGAAAGAAGACTAGAGACATCTAGGGCTCATCCCCACCCAGTGCCTCCACTGTTAGTTGACCCTCACATGTATACTATTTGCTACATGAAAGGAGAGCCCAGTGGATTCAAGCAGTATGGTGGGTACATGCCAACTGTGTCCCCTGCACTCAACCTAAATTTCTCAAAGGAAAAATCAGTAATTACTGTAGAGCTGTCAAATATGCACAGCAAGCTGTACACATTTAAAAACAATTTAAGTTCCATTTGCTCAAATGGTGCAACCACTATGGAAAGTAGTATGGAGATTTTTTAGAAAACTTGGAATGGAAACACCTTTTGACCCACTTATCCCACTCCTTAATATATACTCAAAGGGCTTAAAATTAGCATACTATAGTGACACAGCCACATCAATATTTATAGCAGCTCAATTCACAATAGCAAAACTATGGAACCAACATACGTGCCCTTCAACAGATGAATGGATAAAGAAATTGTGGTATGTATACACAATGAAATATTGCTCATCCATAAAAAAGAATGAGATTATGGCATTTGCCCATGAATGGGAGACTATCATGCTAAGTGAAATAAACCAATCCCCCCAAAACAAAGGCCGAATGTTCTCTTTGATGTGTGAATACTAACACATAATAAAGGTGAGGGAGGGAAGAATAGAAGTTCACTGGATTAGATAAAGAGGAATGAAGGGAATGGAGAGGGGTGGAAATGGGAAAGACAGTAGAAATAATAGAACATAACTTTCTTATGTTCATACATGAATATACAACTAGTGAAACTCCACATCATGTACAATCACAAGAATGGGATTCTTATTAGAATAAGTTATATTCCGGGTAAGTGTAATGTCAAAATACACTTCACTCTCATTTATCTAAAAAGAATAAATTAAAAAAAAACATTAAAAAGGATTCCATTTACTCAATCCTAAATGAAACTTTCTGTTTTTCCATGAAATTGAAAATTTAAAGCACAAAACAAGCATTCTACACTTCCCTATCAAAGTAATTTATTTACTTTCAGGTCTATTACCTGTGTTTTCCTATGGAGTTAGAAGACAAATCACTCAGAGGACCTGTCTTATCAGTAGAAGGAGGTTGGGTGATCTCAGAGAGATGGGTTCACATGCAAATGAACTAAAGATCTGCTCATGAAGGTTGGATTCAGATTCTCCTAAAGTGGATCAACACCTCTTTCCTGCAGAGGAGTGGAGTCAGTAACTCTGCAATGCCACTTTATTCTAATTTGTGTAATATACATCAAAGCCAGGTATTTCCTTAGGCAAAATAAATTGGTCATTTCAATATGACTTATTTGACCTTAGTGATGAACAGAACAAATGTATCTTTTCACTTTTCTAGTTAAGAATGAATATCACTGTCTCTCTACCAAAGGGAAAGAATAAACTTGTATCATGTAAAATTTACCTCAGATTAGGTTTGCAACCAAAGCAGGAAAGCATGATTATAAATGTCATTAACCAAGCTCTCTTTTTATGCTTCCAGATTTACTATATGGCTGCAAATCTTTCAACAGTGTTGCCATAAAAAGGTGTGGTCTCTGTCCTTACCCTTAAAGTAGGATGGTCTTGTGTCTGCACAAAAAACACAGGGTTATGGAAGTGATGCTGTGTCCACATTATAAAAGATCAGGTTGCTTCCAACTTGTAATAGAACATTCACTCTTGTTCTGAATTACTATGTCTAAAGGTTGACACGAAAATTTCACTCTACTGTAGCGTCATGTGTGTGCTCAAGTCAGTTGAACACAAGCTCCTAGCACTTCATCAACACACTGGTCCTTGCCATTCAAATAACCCGTAGCTGATAGGATCTCTCATGCTGAGGACCAAGGTATCATCAGGCTTAGAAAAGCCATCCTCTCCGTGTTCTGTCCAGATTCTTTGTTTATGTTACTCACAAGCTTATTAAGATTATTGTTATTTTGTGTTCCCAATTCTTATTATATTATAAGGAAATAGATACATGGAAAAGTAGTTACTTGAAAATCCATATTTGAGTAGGTGGTTGCTTCACCAAATTTCGTTCAATTAATAATATAGAGTCTATTTTATTAGCATTATACATTTATTTAAATATGCATCAACAAAGAAATGAGGCAAACCTTATTTTATTTTAGCTCTACTGGAGTTCTGGATGACCTTATATTAACACAATATCCTGTCTTCCTTCATCCTTAAATGCAAAATAATATACACTCCTTTCATGATCTGTCTTATCTGATCAATAACATTTCTCACTGAAATAACTAGCAGATTAAAATATGTGGAACGACCATAGTCTCCATCATGATATATACCTATATATTTATTATTTATATATGCATATATTCATTGAGATCTTACTATTAAAAGTAATTACTTCTAATGTTGAATCAATTTGGAATACATTTTAGAATTTATTTTACTCAAGTGTTTTAATTTGAACATGAAATAATTGAGAACTAAAAATTAAACACTTTTTTTCCAATATATCAAATTATCCATCTTGTTATTAGAAAAGGGATAGGTGTAGGAGCAAAGTGACATTGTTCTTCCATTGGAGACTCCATCAGCTGGTTTCCAACAATGCACAGCAGAACTGTAAAGAGGCAAGGAGTATTCTTAGGAAAAAAGCAGGAAAAAAAATTGTTCTTGTTAGATCAACTCTATTTCTAACCATTCTGTTCATTAGTCTTCCATGTAAGACATTAAAATAAAACTCGTTGGAAAATAATTTTTGCAAATTAACACAAATCTCTTTGAGCCCATTGTTGGTGTCTCTGCCCATGTTTTTTTTTTCTTCCAGTTTTACCTCTCTTTCTTTTTCTTCCCTTACTATTAACACTAAAGTGAAATTGATATTAGTTCACTTTTGATGAGTAAGCATCAAATAAATCCTAGACTTCAACAAACTTTAGTTAATTTAAGATAAGGAAATTTGTATGTGCTCAAATGATAATTAGGAATTTCCTGCTACTTATGACTCAAAATGTCAGAGCAAACCTTCTCCCGGATCCCTGCAGACATTCAGTCAATACACCTTCAATAAGCTCTTAAAGTATTGAAATGGTCAGGAAGGCTAAGTTCTACATCCTGCATTCAGGAATTGAGTAGAAATGCAAATGCAAGTGAAGGAAATATCTATGATGAAGGTGGAATGTGACAAAAGTAAAGAAAGTAAGTAGGAACAAAGTTCTATAGAGCACAATGAGGAGGCTTATCATGCTTGGCATTTTTACCACTGTAGATTATTTTAAATACTAAAATCTATCAAAATGGCTTCATTGGAAGAGAGGTAAAGTAACAGCAAAATTCAGGGAACTAGTTCAATGTACAGGGATAGAGAAATAAAGAAATTGTGAAGCATAAAGATGGATTAAAAACTTTGAATGATTCTTGATCATTTTATAGACTAGAACATGTATTTCTTAGCATGACATATAATGGTCTTCATGCTTTGGTGAAAATTTAACTTCTCATCTCACCTGCTGAGTGTATTCTATGGATTTTCTATTCCATTCTAACTGAAAATACTCTGTTCTTTGTTCTTTTAACCTAAACCCTGCCTTTCATTTTTTCTAAGTGTAACTGGATGAGTCTCTCCAGGCTCCCCAAGCCTCACTCACAATCCTCCTCTGCAACATTGCCATGTCTTATTGATATCACCAAATTGATACCCTATGCATGTTATCCTGTGTGATCATGAGTGCCTAACTTGCTTTTGTGTTTCCACCTAGAATGGTACAGCTCTTAGAACAACAATAATACAGGAGTGGCTGGGGATATAGCTCAGTTGGTAGAGTGCTTGCCTCACATGAGCAAGGCCCTGGGTTCAATCCCCAGCACCACACATACACACACAAAATACATGATTTAAACTACTATATCAACATTACCTAAATATAATATAGGATTTCCTCAGTAAGGTGACTATTGACAATTTGGACAAGATAATTCTTGGCTTTGGAGGCTGCCATGCTTACTATAGAACACTTATTTAGTAACATCTCTAATCTCTGCTCAAAAGAGGTCACTTGTATCCCCAACCCCTTGTCATGACAGTCAGCAATGTCTCTGCCATTATCAAAGTCTGTGTGACTTAGAGTTAGCAGTACAGAACAGTGCTGTCCACATAGGAGCTTACAGAATATGTGATGATTTGATGATGCTGTGTGGAATAACAGGTAGACAAAATTCTGGGCTTACACTCCATACACCTTTGTATTTAGTAATAAGTTACAAAGCTTTCATATGATGTTTTTTGTTGTTGTTGTTTTGTTTTGTTTTATTTGTTTGTTTGTTTTGTGGGGGGGATACTGTAGATTTAACACAGTGGGTAGTTTGTCACTGCGCCTCTTGCCTAGTCCTTTTAATTAATTAATTAATTAATTAATTAATTTGTTTATTTATTTATTTATTTATTCATTTTTTATTCTGAGGCAGGTTCTCACTAAGTTACTCAGGGCCTCACTACATTGCTGTAGCTAGCCTTGAACTTGTGATCCTCCTGTCTCACATTCCCAAGTTGCTGGGATTATAGGCATGCACCACTCTGCCCAGCACACCTGATGATTTATAAGTGTGACTCTTTATTGCCTCAGTCTGGCTGCAGCAAGATAAACGGGAGGTGACGAACAACTTGTGTACATTGATACAGCAGGAGTGGGAGCCATTTATTGTAGGACAGGAGGGGTATATATATACATTCCACACAGCTTATCTAATTAACATAAACTAGATACAGCAGTCAACCAATAAGGAATCTCCACACTTAATGGCTCGCTCGCTGGCGTTACTTCATAAACCACTCCCTCTGGCAAAATGCCAGGCACCATCCAGACTTGTTTACAGACCTTAACACTTTGTGAAGGCTTATGTTTTAACTTGAACAATTAACTCAGATGTCAGGTTCTCCAAGAGTTACTATTTCTTTTTCCTCCTCCTCTCTCTCCCACGGTGCTCCTTTTCACCACACTTGTCATGGAAGACAGACATCAGGAAGGACATCTCCAATTGTTTTGCTCTTGGAATAGCAACATGGTCAGGAACAGGGACATGATTTTTAAAACAATCCTGCCTCAGGACTATTCCAGCAGTGCTCTCCCTGACACAGGACTAAGTTGTTAATGTTAATATTGCTTAACTTTATTGACTTACCCAAAGTCATAAAGTTATTTAGTAGGAACAAGATCCAGATACTGATATTTTAAATTTCATATAAACCTCTACATGGACTAATTTGTTTTTCTTTTCTTAAAATAAGTACACAATAGAATTGAACTGATAATTTTCAGAGGGCCCAATTATTCCTAGACCCACACTCTCTCTGAGTGTCAGGGGCCAACGAACTTTATTTACCCTTTCAGGAAACAGGAGAACATTTTAATGAGTTACTATTATAAGGAGTCTTTCTCTCCAAGCCCGAGGCAGAACCGTTCCAGGGCATGCCAGGGTACCTAAGTGGCCAACAGATGGCTGTGTCTCCATGAACTATCAACTTTTAACCAAGGAGTGACAGGCACTCAGGGGAGTCTACCTTGTTAACGTGTAGTCTTTTTTCACGCACACACAAAAGAAATATACCGGGGCTTATGTGCCTAAATTTATTCACTTTTTTTTTTTTTTTTTGCTTTTAAATCTTGTTTTTTATCACATGGGTCTATCTCACTTTCACCCTGTCTTGGGAAAAACTCCACAATGCATTAGTCTCTTTCATTTAATTGAAACCCAATTTCACATCTATAATAATATTCACAATATATGGCAAAACATAAACTTCTTGGTTAATGAAGCTACAATAAAAAATGCTTTTAGAATTTGAGTATTGTATAGAAATCTGAAGAGACCACATTGCCTCCTATTTGTAAAGGAGGGAATCTGCCTATTTAAAAACGTTAAAAATTTTTGTCTGTTCTCAAGTCATATCCCAGAAATGATTTTTAATATAAAAGAGATTATTCTTTACAATTCAGTTATTCCATATGTGTTTGTCCTGATTTAAACATCGATTTCTTCTGCTGCTGCCCTGTTTCTCTTTCTCTTTCTCTTTCTCTTTCTCTTTCTCTTTCTCTTTCTCTTTCTCTTTCTCTTCTCTTCTCTTCTCTTCTCTTCTCTTCTCTTCTCTTCTCTTCTCTTCTCTCTCTCTCTCTCCCTCCCTCTCTCTCCATTAGTTAGGGAATTAAGAAAGTGGTAATAAAGCACATATGTAGAAGAAACAATAAAACACTTCTCTGTTGCAGATATTTTCCATAAGTACAATGGCTAATTGGTGCACATATTTGATTTGTGCTGAATAGGCTGAGTTATTGAGTTACCTACTCTTATTTTTTTTAACTGACTTACAGGCATTTATTTATTTTTTTTTTATTTACAGAGAGGTAATCTCTACCCCTAAGAAAATCAAAAACATAAATAAAATGTCCTCATGTTCAAATTCACTCCAAATAACTTCTGTGTCTTAGAAACCTGAGTGCATGCACATGAACAAACATTCATAAAAACATCACAGATGTGTCCATAAGCTCATGGAGAGGAAGATCTATCTGAATATTTATCTATTCCTCAAATTAGTATAGGCCTGACATCCATCATACTAAATTATTTTTAAAATGCAAGGATGGATGAACAAACTATCCATGGCCCCACTACTATCACCACCATCTTTTATGAAAATCAGTATGAGTTCAGATTCACACAAAACAGACCCAGACAGGACATGATTCCCCCCAATTCTAGGCTCATATGAAGAAATGTTCAATGGAGGAAAGATAACTCATACATGTAGGAATTAACACCCCTGTTGGATGAATTTCGACCAAAAAGAGTCAGGAGATGGAAAAGATCAACAGGATAAATCCCTCTTCTATTTTTCTGATAGATTATTCCAAAGTATGGTGCTCCCACAAAGCCTGTTTGGAAGATACTTCAAATGACTAAACAACTTCTCGTTTTATTTTCTACTTTTTCTGAAGTCATAGCCAAAGCCATAATGTATGAACAACCTTTGCTTGCTTTTCTGATGTTTCTCTGACACTTTTTACTTTTCAACTCATTCTCCTGCACCTTGGAGTGCACCATAGAGTAAAGTTTTAGAAAGTAAGCTTTGCCCTATCCTCTGCTTTCTGAATAATTTGAGTTAAGATTGTTGGAAATTAAGGGTCAGAGTTTAAATACATTTCCAGGGTCATAAAACTTTTATTATGAATTATTATGATTATGAATGAACATTCTCATGGCAGGGGTGAATCAGAGTTGGTTTCTTCCTTCTAGATCAGCAGAACTTTAGAAAGTACACAACTCAAGAGATAGGGCTTTGGCAAGTCTATTTCAGCACTCAACTCTGTGACTGAGTAGAGAGAAAGGATTGGAAATCAGGAAATGGGGCTCCTCCCAAGTGGAACATTTTCCTAAAAGCCTAATTTTCTTGTGCCAGTCAGCGGAAGTTGGCATTTCTACCAGTAAACCCAGAAGCTGTCATGTAGCAGCAGGGCTGTTTAGTTGCTTCAGATTATCTTGCAGAGATGATCACTGAGCCTCCCCACTTTCATCTGTGGTGACAGGGAAAGTAGAGGTCAATCAGATAGGTATTTTGAGGAACAAGATATTTTAGAGACTGGAATATTCAAGCACACTGGGCATGTTTATGCAGAAAGTTGTCACCAATTATCAAGTTCAAGCACAACCATCCATTATACACATAGACTTGATGTCAAAATTCAAATTATAACACTATAGATTGGGTGGCTTTTTTGTCTTATATTGACATACATAAATTGTAGCTCTTGGTAATAAAAAGATAAATTATAGTAAAACAGTATTTACTTCATAGGTCTTCACTTTAGAATAACCCTTGACTCAGAAAATCCTTATCTTAAAAATTACATTGTGCTTAGCACATAAATAATAATTGTGGAAAAAAAATTTGTGTACCCAGAAAATGTAAGTTCTACACTGTAATTAGAACATACAATATTGAACATTTAGGTATAGCTTTCATCTACAGTGGGATTAGAATATGTTGCAAGATAGATGTAAAATAGTTTATTTGTAAATTATGAATTTATAAGTAAATTCATAATTAAAACTGAAAATTACTGTGAAACATAAAAAGGATATTGTATAATGGAGTAATGGGGAGATTAATTTAGATTATGAAAGTATTGCAAGGCAAATCTGAGAGTTTGACTTTCAAACATATACCCAAAGGCTGAATAAGAGTTCACTAGTAAAAGTGCACTTGAATATTTTAAGTCAAGGAAATAATACAAGCCACATCTGAATTAGGGAGTGTTGTATCACTTTGAATATCTTGTATAATTCTAATTTGCTACAGTTTAGGGAGAGAAACTAGGTACTAGATGATATCATATGAAGCCTGGTTGTTATACAGAGTCAGTATCATAGCAAGCATTTGTAGGAAATAATAAGTCTGGCTTTACTTTAAGAGCGGGATAAAGCTATTGAAGGCTGTCATTTGTTCTTTCATTCTTTTTTAGTAGGCATGTGACAAGATTTGACTTATATTTAAAAATATCTACTGTGGTTGTTGCATGAATAGATGGAATGAAACCAGGAAATGCTACTGAAGTAGACGCAAAAGAAGATGGTGATTTGGATCAGGGCATTGGCAAAAGCGCAGGAATGGAAGACAGTAGCCACACTGTAGATGTGTGAGGCAGAACTGACAGATATTCCCAGAGGTAGAAAATATAGAAAAGAGAAATCTGGGCATTGATGATAATATCTAAATCATAGAGAAGAGCAACAGAAAGGGACAAAAGTATTAAAAATGTACAAAAGGGACTCACACTCAAAATTTGTGGGCTCATAAAATTTATTGTCTAAACCAGGACAATTGAACATGAAAAAGATGGTATTAAAGCTGTAATGGGAAAATATGCAGACATTGTGAACATCCTGAGAGAGTGATCACTCTTAGCTCCTAGACTAGACTCCTGAGTCCCCTCTGCTTTGTTTTCTGTACCTCCCACTGATCTAGCAGTTCTCAGTCAACAGTGGGTTCCATGTTGCATAGTTTATTGGATATTTGTTGAGACTCCTTTGCACCTGACCTCTCCGCATCTGACCTCTCCCTGGAGCTGCTGAGCACTTTTTCTATTTTGAAATTTCTATTTCATGAAATCACACATTCCTGGGGATTTCCTTCCCTTTTTGGCTAATTCTCAGTTTCCTTGGAGGTTTATTTAAATTTCTTCTAGTCACTCCATAAACACTGGCATTTTTAGTGCTTTCACTATCCCATTTAATCAATGTCTCCAATAGCTCTTAGCACCAACTACCATCAATGCACAGATAATCCGCTCATGGTTAAAGCTTTCCTCTTCACAAGCACTAGACCATATCCACAGTCATTTAATGCCTTCATACTTCGTATTTTAAAAGTTAGAATTTCAAAGGCAACTCAAATAAACCAAACTCCAGGATTGCTTCTTCCAGGACTGACTTCCCAGTGTCCCTCTGTCTTTATAAATGAGGCATCATTCATTCATTTGGCAAACAAAAACCTAGGAATTACCCTTGATATATCAATCTCCCTCACTTGCCATTACTAGAACCTGACAGTTTACCTACCACCTATTTCTTAAACTTGTTTACTTCTTTTCAAATTCCTTATTATCTCTCCAACTTCCATTAGTCCTCCTTAGATCTTGGCAAAAATCTTCTAGCTACTTTGTGTTTTCTTTCTTGTACTCTTCCAATTTATTCTCTACACAGTAAGTGAAAAGGACTTCTTACTAGTTAGAACTAGGTTATAGAACATCCATATCTCTAAACAGAGTTTAAAAGCGAAACCTCTCTATGCTATAAGACTCTTCAGTGCTTTGAGAATAAAGGAGAAAACCCTTGGTAACCAAGCCTCCTAAGTGTTATAAGCTCTCAGGTCTACCTCTCCAGGAGCACTTTGCAATACTTGCCTATTTGCCATTTGTGCATTAATCACATACTATTTCCTTAAAAACAACATCTTCCTCTTACATAAGTGCCTCTTCATATGTACATTCTAACCTCCCCAAATACACACTTATCATCACCAATTAGCTCATATTAATAGATCTCAGATCTATTACCACGTCTTCAATGAAGCTGAATCTGATATTTCAAGCTGCCTCAAATGTTCTGAATGAAGACTTTTTTTAAACTGGGCCACTTCCTTCCATCAATGTCTGTCCCTTCCACTAAATTGGAGGTTCCATGACAGGCATAATGTCAAGTTTTGCTTTTAATTTTTCAATGCAGGCACAGTACATAGTAGGTGCAAAATAGAGTATTCAGTAAATGTTTGTTTAGTGAGTGAGTGACTTCTGAGTGAAAGTATTTCTGTTAAACAAGTTCTTAGGGCAAGCCAATCAAACAAAACATGATGTATTGGTTTTTCTTGGTATCTGATACTGAAGTGCTATATTATTTTGAGTCAATTTTCTCCTTCTATTTTGCTTTTAGGTACTCTGTCATAAAATGGGAGCATGGTAAATTTTTCTTGAATTATCACTCAAGATAAATAACTCTTAAAGGATCCTGAACATGTAGTAGATCTCCATTCTATATAAACATAAATTTTTCACCACTAATTTGGTATCCCCATTGATTACATAGCCTGACCATTATGACTGCTGAGCTGTGTTTAATTGATTCTTGCTGTAAAAATATCAGGTAAAGAATGGACTGTTTTGTTGTAAACAGTCTTCTTCTCTTGCAAACACACTTCAGACTCCTTCCACATGCACACACACAAAGGCAAAAACCCATTATCTTTATCACTTTCCTCACTATCCAAGTACCAACGTGTGTGTATAAATGCACACACACATTTCAGAGCTTTCATTAAAATATATAATTTCATGTCAATTTTCTCTTAAGAAATATGCATAGGTTTTTTAAATTGAATAAGATAACTTTTAACCTTCCCTGCAATGAATATACAATGCACATTATATGTTGTTGGTAATTATAAAAAGCCTTGTTTATAAAATTATAAACAGGCTTTCTCAAATGAGGGTTTCACGTAAATGAGTAATGTAAATGTGCTTCCAAAATGGGTATGTTGATATTGAATGTGATTCTAATAGAATGAAAGCATGCCCCAGTGGCATTGATTTAGCCCTCCTTTTTTGGCCTCTCCCCTCCCTTCAAACCCCCAGTTAAGTAGCACAGTGGCTTTTCACCTCTCTGCCTGGTTCATCTGGCCCAGTAGGGCTCCTTCTCCCAATTTGCCCACACTGAGCCATGAGCACTAAATGAAGCGAATAATTTGGTGCATTGTTGGGGGGGTGGCAGTGGGGGTGGGAAGGGGAGGGGACAGCTGACAGTGAATGGTGTCAGCTGCAGAGGCAGCAGAAAAAGCAGACATCTTAATAAAACAGCCTCGGGCGAAATCCCATTAAAGCCTTCAGAAGCTTGTTTCCCTGCAGTTGAGCAGGTAGGCGTTGAGCAGTACGAGGCAGCCCTGAGTGCTCTCAGGGAGCCCAGTTCAAAAAAAAAAAAAAATTGAGTGCTTTTTTTCTTAATATAAATCATCCACCAGCATAGCTCCTCAGAGTCATTTGCAAGGCAGAGAAAGAGAGAGCTAGCATAGGAGAGAGGAAAGGAGGGAGGAAGGAAAAGAGCTAGGGAGAGAGAGGTATAAAGGGATGGAGCTCCTCTGCCACAGCAGGCGCAGTGAGCAGGCCACGGGTGCACCCATTAGCAGTGGAGTGAAGACCTCAGGCTGACCTTTGGAGAGGCAAGGGAACAGGCTGAGCCTGGGCAGAATGACAATGAGAATGGGGCATCCAAAAGGTGCATTGTCTGGCTGGCTCCTAGGCCAAAATGATGATGGTGCCTCCCTTATAAGTAATACTGTCTTATGGGAGGAGGAGAGGCTGAGCTTGGTAAATACCATCATGATTGCACCTGAGAAAGTGTGGAGAGGCATGCCACTGACTCTACAGTAAAGCAGAGGAACATGTATGTATGCACATATCTCCCTTCTACTCACACATTCTGTGTAGGAAGCACAGGTAATGGATAAGGATCCAGAAATATTTTTGGGTGTTCACGTTGAATACATGTAAGAGCTACAGCTGCAGCGTATTTGTGGATGAGCTAGAATTCAACTTTTTAAAGCTTCCAGGAAAGAGACTGAAGCCGACTTGGTAGCTATCCCGGTTAATAAAGGTTCTATTTCAGGAAGTTAATTGTCATATCTAGAAAACATTCTTCACATTCCAGCTAGAGTTCATTTCCAGAGAGAATGAACAGATTTTCTTGATAAGCACTGCAAATCAACCTGAACAGGAAATTTTAATATCATGATGGTGGACACGCTTTAGTAGATAAAAATTAATGTTTCCCTTAAATGATGACCATTTGTCAAATGTGCACAATTAGATAAAATCGAATTACAACATTTTCATTTCTTCCTTTTAGTTCCTTTTAGCAATATTACTTCACTAAATAAATATTTGTGGTCCTGAAAAGTTACTATAAATCAAATTGCATTTGGATATAGAAATGTTGACATTTAAATAATATATAGTATGAGATGAATCCTTAGTAAATAACCTATAGTGCTGGAGTTTTCTCTGATGTTATTTAAGTGCAAGTTTGGCTTGCCAGGTTTTCTGAAGATTCTTTGCTAGGTTAAACATGTTTCACAAGTATAGCCTTTTACATTAGGAGCCATCCTCCACAAGTCTCAATGGACTTGCCAGGAAGTGATAATAGTGGTAGAAATTTTAAAAGAGAAAGCTAAAGTTAAGCCTAATTTAAGCATTTTTTTAAAATTAGTTAAACTATGTGTTCAATTTTGGGGCAAACTGTTAATAAGCATAAAACAAAAATGCAAATATTTTGTTGCATGAACTTATATGAGATTGTTGACTTCCAGGTGAAATTTAAGGCACTCTTAAGCTCGTCCCTACTCAATGTTTCTCTCTCATCACATCCTGAAGTTTGTCCTCCTCTCTAAAAAAAAGAGGAATGACTCTGGGGAGGAATCAAGTATAAGGAAATTTCATGGGAAATGAATTAATTTTCTAATTTTGCACAGGACTTATTTGGTTTCAGCAATTCTTTCCTCCCTTTTTTAAAGGTACCCTAATATTTCTTTTTGTTTGATTGAAGTCACTCTTCATTGTGTCAAATGAAGACCACTGTAAAACAGGATTGCTTGTTCTAGTCTAGGTCTTAAGTAAGATTCTTTTCTCTCTTTCATTTTCCTTGGATTTATCTTCTACACCGTAAGAATATAAAACAGTGCCATTATGTGGTTGGGACCACGCCAAAATGTATAGCTGTCTGGGTTATTCATATCACACACCTCAAGAGGGAGCTATTAATATCATAGTTTAGGAAATAAGGAGTGAAGTTGATCACTCAGTCCGCTGTTACTCTAGATGCATGATCTCCATGTGAAACTCCTTGGCATCCTTACTGTTACAACCAGCCTTACTGTTTTGGTCATGGGTGTGGTCGGGGGGCACTATATAGATATAGTTGCTGGGGTTTTGTTCCTTTGTGGTTATTGTAAAATGTCCTTTTTGCATGTCTATCATAGAACATGACATAACTTTAGGAATGAGATCAAGGATTGGATTTGAAGTTCCAAGATTCTATATCTTGAACATTTTCCAATCTTGCATGGTTAACATTTGGTATAGATATAGCATATTAGTAAACATAAGCACAGCAGGTCTGGGTGTGGGAGGCAAAGCCTGGTCTGCAGGGAGAACTGCTCATGAGTAGGGAGAGACCTCTAGTGTTAATACCTCAAATTGCAAGGGCAGCTGCAATCCTGCTAAGCAGGATCTCTAAAGAAGGGCAGTAGGATAAATTAAGGATATAATGGATTTATTTATATTTCATATCTTGAAGAGTTTATATTCCAAACGACTTTCCAGCGTGCTTTCTGGATCTATGAATAATATCCTTTATGGAAGACTCATATCTTGGTCTTCACAAACAAAATAAACCAGAGAAGTTTTAACTCAAAAATGTCCAGAGCTTCTCAGACTCTTCAATATTAGTACCTAGAACTTAGTAGATGTCATGGTCATCAGCACATTGTGTTCTAACCTCTCTGTAGTCAATTTGTTTTCCATATTAATGATTATAGGTAAGGTTTGTACCCAAAGTATGAGGTTAACACAGTGATATTATGGAGTTCATAATCAATCTGCCTTTTAACTGTTAGAGAGACAGAATCTCCCCACCCCCACAACAAAAAATTCCAGTCAAGGACTTGAATGGATTGCCTTATATCACATGTCTACTCTAAGAGTCTCAGTAGTTAGAAGAAACAGTTCCTTCCTTATTCTTAGGTAAGTCGCATGACCACACTATGCAGGAGTAAGGAGGAATGGAGTATAAGGGGTCACAGCTCCTCCAGAACTATAAGGTTGGACTGGGAAAGTATAAGTCACCAAAAAGAAAGGAAATATTTTCCAAAGATGTCATAAAGACATATGTTCACTATAACTATTTTACCCACTCCCCCAATTTTTCTTTAGACTTATTATTTCCTTCTATGGAGACATTACATTTCACATGATGTTGCCTATTTGTTCAATAATGGTAATAGCCAATACTTGCACAGTGCTGACTACAGACCAAGACTTTGTATAATTTCTGTCTCAATGTCTTTCTGTCTCATCTAACTCACAAAAATTGAATGAGGTAGTGTGGAAGATTCTTTAATGTGCCATTTTGATCTCTTTTCCATGAGGGACTTGTTTCCCAGGCTAAAAGGAATGTAGTAGGTAGACTTTAGCTGTCGCCTCCTACAGAAATTGCCTCTGTTGCCAAAATCTTCTTCACCCGAGGCTGTGTCTCTCCAAGGCAGCTCACAACTAGTGTCTAATTAATGCTTGGGTGAAAAAATCCTGGTCATCTTGGCCTAATCTGGACAACTATGAAAGACCATTCTAGATCCAGATCTCCCCATGGAGTTGGCCACATATGACCTTGGATGTGCATTACCTCATTCTTCTTCTGCTCTTCCCTGCTTCCTCCTCATCTTTTTGGAACTGTCTGATTCCAATGCCACTCTTCAACAAATCTCTTGCATGGTAAAACACTTCTCAAAGTCTATTTCCCAGGGAAGCAAGTTTTTATACATAGGTGCCATTATTATTACCTACTTAGAGATAAGGAAATAAAAGTACAAGAGAAGGTAAGCTCTTGGCCCCAAATCATTAATTTCATAGGTGCCAAGTGGGTAATGTGGTTCTAGACCCTGTGTCTACAAACCTATGTCCTACTACCAGGAGATGCTTACACCATTAGGTCCTGGTTAATCAACAGAATTTATATTGTGGGTTTAGGATTTGATTGCCTTAGGGTGTAACTGAAGACAGCAAAATAGATTACTAATGATTAGGGATGATATTTGTAACATTCTGTGCTTTTCTTGATAAGGAGTCATGAAGAATATAAAACTATAACATTAATTTTTTCCTACATAAGTATGTAGAATTTTTTTACTAAATATAATCATAAAATATAAATGTTTAAGAGTGATTCTGTCACAAAAATTGAAGATGATTTGATATAATTTTTGCAATTATATTGCTTTCACTCTCTTCCACTTAAATACTTTTTTGTTCATAGAAGGTGGTGAATTTATAACCATTAATCTGGGAATCGTGTATCAAAGCCTATTTTTGTCCCATGTGGCAACTTTATACTCCTATTAAATAAATATCATTCAAATGTATGTCATTTGTCACATGACTATGTAGCATCAAGGCAGATCTGTCTCTAGGTCTTGATTCTCCTCCTAAAGTTTATTTGTGTAATCTTTGGCAGACTCCCTATACTGTGTCTCAGAT
This sequence comes from Marmota monax, assembly GCF_021218885.2. NCBI lineage: Eukaryota > Metazoa > Chordata > Mammalia > Rodentia > Sciuridae > Marmota > Marmota monax. Next base: position 3,375,103 of record NW_026693537.1, read on the forward strand.
TCCTGAAAAGAAAACTATAGCATGATTGTAATGATCCCACTGGATATTTGTGAGAATTATAAATAGATATTTATACCTCTGTGTTATTGGTATTGTGCTTGGGCAATTTTTAGTATAATAGCAACTTTTTCTTTTTATCTCCTTTTCCATCTTCTTCTTTTTCTTTCCATTTGTGTCAGTGTTGAAAAAAGTAAGAACTGTTAAATTTTGAAAAGGTAAAGCTTATTGCCATTTAATTTAGATTTTGGAGCTGCTTCATGTTGTGGTTTGGATATGATGTGTCCTCCAGAAGCTACTGTATTAATAAAGAAATAGTCAGATATGAAAAAATTGGATTGTTAGAGCTGTAATGTAATCACTCCATCCTAGTTTGAATAGACTAACTGGGTGGTAACTATATATATAGGAAGGTGGGGTGTGACTGACGTGTATCACTGGGGGAATGCTTTTAAAGGGTTCATTAGCCCAGTGGTCCCATCCTCTCCCTTTTTATCTCTCTCTCTTTGCTCCCTGGCTGCATGAACATAGAAGTGCTTCTCCACCACACTCTTCCACCATGATTTTGTGCCTCTTCTTAGGCCCAAAACAATGGAATTGGCCCACATGGGACACATCTCTGAAAACATGAGTCAAAATAAACTTTTCTTCCTCTAAGTTGTCCTGTTAGATATTTTTGTCACTGCGACACAAAACTAATGTACTTCATAAAATGACCCTGTATCCCTGAAATTTTTAAATATATGTATAATATCATAAAGTTATGGCTAACAAATTCTTTCTTTTAGGAAGAGTCATTGTTTAAAAAATAAATGCAAAACAAAATAAATAGGTAAAATTAATGATATCACATATGTAATATTAATGAAATAAGAACTAAAATATTAGAAAACAATAAAAATGGGATCAACAACAAGGTCTTGCCAAATGTTAACAAAAATAAGTACTTAATTTTCATATCTTGTCATTTAAATTTCTTCAAAGACATGATAATTAAATATGCCTAATGATTGCAATGATTGTAGTTTATTGAAAAAATTGACTGAGTAAAATCTACTTTGGGCTTATATATATATTCTAATTTGGGGTAGTTTGGCAGAATTTTCCTTTCCTTGATAGATTTGAAGAATAAAGAAACTATTAAAGATGTAGCTTTAATGGTTTTAAGTCTTTCTTGGATTTGTCTCTAGTACAACCTTTCACCATCATAGTTATTTTTCATAATAGCATATATCAGAAAATTGACAGATTTCAAAATGAGCTAGAAATGTTAGAGGAATGGGGAATTGCTCCCTGCCCTTTCAATTCATAATTTGCCCTACTTGAATATGTAAATTCAGAATGTTGAAAAAAAATCAACCTCAAAAGAGAGAGTTTTTGAAGTGATAATAATGTGAGAGGAGGTAAAATAGAAGTAGTAAACTTATATTTCATGTTTGAGGAATTTGTAGAAGACTTCTCTTTTAAAGTGTATGCTATGTTGAACTACTGAAACTCTAGATAAAAATGTAAGGCATGCTCTCCCAAATTAATCAAGTTTGAAGGTGAGTTATTTAGGAAAGATATAATACAATTTTATTTAGCCTACTAAAATGAGTATTATGGAGTGTGGTGTGCGTGTGTGTGTGTGTGTTCTACATATACATGTGCTGAAAGCAAACTATTTTAATTTGCTTATTGCTATTTATACTTTTTTGTGAAGTTCTGCCTAGATTCAGTGCCCAATAGCTTGTGGATTTGTCAGTTTCTTAGAATAATTTATAGAAGCTGTTTATCAATTCTTTACAATTATTTGCAGTGCCAGTAACTCCTTCCCTCACTTCCTCCCTTTAATTAGAGTTTCTTTTAGTGTGAAGATGTTTCTGATACTAATGTGGTCAAATTCAGCACTTATAGTATGTATTTTGGTGTCTTAATAGTTTCCTAATCCTGAGAGTTTAATATTCTCCATTTTCTTCTAAATATTATGAAGTTTGGTGGGTTTTCATTTAAGTACTGAATCCACTTGATCTGCAAATCTAAGAAATATATTTTTACTTAGGTTTGTTACTGTTTCATGTAGACAACATCTTTTCCTGGCAGCACATATTGAGTAGCACCTGTGCTCATCTATTTGCAGTACCTTTTTTACCATGTAAGAAGTATTCACACCTCTGCAAAACTATAGTCCGCTAGCAATTAAACTCTGTCCTGTAATTAAAATTTAGATTTGGGTGCTTAATTTATGGGTTAATTGAGTAATAATCAGTAATAATCAGGGTTCACTTCAGAACAAATTGTGTTGAGTACATGAGTACATATTCTCTTTATTTTCAATTTTGCAGCCTCCACTTTGGATTTTTCCTTTCTTCAGACAATTTTATGCTGTTTAAAGTAATGGTACATTTTTGTCGGTTTTGTGTGTGTGTGTATGTGTGTGTGTATGCGTGCACGCACGTGCGTGTGTTTTATGTAAGAATCATACCTCTACTTGAGTATGTGGTTGTCTTTCTAACTCCAAGGTGAAGAGTATTTAAATTTAACTAAAAGTCTTAGGATTCAAGTGATGACTGTCACGCAGCAGTTGTGAGACTTTTAATGACAAGAGATCTACTTCCTTATCTTTAAAATTGGGTTGATCATAAAATATATTTAATAAAATTATTGTGATAAGAAAAGTGGGTAAATAATTTAGAACAGTGAATGGATGATTTTTATAGATGCGTAATAATTCTAGTAAAATTTATTTTTCGTTTTATAACTAGTAACTTCAAACTTCCTATCCCCTGCTCATTTGTACCTGATGATAGGTTTCACAAATTCTTTCTCTATGAAATTGCCTGACTTCCCTTTAAGGTGTGGAGTCCATGAATCATCTTTGAATTCTGACTTGTATAGATTTTTGCTGGGGACAGGAGTGGGCAGTATTAAGAATAGCTTCTCCATCTTATTAATAATATTTTGTCCTATTTCCAAGTTCTTCCTAACTATCTCAAAGATTTATCTTTCCTATCATATCTCTTTTCCACAGAGACCTCTTTTACTTTGCCTTTGTTCTCCGATCTATCTAGAGACTTACATTCTTTATTTTGCTGGGATAGAGTCACATTATTTCCAGATTCATATTATCATTTTTAATTTTTTTTTTTTTTTTGGCTTTTGACTCTTTTCATTGTCCTGGAGTATATTTTCCAGTGATGTCCTAAAAAGAGGTCAATAGAAGACAAAATGTGAGTCTTAAAAAGACCTCTTTTCATCCCTCTTTCTTGAGTAATAGCTGTACTAATCAGAATCAATTAGTTTATTCTGTTGTAAAAAGTTACCCGAAAATATCAATGACTTTAATCAACACACAGTTAGTCTCACTGATACTGCATGCCCATCATGGATCAGTCACTGGAGAAGGTTCCTTTGCTGTTTTTGTTAATTCACTTGCCTCTAAATTTTAGAATTAAAATATATTGAAGTAAACTTACACAAAGTGAAATATAACCATTTAAGACATGAACTTTGGTGGGTCCGGCCAATGTATGCATCTATTTAATAACTACAGCTATCAATATTGTAATAATTGTACAATCAATAGTATATTTCTATTATCATCAAACGTTTATTCAGAGATATTTGCAACTAGTCCCCCAAGCACTGACTCTCGGAACCCAGGAATCTTCTTTCTCTCATAATTAGTTTTTCCTTTTCTAGAATTTGATATAGAAAGGATCACACAGTGTTTGCCTCATCTCAGCATGTTTTTGAGATTTGTACAAGTCATTGTGTAATTAGTAGTTCATTACTCTATTGTAAGTAGTTCCAAAATTTATCCATTTATTATTGATAGACATTTGGAATTTGTCCAGTTTGAGGCTCCTATGTAAAAAGGTGTTATTGAGCATTTGTGTCCAATTTATTGTTCAGAGATATGTTTTTCTTTTTTTTTTTTTCCAGGTTAAATACCTATAAGTGGTTTTGTTGGATTGTATGGTAAGTGTGAATTCAATTTTTTAAGAAAGTTCCAAACTATTTTCAAAAGTGGATGTGCCATTTTGTTTGTATGAGAGTTCCTGTAACTGCACATTCTCACAAACACTTGATCTTGTGTTTTTATTTTTAATTGTTTTGATGTGTAAGTAATGGTATTTAATTATGATTTTATTTACTTATGGTGCTTATTAGTTATATTGAGCATGATTTCATGAGTTTCTTTGTCATTTCTTATTCATCTTTTTTGAAAGATATATTAAAATCTTCCATTTAAAAAAAAATTAGTTTATTCATGTTCATATTACTGAACTGTAGGAAGTCCTATATATCATGGTACTATTACCGCTGCTTACTGGTCCTTGCTTCCCCAGTGTTGATGTATAACACCAGAGAAGCAAGCCGAGGCAAGTGTAGAATGGAAAGTGGAAGGCTTTATTAAAGGATAGCAGAAAAGACTTCCTCCTGGAGGAAGAAGGGGACCAAAAGGTGGAATCTCTGGGAAGGGAAGGTTTCCCCTTTTTTATATCTTAGGTCTTATTTTATTCCTCCCACATTCCTGCCCTTTGTTTCCCTCTATCATGCTGTGACAGAATGCAGGTGGGAAGTCCAAAAGTTGTGAGATAGGTGGACTGATGAGGCAGGGAAGAGTACTCTGGGCTAAAAAGGCCTGGGTGGTTTGATTAGTACCTCAGGGTTTGCTGGGAGCCACTTCATTAACAGTTCTTTAGGATGGGTTCTGAGGTCTTGGGGACATCAACATTTCAATTTCCCCAGGTGTTGTTCTGGTTTCCTGGACTCCATCCTTGATAACGGTCTCCATTTTCTTTATCTTACTCCATATTAGACCAGATTTACCTAACTACACTATCTATCTTTAAATCTGGCTTCAGTACTAGTGCTTTGATGAGTGTACACACTGCCAATATTTCTTCTAAAAAATGTGGTTTGAGTTTTCAGTTGTTTAATGATGTCTGTAGAAGGGAAGAAGTTTTTAATTTTTATAAATATTTTTTTAGTTGCCAGTGAACCTTTATTTATTTATATGCTGAGAATCAAACACAGTGTCTCACACATACTAGGCAAGCAGTCTTACACTGAGCTACAACCGCAGCCCCTGAGGTTTGGAATTATGATGAAGTATCTTCTATTATTTTTTTGTCTAATGGTTTGTGCATTTTGTATTCTATGTAATATATCTTCAATTAACAATTTTATGATGATTTCATTCACATTTCTTCTGGAAGATGCATGCTTTTAGTTGTTGTTGTTGTTGTTGTTTGGGGGGTTACTCACTGAGTATTGAACCCAGTGATGCTTTACCACTGAATTAAATCACCAGACCCTTTAATTTAATTAATTTGTTTTTTGAGACAGGGTCTTTTAATGTTGCTGAGGCTTGCTTCAAATGTATGATCCTCCTGCCTCAGCTACCTGAGTTGCTGGGATTATAGATGTAAGCCATCACACCCAGCATACTTTTAGATCTTAACTGAATGTATAGGACTGATCATGAGTTAATTTTTATATAGGATGTGAGGTGAAGGTCAAGATTCATTATTCTGTAAAAGTTTGTCCTAAGTTTTCGGCTCCATTTATTAGAAAAATTACCTTTCTTTACATTAAGGATATTACCATGTTAAAATCAATTAACCTTATATGTATTGATATATTTTTGAACTTTATGATCATTTTTGTGCTATTAAAGTACATAGTCATGGTATTTAGTCCATGATTTAATGACTATAAGGCCTCACATCAATTAGTGAGAATTATCCATTTTTGTTCTTTTTTCAAAATGAATAGTTCTTTGTAATTTCTAAATCATTTTAAAATCTGGTTGGCAATTTTTATAAAAACTAATCTGTCATATTTTGATTGGGATTGTGTAGAAACTCAGCATAACAATCACCATTTTAATAATATGAATCTTTCTAATCCATGAATATGTCATATTTTTCTATATATTTAAATCTTATGCAATTTCTTTCAGTTATGGCTTTTTGACACTATTAGAAAAATATTTATCAACTTTATAATTATTCTGTGATTGTTTATTTCTAGTATCTAGGAATATTATAGAATATTATATATTTACATGTTTCCTGTATCAAGTATTTAATTCATTTTTTAGAGATAATAGACTTTTAAAGAGTCCTTAGAATTTTATATATATTTAATCTGCAAAAATAAAAAATATTTTTATGTCTTTATTTCCAATATGTATTTTTTAAAATTTTTATTTTCTTAGTAGACTCTTTACAACCTCTAGTAGTGTATTTAGTGATAGGAAGGAATATCCTTGCTTTTTTTCTGATTTTGGGGTATCATATTGACTTTCACCATTATCACAATGCTATAGGTATTTTTAAAGATCTATTTAACAGATTGAAGTAAGCTCCCTGATAATATTAGTGTACCGAGAATGTTCATTAATTGATGTTCAATTTTGCCAATTTCTTATTATGTACCTTTTGAGATATTATATGATCTTACTTATTTTAATCTATTAATATGATTAATTACTTTTTAACTATAAATTTTCACATGATTATTTACTCCTTTGATAAAGAACACTTGACCATGATATATTGTCCTTTTTATATATTATTGTGTTAGATTTACTAGTATTGAATGCGATTGGATATATTCTATATATTCCTTCCTTTAATGGCTATTATATTATTTTGACATTTTTGTTGTTTCGAGTTATTTATGTTTTTAAGTTTTCATTTCATGTAATTTCATGATTAATGCAATTCTGCATTTATTTACTTACTTTCTGTGTTTTTTGTGTACATCTATGGTGTTCTTATATGTGTGGAAAGAACACTACACATATTTCCCAGTTTTGCAAATGTCATCTCATCTTTGTATTTATGATCAACACATATACTCTAGATCTCTAGAACTTATTAATTTTACATAACTGAAAAAATTGTATCTTTTGAGAAACATCTCCCAATTTGCCCTTCCTTCCATCACTGGGTAACACCCTTGTACTCTTTCACATTGTCACAAATGGCAGTATTTCCTTTGTTGATAAGGCTGAATAATATTCTATTGTATATATATTCCTCATTTTATTCGTTCATCCTTCCATGAATGTTGAGGCTATTTCCAAAATCTTGGCTATTGAGAATGTTATGGTTTGAATATAGAATACCTCCCAAAGTCTCATATGTTGAAGGCTTTTTCCCCAATGTAGTAATGTTCATAGTGGGGTATTTGGGAAAGTGGTCAGATCATGATGGCTCTGACTTCATCAATGGATTAATCCATTGAGGGATTCATAGCTGAATGGGATTATTGGGAAGTAGTGAAAACTCTAGGAGGTGGAACTTAGTGGTAGTTAGTGGGCACTTTGGGCTTGCTTTTGGGGTCTATGTCTTGTCCTAAGCCCCTTGCTCTCTCTGTCACCTGGCTACCATGGGGTGATCAGTTTTTTCCCACCATGCCCTTCCACATAATGTTCTGCCTCATCTCATACAAAGCAATGGAGTCAGCTGACCATGAACTAAAACCTCTGAAACTGTGAGCCAAAATAAATCTTTCTAAGTTGTTTTTCTTAGGCATTATGGCCTAGTGATGAAGAGCTGACTAATACAGTGAACAGTACTGCAATGAATTACTTCAAGATCACTTGAAGATCTTGGTTTTATTACTTCAAGTTCTTGATTTCATTTCTTTTGAACAAACACCCAGAAGTCGAATTATTGAGCCATAATAGTAGCTTTTTCAGCTTTTTATGGGGAACTTCCATAATGTTTTCTGTAATTGCTATGTTTGTTTATATTCCAGCAGCAATGTACAAGGATTCCCTTTTCTTTACACACTTGTGATCTTTTTAATTTTAGATAATAACAGTTTTCCTAGAATACAGTATGTCTAGGTATTGTCTGTTCTAGGTCAGTATTATCACATATATAATGTGGTCTATCAACATGTAGTTCCAAATATTTTTATTATTTCAGAGCAGATAACTTAAATTATAGTTTTTAGTATTATTTTGGTATTGTTACTTGTTTTCATGTCACTTTCTCTTAAATTCTGACCATTTATTCTTTTGTCCATTTTTTAAAACTTTCATTTTCTAGTTTCCTAAAATTATTATGTCATATTTGTTAGCTCTTATTTGTATTATTATATTTTTACCTTTCTTTCTGAAAAGAATTTCTTTTATTTTATACTCTATTCTTATTTCTATACTCTTTTAATTTTTCTTATTCTGATTTATATTGATCTCTTAGGCTTCTTGTTTTCTTATCCTCTTTTTTTAATGGTATTTCTTCTATCTTGTAATTATGTCTTTCTAGTATACTTGTGTTTTATGTTGGAGAATTGGTCTACCACTTCCTCTTCTTTCTTTCTTAAAGAAATTTGGACTTGATCATTTTTTGTTGCTCATTTATTATGGAATTAGGTTTTGTGGGTTCCTAAAATAAGGAAGGGTATTGGGAAACTTCCAAATTCAAATTACTCCAACATCTGTTGTTTATTTCCTATGTTTCCTGCCACCATTTTGATATTGATAGTCTCTTTTTAATTTACAGTTTTTGATTCCACCCATAGAAGATTTTCTTTATTGTGGGCATCAATTGTAGAAAAGAACTCTTGATTGATGAGTTGAAAGTTTATAGGGTCTAGACTGCTCCAATCCCTTTTGTTCTTCTTGTGATGGAGGCTTTGCCCTCAACTCTTATTGGAGAGGACCAATCCTTGCCTAATCCTGTATGCTTTTTTTCAATTGATCAAACTACTTTCCATTAAATCCCTGTTGGATCTGTATTGGTGATCTTCTTAGCAAGTCCATCAGTTAATGTCCCCATTACTTCCTTCTTCTCTACACTGAGTTTTCATATTATGTATCTGAGGTGATGTTTTCCCTCCTCAACTAAATTTGTTTTAAATATTTTCTTATTTAGCTTTTGATATGTAATTGCATCCTCAGTTTTATTGGGGGATTTAGAGTGATTTAAAGACTATGCTGCTATATTATTATTTCTCCAGAACCCCTTTCAGTTTAAATAAATTATGTTCCCTCTTTATCTCTGACTCACTTCCAACCTCTCCTAAAAATATTCTTCTGGTGTAACTTAGCCATGGAGCTAGTTAGATCATATGACATATAATGTGAATCATTCTAAAAGATTAGAGTTGGTGCAATAATCAAATTGTACTAAGTAGATTGTGCTTAATGTCTCTTCCAAATTCACTGACCTAAATACATCTTGGACCAACAAAATAAAAACTTCTTGGTTTCATTCATTTCAAAATTCTTTCCTTGTAATCAATTTTATGAAGAGTTTTAAATAGAGAATAAATTTCAGTACATAACTCACTATCCTGCTATCTTGAGTTGAAATTAGCCAAATTTTCTTAAGATCGTGTTAAAATATTTCTAGTCATATATATTAAATATTGGCTATAATATATGACATTTAATTGAACTAACAATTTAGAATGTCTTTATGAAGTGGAGCAAACAATTCTTAAAATGGCACTTTACTTTTCTACATAAAAGGATTAGTCACTTAAAAGATCTGACCAACTTGGCAGATGGACAACATACTGACAGACAAAAATGTTCCTTATGTCTATTTCCTTTCTTCTCTCTGATCTTGGTCTTGGGCTTATGTTGTGGTTATAGTTTCCATTATTGTTTATAGTGAACTGTGAGATGAAAGTAAGACCGACATGTAATTATGTAATTATATAGTTTTGGTAGAAAGTCAAAAGGTAGAATACAAGAACTTACCTAAATCAAACTGTTAATATAAAAAAATAGACCTAAATGAATGAGAGAGAATATGATTTACACAAGTTCACTTGCCCTTGTGCTAGCCCTAGTTATCACTCTTGCTGTTTCTTTTAACCCATAATATAGTATAATCTCTCTCACTCTTCTTTTTATTAGTGTTGGGGATTGTACCAGGACTTAACACATCCTAGGCAAGAGCTCTACCATTGAGCTACATTCCAGTCCTTGTCTATCTTGTCCCTATATTTTTGTGTGTTTTTGGTCTGTGGAGATTTATATCTTGTTGCAAAATGAAACTTCCATCATCAAGACTTATTAATATTTCCCCACATATTTAATTTTATGTTACTAAGTACATATAATTCATTTTTCAATTGACTCATTTGGGTTATATATATGGGTTTTAACAGGGCATTTTCTTTTCATTATATCTAGCCTTAATTTTTAAATATTAAATATTATATATTGGTTTTAGGGTATAAAAATACATCTTATATAGAGTGCAATTTCTATTAAAAAAGCATTGTGTTAAGTTTGCATTTTTTAATTTAAAAATGCATAGATAATTCTATATTAACTAATAAAACTGATTAGAGAATTTTGACATTACGAGGTAGGGGACAACAGTAAAAAAACAAAAACAAAACAAAAAAAAAAACTGTGTTGTAATTCACAAATGTGTTCCACTTCACTTTTTCCCAATTGTCTTTTGCTCCAATTTCTTTTGATTTTCTGTTTCCCCATGACTCTGCCTCAGAATTCCTGTTGCCTTTGCATCCTAAGTAGCAAACACTCACAGAATGCATTGGAGTTCCTGCTGTTGTGACTGACATTACCTTGAATCTCTGTTGACATACCTGGAAGTTTGGCAGTGTGGGGGTCATTGCTAGAATGTTTTGTCTAAGTAGGACAACCACATTTTAAGTTTCATGGTGTGCAAGCCCCAATTATATGTACATGTTAAATAGTTGTATATTCTAGCACAAAACCAAGTACTGTATTGTATAAGCATCTATTTCTCTTTCTTGTTTCTATGCAACAAATTACATTTGTTTCTCCAAAGTGGATTAGCCAGTCTAGACATCCTATCACATGTCAATGCAAGTATGGATCTTCCATACACAGGTCTCAGGAGATCAGGGCTTGTCTGCAGTGCTGCTCTTTCATAGTCAGATCAATACAGTCACACATATTTCTTCTTACTTTACTAACAGAAAATGTTATCAGAACACAAAATTTCTTTTTGTTTTCTAAGCAAGAAGTAACATATGACCAGAACTCAAGAGAGAAAAAGTTAGCTGATGAATAAATACCCAAGAACTTGGGAAGAAAGTATATATTTTTTATTACCCACTAAGCCACGATAAGGGTTATTATCATGAGATAATCATTCCTCTGGAGCAATACAAGACAGGGGACACAGCTGAGTGCTATCATGCCCATGGGATGTGATTAGCTCATGATAACAGCATCCCCTGGACTCATTGCTATTATGAAATGTCTATTTCCCCCCCATTTTCTATATATAAATAAATGATTTTGGAGGACAGATTCAATTCCCACAAACTGCAAGTTTGCATTAAAATGCTTCAGCTGTGAGATTCACAGATATTAATCTACCCTTTTGGAATGTTGAACAGTCAATCAGAATCCTTCTTCGTCTCAAGCTGTTTTATGATATTATTACAATGTATTTTGCGACGGAATGGCGGGTAAAGCAAGTTTCAGAGAAATAGGCTTGTTTGGGCTCGATTTAGTTGCTTGAGGGAAACCTCTACATAAAATGACTCTGCCTGCTCACTAAGGCATCCTAACTTTCTCATTATTTTTTTTTCCTGCCTGACTCAATTTCTTTACTGCGTTTTAGAAGTCTGAAGTTCATTCCTCTAACTGGATTAATAAAAAGCAGATTTCTCATTTTATATTTCAGAATTGACAGAGAAAAACACTGCCAGGGTAATGTCAGAGTGTAGGGAGAAAATTATAGCTCAGAATTTGGAATTTTAAAATTAACTTTGAAGTAAGATTGATTTTAGATTTAGGAATAAATGAGAAGTTTTGATACAATAACATACTGGTGGGTTTGTTTTATTATAAATTTAAGTGAACAATGTGAAAAGAGCACATTTAATTTATAAAAATTTAAAAGTCAATGTAATTTCAAAATGATAAAGAATTTTAGGTAATAATATTACCCGGGGCAGAGGCATCTCCCTGGCTATATTTAAGAAAGCAGAAAAATAAGTTGCATCATTCTAGATGTCTATGGAAAAATTTCCTATCTATATTAAAAAATATGTGTCTGATATGTTAATAATAGAGAATAAATTATTTTGCACAAATAAGTAAATAAAAATAAGGGAGAAGAAAGTGGCTTCTTCTTTGTCCCACAGAATATTTTATTACTTTGTGTAGTCAAGTCTGTTCTCATTTTCTCCCTATTTGCTTTGAACATATGAGCAGTTATCATTTGATTAAGTAGTGTCTTTAACTAAAAAAATACAAAATTTGCTGTATGTACTCCTTCTTCCTTTCTACCAATGTTACCTTTATGTTGTTAATGTAGAAAGAAGTTTGTCTCACACAATATCAGACCAGAAAATGAAGAGACTCATACATTAACTTTTATAAACAATGCAACGAAAATTCTAATTCAGTTATCAACTTGGAATAGTAAAGTACATATATACAACTTGTGTTACTTGTGTTACTATGTATACATATACATATATGTGTGTAGATATGGCTTTAAATTAGAAATACTATCAATGTGTAATGAGTTATTAGACTCACATTATTTTATTTTTGTTTAGACAGATTATAATGAAATTCTGGTTTGTGTAATACTGAAAAAAATATATTATTATGAAGGTCAGTTATAAGTGTGAACTTTAGTAGTAGGCTAGAGTATTTACTTCATCAAATACTAGGTATTACAGTGAAAGAAGCCTGTTGATGTAATTAACATCTATAATCAGTCAACTTTATGTCAAAAAAAAAATTCCTTCAAAATCCAAGTGGGCCTGATACAATTACTTGAAAACCCTTAGAACAAAAGGGAAGATTCCCTAAGTATTTAGGAATTTTGCCTGTGGACAGCAGAAATAGCTTGTCCCTGAATTTCCAGGTTCCTCTTCCTAAAGGCTTGGCCTAAGAATGTTGGACTTGCCTGCCTTGTTCCTTCAAAGACAATGTAGGAATATAGGCCAATCTGCAACGCCCTCCCAAAATGCACACAAACTGCCCTCCCAAAATGCACACAAATACATACACACACAACCACATTTCTCTGTTTATCTATTTTTGTTGGACTAGTAGGTCTTTTCTACTCCAAATTATTCTCTTATTTTGATTGATTTCATAAAGCAGCATAGGAAAAAAGTGAATCTTATTGGGGTTATAGGAGGTGTAATGTTACCCCAAATCTCAATAAAATTTGATAAAATACCAAATAAATACATGCAAAAATGACTTTTAAAGGAATGATTCTATGATAGATTTTTATTGGAAGAAATTAGGAAAATAAAATCACCTAGATGGATCTATTAAGATAAAACATTTTTAATCAAACACATTTTATTTTCATATTCATTTTACATGGAACGTTTCCCTTCTGTGTATCAGGTATGGAACTAAAGTGTTGGACATTTTTTTTAATCAAGGTCATTAAGAAAAAACAGACCTAAAATATATAATATATCACTTTAAAATGATTTCATTAAAATATTGTGTGTGTGTGTGTGTGTGTATAAATTTGTTTTCAGTATTTCCACAAAGGGGAGATTAATGCATTTTCTCTAGGTTAGAGGAAGACGAAATTGAGAGTATTATTAATGTCTTGATAAAGAGGGAGAAAGTTAAGCTGGGGCATGAGCTGTAAAGAATACCCACAGGAGGCAGATAGTACTTTTTAAAAGAAGAAATAAGCATAATGCTTAATTAATAAGCACTATAGTATGCTTTAGAAAATATGAGGAATTGGCATGGCTAGATCATGGAGGTAAAGAATACTGTGGTAAGGGTCAGATCATGAAAATCCTTGTTTGGTGGGCTGCAGTTTTTATTTTATTTTGTTGTCAATGAGGAGTTGTGAAACTATGGAACTGACAGTCTTTTAAGAGTTTTAGACAGATCATTGAAATAACAGAGTGGAGGTTGTCCTGGAGGGAGCGGAGACAGAATTTTGAATTTATATCCAGATACCATTGTAAAATCTAGCTGAAAATGCTCAGAGTCTTCAGCAGTGAAAGAAATGGAGTGGTGAGAAAATCATCTATTTGCATATAGGTTGTAGGATGAACCAGGCTCGGTGACAGGTTGAATTTTTTTTTCAACTCTATGTGAAAATTCAAATAATATCCAGAGTAAATAGTGATAAATATTTTGAGACCTTACATTATACCAATTTTTTAAATTTGTGAAGCTTTTTTTCCTCCAGTAGACATATTTTATTGGTGCATAATTATCACACAGAATAGTAGATTTCATTGTGTGATATTTGTACATGCACATAACATAATTTGATTCAATCGCCAGTACCTTCCCTTCCTCTCCCTCCCTCCTTCTGACTCCCTTCCTCTTATCTGCTGGCTTTCTTTCTTTCTTTTTTTCCTCTCTATACCTTTCACATAAGAGGGAAAACATATGACCCTTGACTCTCTGAGTCTGGCTAATCTCACATAGAATAATGTTCTCAAGTTCCATTTATTTTCCTGCAAATGACATAATTTTGTTCTTTATGCATGAATAAAATTTCATTGTGTGTATACCTATATATATGTATACACATCACATTTTATTGATTGATTCTTATGTTGACAGAAACACAGAGTAGTTCCATAATTTCAGTGTTATGGATTGCACTACTCTAAATATGGGTTTCTTGACTCTTTATTGTATGCTGACTTTAATTCTTTCAGATAAATACTAAGGCATGGTATAACTGACTGGTATAACTGAATGGTAGTTTCATTCCTAGTACACAGAGACAAACCCACAAACCATAGTCATCTGATTTTTGACAAAGCTAACCAGAACATATGTTGGAGAAAAAATAGCCTCTTTAACAAATGGTACTGAGTAAACTGGATCCCCATATGTTAAGAAAAATAAATAAATAAAAGGAAACTAAATCCTTGTTTCTCACCCTGCACACAAGCCAACTAAACATGGATCAAAAACCCAGGGAAAAAAATACAAATTTCCATCTTCTAGGAAAGAACAAAGAAGAAACTCTCCAATGTATAAGCATAGGCAGTGATTTCCTCAATAGGATTCCTATAGCTCAGAAAATAATAGCATGAATCAATACATGAGATAGTATCAAACTAAAAAAAAAAAATCTTTACAACAAAGAAAACAATTAACAGCTTAAATTTTGAAGATGAAGAAGAAACAAAATCCAATTCTAAGTTTCTGGCTTGAGTGATTGAACTACATTATGCTGGTATTTACCAGAATAGGGACCCTGGGAGAAAGAGCAGGTTTTTTAGGGGAAACTGGTTAACCACAAAAAAAAAAAAAAAAAAAAAAAAAAAAGATATAATGAATGGAAAGGATATGTCAGGCATAGCTTTCTTAAATCCTTTACATGGACTTTCACATTTAAAATTTATAAATAATCTATGGAGTAAGAAATGTGGTTTTCCACACTTTACAGATGTGAAAACTGAGATTTTTGAGACATAAGGACTTTAGAGAGATCACACAGTTGATAAGCAGTGAAGTAGGATGTTGAATCTGACTGAGCTGATCATAGTCTGGAAGAAATTCTTCACTGGGAACAACATTATAGCCTCTTATAGTTGGAGCCATCCTAGGTTATGAGATTAAGAATTCAAATTATTATTATACAAAATATTATTAGCCTTTTAGATAGTTTTAGATAGTGAATACTTTTAAAAACTAAAACAAAACAAAACAAACAAACAAAAAACAGATCCATGGTTCATTTATCTAGGTATCTTATGAAACTCCAAAGACACAATGTTATTATTTAAGAAAATGTGGTATATAATCCCAATGGAGTTCTACTCTGCCATAAAGAAAAATGAAATTATGTGATTTGCTGGTAAATGGATGGAACTGCAGTACAACATACTAAGTGAAATAAGCAAAGCTCAGAAAGTCAAGGGTCAAATGTTGCATCTCATTAGCAAAAGCTAAAGAGAAAGAAGAAATAAAAATGGGATCTTGTGAAGATTGAAGAAGCCAGTGACCAAGGGGAGGCAGCAGGGGAGGGAAAGGGGAAAAACTGGTTGGCCTGAATCTCACCTGTTGTCTGTGTGAATACCTTTAACTTCTCCCTCCTAGATACCACATCTTACTTCTAAGTGAATGTGTGTCAACATCATTTGCTCAAATTATACTAGGTGCATATATGAATATACTGTAATGCATTCCAATTTTATATATAAGTCTAATAGATCAGTTAAAAAATAAATGGAAGGAAGACCAATAGTATAGAAGAAGGGGATCAGGAGAATGAAAGAGAATAGTACTGTGGATTGAAAAGGAATAAAACTATGGTATATGAAAGAATGTGTATGTTAAATAAACCCCACTGTTGTGTATAACTATCATGCCATAAAAAGAAGAAGATAAGTTATTATTAGTAAAGAGTCAAAATACATGTGGTAAATGAACAAATGGGATTTTGGCCACATAATCATAAGTATTAACACATAAAATATTATTCATATACAATAACTGCTTTATTTAATTTATGAAATTAGGATTAGAATTATGTACGCACATAAATGAATTATGAAAAGATGTGTTGAGTAAAGATATTTCAGTATCAATATCTCAGTATTTCAGCTTTAGGAATGTTTTATTAGGGTGTCTTGTGGTACTAAGATGTTTGTGGTATTTTCTGACCTCTTTGTGTGAAGATAAGTGTATATACACATTTTTCTTATTCTTAAGGTTAAACTATAAGAAAGATATATATTAGTACTCAACTTGGTTCAAACTCCTTAGGGAAATCTAGATGCATTCAGAAATCTGAATTTTAAGATCAGATTCGTAATTTCTAATAATAAGTGAACAAGACCTAGTAAAATAGAAAAATTATATTTTAAGGAATAATTGAGCAGTGAATAAAATTAGAATGCATTAAGAATGCTTATTATAATGAAATCACTAATTCAGAAAGAAAATATGAATTTGAATCTACTATATTCAATATATCATGTATTTAAAAATAGCAAAGAACTAGAGAAAATCTAAATTTTCCATTATTACGAATCCTTCATTACTAAAATTGAGTTGTAAATGAGTGTTTTTCATGAAATATACTCCCAATAAAAAGAAAAATGAAAAAATAAGACTACAAGATATATATTCATATCTGGTTTCAGAATATATATTTATGCATATGAATATGTGTACACATATGTATAAATATGTACACATTTATCTATATATTAATATATTCCTGTTCACATACAGAAAAGGATTTAGAGAGGATTACAAAAGTGATTAAATTTGATTGGTGGTATCATTTGTGGATTTTCTATTTTTTCCATATTTTGCACAACTTTTTTAACAAAGGCAGTATGTTAGTATTATTAGATTTGTTTGCTTTTAAGATATATTTTCTGACTTCTTTTAAGATATAACTAATTACTTCTCTGACTTCAAAATCTTACATTTAGTACATTTCCAGGCTTGCAGTATCCCAAAATAGACTGGATGTAACAAAGAAATTTCAATCCATTATTTGGAAAACTTATTGTAAAATATATAGTTGATAATGATGCAATACTGGCAATAATGAATTATGAGCAGCTTCTCTGTCTCTTCAGGTGATGACATGGTCCTGTGCATTTCAATGTGCTGAGATTATGAAGTCAGCAGACTGAGGTATTACACACGCCCTCATATTATGACTATAGTAATCCACATCCCCCTGAGCTTGTCCAGATGGGGATGCCTCTCTTAATTTAACCAAATATCTCTATTATATTAATAGTTCCTCCTTTTGAGGCCCAATAAGATGGCTTCATTGGGCTGCCCACAATGCTGCCTGGATCCCTATCCTCCAGCTCACTGAGAAATGTCAGTCTGGAAGGCCTGGATAAGCCTGTGGAAGATGCTCTGCCATTCCTTCTGATGTGTTCGCTTTAGGACTGGCACTGGTTGGCCTGAATCTCACCTGTTGTCTGACTGTGTGAATACCTTTAACTTTTCCCTGCCAAGGTACCACATCTTACTTCTAAGTGAAAGTGTGTCAACATCATTGTTAAATAGAAAACAGTTTTGCTTTGGTTTTAACATAGTTAATTTTTCTCCTAAGGGTTTAAAACCCAGCAATCCTGTATGGCAGAATGTGGCCCTCTGTGTATAGCTTGGTTCTTTGTGCCTGAAGGACTCCCCCATTGTACACCTGTCTTGACAGATTGAGGCCCTAGAACAATATCGCTTAGTCACACACTAACCAGCAGGGGGAAAGTCTGTGTCTTTTATTAAAGCCTACCTACTGGCTTAGTGTTTGGAATTCAGTTCTACCTATAAATCAACATCAGAGCATACAACCCAGCGTGCTCAAGAGCTTTGTCTAAACATCAAAGGAAGAACACAGGCAAGCACTATGATAGAAATATAACTAATCACTTGCAAATACATCTTTCCTGTCAGTAGGAGCTTAACCTTTCTGTTTAATGTGATAGGGGGAAATGCAGTTATTTCCATCCTATGTGTTTTCTTTAAAGAAGTATAGAATTTTTCTACAAAAAAGAGATATTTGTTCTTAACATAGCACAGACCAGAACATAACATTTCAGAAGTGTATAATTGAAGGAAACAAGAAACCGAATTCTGTCAAAATCAGAAAACTGTTTTCCACCTAATGAAGGACAAATTAGTCCTGTGAATTTTATATTTTCTAGGAAAAGAACAGCTTGTGATCAAGGAGCACTAGGATAAAAAGAAAATACAGTAAAAAGGATTTATTTTAAAAATGGGGAGAACAGTCTTTATTTGTTTGTTGAGTGGCTGTGAGTCCAATTTGATGCTTTGTGGTACATTGATTGGGATCAATTTAACTTCATCCTCTGCTCATGGTTTTATCCCATTCATAAGGGGCCTAGGAAGGATTTATTTGAGGTGCTCGCAAAATCCTAGAATCTATAAATCCTTCCTTTAATTTGAATGCTACAGATTACGGATGAAAGTTTGGTCACCTGTGTGGATCAGTAGGATTAGAGACATCAAAGCAAGTGGAAATAAGAAAGACAAGCAGAGAAACAACAAACAAAAAGAAGTCCATCTCTGAAACTGAAGGTAGTGTCAAGGGGATTGGAAGGTTCCGCTGGAGATACAGTATTCCAAAATGGATGAGCTTTGTTCCAGTGCTGTCATTGTTTCTAAATCTTGGATAAATTATAGAGGCATGAAGTATCAGAGTCAGCGTCTCTGAAAAGAGAATTTTCTATTACTTTCTCGCTTGACTTCTCTGTGCAGCATTGGTAATCTTGATTTTCAAATATTTGTAAAGAAAGTATTTTGTATGGAGGCTGTAGCAGTTTGCACTTTTATGATTTATTAGATTTTTGTTTGTGGTGTTTTATGTACATACACACATATATGGTTCTATTTATGAGAGGTAGACTTTTCTAATGATCTTACAACAGTTGTTAACTTTAGAGTAAAATAAAAAGAGCAGAAATGCTGAATTTTTCAAAGCTAAGAAAGAGTCCTGGATCCTTGGTACAAGTTGTGAAATCTTAGACAATATTAATACCTTGGAGTTGTAAGAATGAAGTGAAATCTACCATAGAAAGTATCATGTGTGTTTTCACAAATCTACCTAGTAGTGCTAATATCAAAAAACAGCATGGAGTTAATGCTTTTATGCTGTATGCTTGGAGGTTTCAAGAAAAGTTTACTAGATATTGACTCAGTATCTCCTTACTTAATATTCAATTATGGCAAGTTGAAATTTAAACAAGGCCATTTGTTTTTTTCTGATATTGTAGCAGAACTTTGATAAGTTGTTACTGATAACTTTGATCTTCTACCCATGCTTGAGTTCTGGAACCAACTCTCCACTCTCCTTCACTTTCAACTGTACCAACTATAGTAAATAGAGCATGGATATGGTTTCTCCTCAGTCACTACCCTTCTCCCCCTTTGTACCTTAGAAATGTGTTCTATGCAAAGACATGACCACTCTACATGGGTGTATTCACATATATCAAGGTTAATAGCTGTTTCCCACTGGCAAATTCTAATCCAAACTTCCAATGAGTCTTCATTAGAATAAAATGTGACTGTTGTGCCCAATTAAATAAGGCATTTCTAAAGGCATCACAGAATTATTGCACTATTAAAATGCTAATGCACACCCAGTGTTTTGAGAAAGATTGTAAGATCCTTGAGGGCAAGAATTTGTTTTATCCTTAGGTTATGTACTGCATAGAGGAAAGTGGAGCACTTAATGATTTTGTTTTTAACAGCAAGCTAATTTGCTTTGTTTCAAGAAAAATTTAAGAGTGAAAATAACTTCCTGAGGCATCCTTCTCAGAAGGAGAAAATGGATTGGCAATTTCCAGAAATCAGGTCCTCAGGATCTTAAGACCATTACAAACTTCTGTGACATTCAGTACAGAGTATCCTAAGAAAACAGAAAATTGTCGAGTCTCAAAGACTACTTCTTTGCACATGTGCTCTGGAAAGGAGGGTAGGTAAGCTCTTGCTAATTAACCTTGTGCAGAGCAATGTTTCTTAGCTCCTAAACTCCTGAGAGCTCTGTATCGCCTTCCTTTAGGTTTAGATCCAGGATCTTGGCAGTGAGGCTTGCTTCATGCATACATATTACTCCACAGGCTGGTAAAAAGAGATAACTAGTATAGTGTTTGGAATAAGGACAGTGGCTGTAACAAGTCTGTCATAATAGCTGTTCTATTAATGTACTAGTATTGGCATTATGTGGGAAAGGGACATGATAGAGCAGGTGCATGTGAGTTAGGAAAATTTGAGAACAGATGAACATTATCAGTGTATCAAAGAAGCAGTCACTAAGGCTTAATTCATGTCCATTAAGTGTATAAAAAGATGAGAGAAAGAACTAAATGGGATACTTACTCTTTCAGGCTCTAATAACATAAAAATAAGTTAGAAATATTTATTATGTAAAAGTTAAACATGTATTTAAACTTCATTAATTTTTATAACTTCCTTTTATGAAATTGCTTTGGTATCCTTCTGCTGTTCATATTCTACTTTGCAGTTAAATCAATATATGTATTAAATTTAAAATTTTAATTTAAAAATTATAATTTAAAACATGATTAATTTAAAAATATGTATTAATTTTAAAATATGCAATAAAATATCTATTAAACATTTCATTATATATATATATATATATATATATATATATATATATATATATATATATATATATAATCAATCCATTAATGTTATTTACGATGGATGGAAACACAACAGTCTTTTGAACAGATTTAAGATGATATTTATTTCATCATTGTGTTATATGTAATGATGCTAATATCCTGCAGTTCTAAGTCATTTTATATAAATTGGAGATCATTGCATTAGCTGCCAGGGAAACTACTGTTCCTTAGTGCTGCTTTGCCTCAGAATGTGTTGAACTTATGTAGTAGTTACACAAGATACTTGAATCACACTTATAGAATCTAGTCTGCTACCTCTTGAAGGGGTCATCACATTTGCATAACAGATGTTAGGAAACCCAGCTCTACTTTCTCTCCCAAGCTCCACCACATGCTTTTCAGACACGTGCCAAGTCGCTAGATATGTGTGCAAGATCCACATTACAGTCACAATAGGTAAATTACTCAAAAGAAGTAATCAAGAAATTCCTCAATCTTTGTTAGGCAGAAGAATCTACAAGTAAATACATTTGAGTATAGTAAGATATATTATATGTTGTTCTTTAGTCAATGTCTGTTGCCATCCTGGGAGGGAGAAAAGGTATGAAAAACTATGTTTAAGGATTTTGTGTAATGAGAATTGTCTGTCTGTTCATATTCAACTTAACTAAGCAACTCATAATTTACTGTCAGTATAACTCCAGACTGGTCATAGGGAAGGGTCAGCTAACTTCGATGTTACCCAATCACTTAACTTGGAATTGATGCAAGTTGTAATTGTTTTTTGTTTTGTTTTGTACAAGCAGTAGCACCTGATTCCCACTTTTCTCTTTCAAAATTCAAATACTACATTCTACTTTTATCTGATTATATTTCCAAATCTGATACCTCAAATTGTTTCTTTCATTTAACTCGAAACCGTCAAATATATGCAAGCATTTCTGGTTCTTGGTTTGACCTCTAGTGTTATAAACCCTGTGAAAAGCTATTGGTTATTCTGTTCCACTCACGTTTCAGTTCTTCTAAAATGTGGGAAGAGGAATCTGCTCCTAACAGTGGTGGCAAGATGGTGAATACCTTCATTATTTTTAAGTTAACCAGAGGTGAAAATTGTAGCCAGTTTCTTCCTATGTTAACCCTAAGTGACTACAATTTGACAGAGTGAGTATTAATTTCTGCCTGGACTGTAAAGTTCAGTGTGATTTAAAGAACATGCTCTTTTTTCCCCTATTTGGAAATTATTAACTGTGGCATAATTTTTCCAAGCCTGCTTTGATGATGATAGGTATCATCTTAAAAGGGACCATCTCTACATGACTCACCTGAGGGACATGGTTCCAAACTTAAGTAGATTCTTTCTGTTCCCCCAAGAAATGGAGGAGTGATGCATTTCCTGTATGTATAATCTTCTCTTCCAGTAATCTTCTGAGCCAGTGGAGTGGAAGCCACTAGAGAAGCATGAGAGAGATTCAGTACTCACCCTATGCCTCCTGTCACATCTCCTCTTCTCTTCATTGTCCTGAGAATACTTGAGTTAGTATCACCTAAATGCTATTTGGAGCTATTTCCCTTTTGGGTAAATTAACAGAAAAAATATCTTTAATGGTCAAATTGGGGCTTTAGACTGGGTGCAGTGGCACATGTCTGTAATCCCAGCTACTTGGGAAGATGAAGCAGGAGAATCACAAGTTCTTGTCCAGCCTCAGAAACTTAGTGGGGAATCTGTCTCAAAATAAAAATTAAAACAAAATAAATTTTAAAAGAGAAGCATGGATATGGCTCAGTACTGTATCTATAGGAAAGAAAGATAAATGGAAACCATGGGACATCAAACCAAGCCGCTTCTCCCAATCTGATGATTAAGGCAGAAGTAGTGACCCTTCTTTGGCAATTGCCCTTGCTCTGCTCCTTGAATTTGACATCTATGACTTTTATAAAATGTTACTGCCTTGCCTAGACACTCCTTAGATCTCAACCAAGGTAAGAGTTCTTGTCTTTTTACTCTGACAAATATTTATGTTACTCATGGGATTTCCAAGGAACCAGGGAACATGCCAATTTTTTTTCTGTTCAATGTTGATATGTATTTTAGTTCATAGAGCCAGAGAACTACTTGCTACATTAATCTTTCATTATTTATTTACCTATTTCCTATAGTAATCACTTGAGGCCCCGTCACACTGCTTACATCCTTTAAAGAACTATTTGCATTTCATCATTCTTTACAAGTTCCAAAAATCTAAATGGGAATGGTTTTGTCTCTTTCTATGCAATAGTCTATTAATGATATGACTCTGACTCAAGATTTCTCATGATCACATTGTTATACAACTCATAGAAATCAGAAAGAATATTTAACTTGCTTATTTTAATGAGCAAGGGAGTTTATTTCCTATTATATCTTGGAGAAAAATAAGTAAAATTAAAAACAGGAATTGGGGAAAGAGGTCATATCTGTTAGGTATGTATCATTTTCTACCTACTTAGAGAAAAATTGTAAAGCAGTGGAAAGTGAAATACAGTTGGGATGTCAATATGTTTTAGTGTAACTTTGCATTAGCTCTGTTATCCAAAGCTAAGCTATTTTATGGTATCCAGTTTTATTTTTAGTAGTAATAATAATAAATTTCACATTTTAGAGACAACCTAAAATGGTGAAATTGTTTTAAAAGTTGTATACAAGTTTGAGCTACATCTTTGTTTCCTGAATTTTGACATTTTCACCAAAATTGTGGGAGGGGGATTACAACCATCCTTTTTAAAAGAATAATGTCTGTCTTGTAGAAAAATTAAATTTCAAAAGTGACATACATATGACATCAACAGATGACAAGTTTCACGATTTGGATATGAGTGTCCTGCAAAAGTTCATGTGTGAGAAAATGAAAAAAAGACTTAGAGTTAAAAATCATTAGATGAGATGAGAGTTATAACCTAATCAGTGCATTGATCTACTTGAATAGAACTATAAACAGGTGGGGTGTGGCTAGAGGAGGTGGGTCACTGGGGGCATATCTTTAGGGTACATATTTTGTCCCTGGTGAGGGGAAAGCTCTCTCTGCTTCCCCACTCTCATGTCCTGAGCTGCTTTCCTCTTCCACAACCTCCTGCATGATGTTCTGCCTCATCCCAGGCCCAGAATAATAAATAAGCTTTTTCTACATTGTCTTGGTCAGGTCTTTTGGTCACAGCAATGACAAAAATGATTAAAACAAGAAGTCCTTTTTTGATTTTGTTTTTGTAGGTCTAGAAGAGACTCATCAGACAAAATACGTGATAGAGGCGAATAGACCAAGCAACCTGTATTAAACACATGTGGGTAATAAACCCGTCATAACACTTCTTTGTTTAGGTAGCTGCTAACCTATCCAAGAACAGTTTATCTCTACAAAATCTTTCTTAATAAAGGACTTAACTGAAGTAGCCAACTTGATAAAATATTAAGATATATTTATATATTTGTATATATCAAATAAATCTATAGTGATATTTTACTAAATAAATGTATCTGAACCTAATATTTGATAATACAGTCTTCATGTTCTTAATACACACACCATGTGACTCTGTCATGAGGCCAAGTGGTAGTGTTTCAGTGATCAAGTTGAGAATTCTCATCTTCTGGCATTTGAAAAGAACTGTAATGAAAAGTATGCTTCTTGAAGACACGGGTATATCTAGAATATATAAAGGACATGCAAGTTTTCCAGGAGCAAATAAAAGAATAAAGGATATGGATGTGGATATTTCAAAATTGGGAAAAATTATAATCAATTTAAGTTTAGTTAAATTTCTTTACAAAGATAATTTAAGCAAGATAATCAACTGCACATGAACTCGTAACATTAAGTGCATATAATTTCTTAACATGGAATTTGGGTATGTTTTAATATCTGATAAAGGCCTCTAAGTAACAGTTTAGAGCAAAGGAAGCACGTGTGTGTGTGTGTGTGTGTGTGTGTTTCTTAAAATATTTTTAGGCAGGGTAGGTCAAATATTGTTATCTGTTTTCCTTCCAACTCCATTTCATAATTTTTTTTAAAGTTTCTAAGTTTTCTTTATTAATTCTATTTAACCTTTTCATCACCAGAACAGACTCAGAGTGGCTCTCTCAATAGCATTAGATGCTTCTTGATATCTAATAATAAGAAGAAACATTCAAGTTTGCAGACTGTCATGTCTTTCACCACACTTTTCGTCATCTCTGTTTTCTTTCTTTCTTTCTTTCTTTCTTTCTTTTTTTTTTTTTTTTTTTTTTTTGTATTAAACAAAATGCATCTCCTCCTAGTGGTAGCACAAGGGAAATCACAAGCTCACTGTATTACACCACTGTGACAGAATGTCATTTCAATTGCCTTATTAACCATATGAAAAAATATATCACAACAGTGAGAAAACTTCTCAGTTATCTATATCTTTCCCCTTAGGCTATTGTCATGAGCCACTGGCATACTAAAGAGAGTGTACTAATTCAGTTGTCAGCTGCCTCACCTATTAAAAAGGAAGAAAATACCGGCAAAAATATGAAACTCATAATAAGGGTGCTGAAGAGGTCTGGATTGCTATGTCCACTTGTAGTTCTGAATTAAACACTCTTTCAAAAATATGCCATTTGAACTGTCAACAACAATGCTGCTGTCACCCAGATCTGGCTTGGTAATGAAGCAT
The DNA here is from genome assembly GCF_021218885.2 of Marmota monax. Taxonomy (NCBI): domain Eukaryota; kingdom Metazoa; phylum Chordata; class Mammalia; order Rodentia; family Sciuridae; genus Marmota; species Marmota monax. The sequence continues at coordinate 3,400,846 of NW_026693537.1, forward strand.
TAGCTGTTGTGAAAATAGCTTCCCTGGAAGATGAAACTGGACTCACATGCTTGAAGTTTTCAAGTGCAGTGTAAATATTATTTACCTCCCATTCTTTTTCAAAGAGTGAGGAGCTCATAAGAACCTTATGAGAGTGTATAGGTCTAGAAGTCAGATCAGCAGTCTTAGGGAAGAAAAAAAGTAAACTATAGATTTTATGAGAACTAAGTATAGAACATCTGAACTTCTTAGCTTTTGACGAGATTTCTGGAAGTAAGTGAAATTTCAAAAACGAATTTCTGAAACCCCTTACTATGTCACTCTAGGTAAACACTGAGTTGATTAAACAGTATTTACAAATACACTGTATTTTTAAATTATATACTATGGCAAGAAGATGTATGACAGTTGACATGTTAAGCATAAGTAAAATCTGCTTTTTCATAAACTGTTAAAGCCAGCTCGCTGTATAATAATGATGTTTAACCCCAGGTGATATATATTGAAACAATATTTTATATAATAAAATATGAGGCTACTAAAATGACATTATGTTATTAAAAGTACTAGGCATGCCAGACATTGCAGAGGGCTTTGTGGTATGTTAATTTTTTAAATTCTGACAATGATAATGAGATTGAGTACATATTAGCATACCTTATCACTTACATAGGGGTAATATATGGCCAAAGTATATGTTCTCATCTGCAGTAATATACCTAGTAAGTATCAGCATCATCATTTTTGAAATTAGCGAAGACTTCAGAGGTCTAGGGTTTTTTTTCTTTTTTTTTCTGTACCATAATGGGGAGTAAATTGGTGTAAGGTGTGTTGACTTTGAATCCACATAAAATAAATCATACCCTAGCAAAGCAATAGTGAGAAGCTTCAATGCAAACTTGGACACTCACGTTCTAACAAACATGAAATAAATATGTAAAATGTGCAATATTTCATACAGTGTTCAATCATGTAATTACCTGGTAATGGTTTTAACCTAGATAGTTTGTCTCTTGGACATTGACCTTAGCTACATACCATGCTAGCACTTCATAAAATATACTTTCTCTGAATCCATTGCTACTTTGAATTTTCTCTCACTTAATTCCTCAGTTCAAATTTAATAAAAAGAAGAATGATTGGTCCAGCTTGTCAGAATCTAATTTAGCACTGCAAACATGAATTTGAGGCTCTTGAGTCAGATATACAACCCTCATCCAATCAGTTAGGCAACTGTAGTGCCTGTGTGTGGGCAGGTTTCTTCAGAAAGGGTACAGACTGGCAGGCACGTGAAAAATTATGATGAGCCTTATAACAGTGGATGAAAAGGGTCTTCATATTAATTCTTTGTTAGAAGACACTGAACCATTTAGAATGTTTTTGTTTCAAATTATGCTTTAGAAACTCTCACTACAGTGCAACTCCTGGCATAATATGCTTTCGTTGATTCTCATGGAGTAAATTATCTCTGCTGGACACTGAAATCTAGAACTCAACGGACTGAGGAATCTCAGATCCAGAAAGCTACTCAAGATATGGGGCTCTAGAGCAAGTGGATTATGTTGCAGTGGTTTTGAATATTCCCACCATGTGGGCATTTTACCTCCTCACATCCTGTTTTAATAACTTAAGTCACAGAGTCAAGTCTCACTGGTATTTCTATTTATGCAGTTTTTGTGTTCTACCCAGTGCTGGTACAACTATTCTGTTTCCCACTACTCTTATGTGTCTTTGATTATGTTCTCTTGCTGTTCTAGTACTTGATGTTTGGTTCCCATGTTTGATTTGATTGGGAATATTTTGTAGGTATTGTGACCAGCAGCCAGATCCCTACTATGACAGTGTAACAAATCTGATCCTGCAATAGCCCAGTCATGTATAAAATGTATAATGATCCACAGCTGCCTAAAAGAGTAATATGAATATCATTATAATTGTAATGATAACTTATGCTAATGTATTGTATTTGTAAAGCTAACATCATCTAAATAGCCACATTATCATTTGACTCAGTGGCAAGTCTAGGCCAATGATTCTCAAAGTTTAACACTGGACTGACCAGCATCATTAGCATTACCTGAGAATTTTGAATCAGAAGAAACTCACCTGGGACCCAGAGTTCTGTGATGCAAGGAGCCCTATAGGTGATGCTGACACATGCTCAGGTTGAAGAACCACTGGTCCAGACCTGGATTGAGGAGGCCTAGAACTCCATCTTGATGGTTTTCTTTCTTTGGCTACAAGTTTGCTTCTACCTAATAAAATTCAAGTGTGAGTGGAAAGGTTTAGATCATAACATCATGTCCCATTGATATTTCTGTTTGCTCAGTTTTGTATGCTTTAAAAAAAGAAAAAGGTAAAGATGGCATAACACTTCTATTTTCTATTAGATTTGTACTTCTTCTAAAAGTAGCTAAGAAATTAAACTATTACCAGTAATTTAGAGTTTTGTATAATTTTATTTATCTTTCATTATAAAAGCCTTGAAAATAATTTGAAAAAAAATCACTTGAAAGAAAGGATAATACAAAACAGTCATACATCTTTTATTTTAATGAAATCTCTTATAAATCATTGATGATTTAAGCCCAATATCTTTTAAAATAGAAACATAACTCATGGAATATTATAATAAATTTAAATTTATTTAAATTTATTTCTATTTCTATAGTGAATGTACTATGTAATTTTACTGAATAAAGTCTCCAGAGAATTAGTGAAGATTAGTAAAAAAAAAACTGATATTATTTCTGTGAGATATTATTGGCTAGCAGTATCTAATGAACACAGCTAAATTTAGCTACTGTTTTATTTACATTCTAGGACTTCAGTTTAGTATGACTAATAGCTCAAATTGTGGAAATGAAATGCTGGAAAACAGAAAAATCATGTATTAATAAGGTTTAACACAAACAATATTGGCCAAGAGTTCTAGTAGTTGAAGTATCTGCAGGCAGAATGCTAGAGCATGTGGGAGCAGGCTGTTTAGTAGCTGTGCTCCTGACTGCAGGGGTGAGCTGGAGATAATTCCACATGTAAGCTTGGGGAATTCAGTCAAGTCTGTGGACCTCGTCTAAGCCTTACAAAATGAAGAGTTGGGTTTAATAATCTTGAAATGATTTTCTAGGCCAATAATTCTATTAATAACTACCATTTAATCTTTGGAAGAAGCTGACAACTTATGCAGTGGAAAGATAAGGCTCCTAGAAGTTAAACAACTTCCCCAAGGTTATACAGTCAGAAAAAAAAAATCAGAAATGGGCTGCAAATTAAAACAAAAGTGTTTGACCCCATGAGCAGCCCATTTAACTTATTTATGACTTAGGTTTATGTTTTTCTTCTCATATTTGAATGAAATTACTATCAACTCTACAAAAATATGTCCTATACAATAAAGCCACACTTGGTGGACCTTGACTTAAGATGCTGAGAAAATTGCACACGCTGTGTATTTATTTTAATATCTGATTACCCAGAACATTTAAGCAAATACGTATGATGTATTTCAAATTAATAGAAACTATTTTGAGTTATTGGTTCTTATCTTTTGTATTGCTCTTTATGGGTATATGTAATCAAGAAGTTATTGCTTCAATTTCTTATTATTAAATATATGAAATATGCATTTCTGTGTTTCTGTTGCTGTTTTTGATCTTGATGATTGTTGAATAATTCTTGAAATCAATTTTTAAGGCAGGAACACACTAATATTGGAGGATGAGTCATTTGTGCAACTTTCTGCAAATCTCAGTTGGGTTTTCCCATCTAAAGTTTAATGCATGATACATTTGTTACTGAATTTAATAGCAGAACTATGAACTTCAAATACCTGAAAGTAATCAGGCTTTGAATTAGACATACAAATGAATGTTTAGAAAGAAAAGAAGTTTTGCCAAGTTATTTTTTCTTATCTAATCACCTTTGCTATTTTTACTGAACAACTTCCTCACATGAGCTGTTGGAAAAATTGCATCCCTTCTGTAAAATATAAACTGGCTTCATTAATCTCAATATTTTTTCATGCACTAAAAGTTTTGGTAAGTAGCTTGCATCAACTCCTTGGTCCCTGCTGATGACCTAGAAGATGATGGAACACAACATATATACACTCATATGTGCACACACACACACACTCACACATACAATTTCTCCAGTGCTTCCTTTTCATCTATTAAAATGTATTCTGGCTTCTTATAGAACATTACAAAGCACAAAACTTCAGGTCAACATTTCTTTTTGGTTGAAGCTTATTTTAAATTGAATTATCTTATAATGTAAGAAGAATTAATTTGTCCAATACGTTCAAATAAGGCTAAAGCTTCTAGACGCATTAATGTAAGTGGAGAACACTCCACCCAGGGGATAGATGGCAACTATTACTGTAAAACTTGAGCCTAACTAGAATAAAATTGATTTATATTTTCTTTTTTACCCCTTATGTCTATGTTGTATAACTCTAGTTTTTAAAAATAATTTTAAAACTTATTTTCTTCTTTTCCAATGCACAATTTAGAATGATTACATATTTCCATAAGAAACTTGTTAAAAATCACTGTTGCTTTTTACAAGTGAGAGTTATCTTAGGATAGGCTGATGGAAGGATACTTTGCCTAACTTTAACATAATAATGAATTATTTAAAATTTATGAACATTGTATTCTTATTGTAATATCAAAAGAGAATTATGTAAATAGACATTTTTTACTGCCATAGTTAGCTTTTTCCAGAAACTGAAGACAGGATAAGAGGTGATGTGGGTGTGGGAGGACATATGGTATGAGAGAATAATATGAACTTTGGCAGTTCATCAGTATCTTTAGCCCTTTCTAATTTTTGTGTTTGAGGAAGACCCCCCCCCAAAGAAGGAAAATGCAATGAAAAATAAATAAATAAACACACACACACATACATATATACATACATACACAAATAAATAAATAAATAAATGGCAGAATAAAGGAGTCCTGGAATACAACTGGAGAAACATGTTTTCACAGCTTTTTATTCATTGTGGAAAGGTGATGAGGAACACATAGAACTAGTTTTTTCTAACTAGTAGTACTAGTTACCCTGAAGTAAAAGTAAGTCCAGCACCAAAGCTCACTCACACTGTCAACACTGGTGCATTCCCAAAAGGACTGTCACTCACCTGGGTCACACAGCCAAGTGCAGGGAAAGATGGAGAGTATTGACAAGGTAACCAAAGGTAACCAAACCTCACACTTTGGCTTGGGCAATTTCAGGTCAAAACCTGCATAATAGATAACAATCCCTTTCTATTCTCAAAATTGAGCTAGTTTCAAGAATGTCATATGATCACTTTAGCATTAAAATTTTAATTAAAATTCTACTTTGCCCATCATTTTGTAAACCTAAATTTGTTTAGTTAAAGCAAGCATATTTAGCTAATTTTTTTTCTATACTCAGCACATGTACAAAAGATTTTTGATTTACAAGACAGCAAATCTCCATCTATGGCATTTTATTCAAACTAAGTGAAAAGTGACTTCCCATGTGATGAATAAAAAACAGTCCCTAACAAGGAAGATAGTAACACACTCTTTGAAAGTGCATGGTCAAATTATAAAGAAAAATAGTTTGAGGCTACATGAACCAGAGGAGAGCAGACACATTTTTAGACATGTCACAACATTTACAGTGATTTTGGGTGAAAAGAGCAGTAAATTCCAATAGACTGAGAAAATTTGCAGCACAGCCGGCCTAAGGGAGAAAAAAAAATCTGTCTTCCACCAAAATCTTGGAAACTTCTGTTGTAAAAGTCTTCTTGAAATGTGAAGATGCTGTATATTTTCTTTAGAATTCTGCATTTATCTTTTGTTACTTTAGCATTTTCAAATAAGTATTTATTCTTTTGGGAGATCTCTGAGAATAATGTGGGTTTATACAGGTGTCTTCAATAACCCTTCCTGCCATTGTGAATGAATATGGGGACTGGTTTCTGTCATTGCTAAGTGTCATTCTTACTTAAATGGAAGTATGGTTAAGGTAAGGAGGGCCAAGGGAAAAGCACCCTATTTTCAGTTACTGCCTCTGTTCTTGCTTTCTCAGTTCCCGTCTTCACAAGTAAGTGTTCTACCTTGGGTTATTTCTGCTACATAATTCTTCTTTCATTTTTTTTTCTTAAAATGATGTGTGCTTAGTCTCTGCCTTAAAACTCTGCTCCTATTCAGTTTCCTGCATAACTACCATGTCCTTCCACGGTGTTGGAGAGTAATCATACCAGAGATGGGCACAGGAAACAAGGCTGGTCCAATTTAAAAGGAAAAGTAAGTTTCATTTAGTGGGATTCTCCCCTTATCCACTTGATTTTCTTTCTAATTTTTGCAGTGCTGAGGATTGAATTCAGGGCCCCATGCATAGTAGGTAACTGTGACACAACTTAGCTAAACCCACATCCCTTTTATTGCCCCATTTTAAAGCTCCAATGAACACATACACATATGTAAGTGCATAAACACACACACACACACACACACACACACACACACACATACACATGCACACAGCCCTAACTCTATAAAGATAAATACACCCAAATATACTAAACATGAGGGCTGACCCTACAAGTGTCAACTACAATGATTTTTGCCCATCCCCAAACATTTCTTATCTATTTATTCTTTAATCTCAGGATGGCATTACATTCTTGGTGAGGAAAAGGAAGAATGATCAGATTTCTATATTTTCCACCTATTTATTTTCTTGGCTAACACTTGTGTTGTAGTGGGTTATAAGTTACACAAATATCTTCTTTTGGGTTACTTAGCAAGACCAGCCTCCATCTTTTGGGTACTTAGCAAGACCAGCACTGAGCAGAGTTCCCTAGTGGATTTCCTCCCCTATCTATTTTATTTGGAAAGCATAGGTTGCTTTATAAAGAATGATATTTTCTTCATGTGCTATCACTTAAAAAAATAGCAAACTTTCCTTAGTAACCCATTAGAAACCCTACTAATGATAGTTCCAAAGCCACAATCCTTGGTGAAGAAATGCAGGGCTATTGGAACCTTAAACCTATTCAAATATGGCGTTGTGCAGAACCAGTCTTCTCTAGATGTCTGAATATTGTTTCTACTTCTATTTACTCATGGCTGGAGTGGTTGTCTGCATTTAGAGCCATATTCACAAGTGGCAAACTTTTTTTTTCATTTGCATATTCTTACTTATCAATAAAACATTAACAATCCCTATGTTTGTACATTTTATCATGGTTTGTAAAAATTTTCATGTACATTTGCTCATTTACATACTTTCAAAGGCGTTTTTCTGATATCACTTGGAAAATTTGTCATGTACTCAATTCTTTAATAAAATAGAAACCTGCAAGTACAGCAAAGATGAGGAATGCAGTTCTCAGGGCTCTAAAGAACATGCTCTTTTCCCCAACTGTGGAGCCTGATTATGCCAAGGGCTTTGGACCTTTGCCCAGAGCAGAGCAACATGACCCTATCAACCTTTGCAGTCAGAGTTGACTCTCACAAAATAAATATTAACTAAATAAATTCACTTTGGGCACTTTAATAAAAAGAAAAAAAAAAGCAGAATTGTGACCTCTCTCCCCAGCAACTTTCTTGTCCATGGAATAAAGAGTATGCTCAGTGGACTTCATGCGAGATGTTCTTTGCTGCCTCATATAAACTGGAGCAGGGAGAGAATTCAGGAGGAAAATAGTAGAATCTCGACTTGGATGATTTTTTTTTTCCTTCTGCCCAGAGAGGACATCATCCCATGAGAGAAAGGGAATAATCAGGTGGAGTTCTTTGAACATATCAACAGCTTAATGAATGTAAACCAACAGTCTCTCAGCTATGGGAGAGAGCACCAAAGGTCACCTTCTTTTTATGCACACTTCCCTGTAGGAATGCACTGAAACCTGTTCCTAAAAAATGGGAATAAGCTGAATTCTGAGCCGAAATCTGAATAGTTGAACTCAGATTCTAATTTTTGCTAACGTCCAAAAGTTTTAAAAAATGATCTCTGTGACTATATATATAAATGTGGAAATTTTATTTTCTTGAAAAAGAACAAAATAGGAATATGCTTTCTTTAGTAACCAGCCTGAGCTGATCAGTTGTTAATGTTTCAAGACTACCAACAAATTATCAAGATTTAAGAGATTACAGTGTTCCCTAGCATCCAACAGTAGTGTTTACTAGGATTCCATGCACACAATAATAATTCTGAGCTCAAATTAACACACCTGCCCCCACTTCATCTTGAACACATTTTTATCCTTCATAAGGAATGATAATTTTCAGTATCATCCATTCTTGTAAATGAGAATATTCACTAAGATTTCGTTTATATCATAAAGCCATGTTTTCTTACAGTGTATTTTCCTGGGTATCAAGTCACAAAATGAACACTAAATGTATTTATATTCTATAAGTCTACTTTTAATTTTGACAATTTATATGAGAGGAATGTATGAAGTAAGTCCATACCTCAGAATAAAGTGTCCCTTGGACTTTGTACTCCAGCCTCAAGTCTAGCTATTAATTTGGTCCTTCTAGAGATGGGGAAAGTTACATTTATAGAAATAAATGCTGTGAAGGTAAAAGAGACAGAAAGCTGGTTTCTATCTATGTTTCATTAAATAGTACTACCTTTAAATGCTTCATACATTGTTGTGACTTTTCAATTTTAACATGTGAACTTATTGTCTCATCAAGATTAAATAAACAAAGCACAATATATAGTTTTAAGATGTCAAAATAAAAATAAGGTTCTGAAGTTTAGGAGAAAAACAACAACAGCAATTCAACAATACATTTCAGACCTCTTTACAATATAAACGACTGTCATTCTGAATATTTCTCTCCTCTCGGTCTCATAGGACATTTATATAATTTCTGCAGTGTTACAATAGAATTACTCCTCTGAGAAATCTCATACTGTGAGAATGTACTGGAGTAATTGAGCTGGCAGATGGTCTTAATATAAGAAATATATTGATACAACAACCACTTACTTTCCTGACCGATGAAGCTGATAAAAGACAAGTACAACAGAGAATGTATGAGGGGAAAGCATTCGGGCTGCTTAGACACATGCTGTGGGAGTTGGAGTCAAAATAATATAACCTACCTCATTCACTTTGATTAATTTTTTCCTCTGGTGGCATTATTTTATTCTCATCTCATTGTTCAATCCTTTATTTCACTAGGCCTAGTTATTTTCCATTCTTGTTGCTTTGAAGTAGCAAGACCCACATGTTCAAGCTTAACGTGGACAGAGCACCTGTGAAGCCTCTTCTTCTTAAGTTTATGGGACCATGGCCTCTCGTTCATCTGTAAGATCTGCCTCACCACTGGTTTTATTTATTTATTTATTTATCTACTTATTTATTTTCTGGGGAGATCTCTTGGTATCTAGCACATAGTAGATATCTAATGAATTTATGTTAAAAAAAAATGGTGCCACTTATTTGTGTGAACCTTTCTTTATAACCCTTTGTAAACTTAACTTCCTGTACCACAGAACAATACTTATTCCCAGAAATTGCTTTGTGTTTAGTCAATTAGCTATGCCATCCAAACCTGGCATGCAAATAACACAAATAAGCTTAGTTACCTTAAATAATTATTCTCTTATAGAGAAATCATGGCTTTCAGCAAACTCTGTTAGTGACAGTAGAAATGTTTAGAAACTACAGACATGAAGCCAGAAATATTTGGATTTACATTCTAGCTCCTGGATTAATTAACTGTGCGATCATGAAGAAGTTACTCCGTGACACTCGGTGTTATTTGTAGAACTGTCTGGCTTTCAGGATATCTTAAACATTGCATAAATATGAGGAGGTCAGCATAGTGCTTACAGCATAGGACATCTCACTGAAAGTTATCTATTATTGTTCTTAAATTTTATTTATGGTTGCACAGTATCTTAACCTGCTTTATTAAGGGAAAGGAGTAAGTGATTTATAAAAATTATTATTTATTTAAGTTAAAAATGTATTGTATGAAAACAAGTTTCTGCTAGACTAAAATACAGGATGAAGCATTAGTTTGAATATACTAATCAGAACAGTAGAAGTTAGTAGTAAATAATGAAATACGTAGTCTAAACTACTCTAATGCTTTTCCTAATTCTTTTGAGACAAGTTGGTAATTTTTAGCAAATTCTAAAGTGTCAAGAGCAAGGAGCTTGGCCTCTTTCAGGGAAAGGTAAAGCAGCACAGTTAGGTATGAATCAGGCTGATGTATCCTTTGTCCATTTGTTCAGTATTCAAATGTCAACAAAGACCCACAGGTTATAGAGCTGCCACCCAAGACATGAGAAGTGATTTTGATTGCCAATGCCAGAAAGAAGCTTTAAGCAGCTGTTTTATTATGATTCAACTGTTAGAATATTTGAACTTTGTTTATTCATTTGTTCTTTCTCAAGAAAGATTACTTAATATTTGCCACATGCTATTACTGAAATCAATGCTGGGAATATGAAACCAGTATTTATCATCATGTAGTTTACAATCTAATGGAGCCTTCTTATCCTTTTGACACTCCAGGATTTGCTAAAAGTTACCAAGTTATCCCAAAAGAATTAGGAGAAACATTGGTGCAATTTAGACAAGGTATTTCATCATTTACTGCAGTTACGATCACTTAAAGTTGGGCATGTTTAATAAAACAGTATGCTTGTATACATTTAAAAATCACAATTTAGATTCTCCTCCAATTAGACTTATATGTTTTATGAAGATGAGAATTTAATTTGGTAAAATTAAAGCACTTGCTGTTTGTATCATGGGGGTTGGCAAATTACAGTGGTATATTTTGATTTCCATATCTCATTATTCCTACACTTTAAATCCATGGGTTTTGTGTGTATAGACTAGGGATGTTGCCATCTTTCTAAATTCCTTTGCTATTAATAAATCATTTTCTTCTAGAGTTAGTGATGAGGTCAGCATAGAAATATATTATTTAAACCATTAAGTAATTTAATAAGTTGAAGGGAATAAACTCTCACACGCTCAGGACTTAGGATATATTGTCTGTTAGTAATAGAAGTAGTAGTAGTAGTGGTACTAATATCTAATATTTTAGTCAGTTTTTTTTCTACTGTAACCAAAAGACCTGACAAGAACAATTTTAAGGAGGAAATGTTTATTTGGAGGCTCACAGTTTCGGAGGTCTCAGTCCATATATTGCCAACTCCATTACTTAGGGCCTTAGGTGAGGAAAAACATCATGGTGGAAGTATGGGGCATAGAAAAGCAGCTGGGGACATGACACCAGGAAGCAGAGAGAGACTTCCCTCACCATGGAAAATATATATACCTCTAAGGCTATATCCTTCCTGCCTACCTATTACCACTTACTTAATCCCCACTTTCAAAACCTGGTCCTTTCACCTCTAAACTCTCATGCATTGTTTTACACATGAGCTTTTGGGGGACATCAAATATTGAAACCATTACACCTAATAGACACTGAGGTCTTCCTATTGCATTCATTGTAGCAATAAATTGATGTCCTCACATTACCTCCTTTAAGGTGAGGTTAACTCTTTTTATTTCTAGTTTGTGCACTAGAAAATTGAGATTCAGAGAATTTATGTACATTTTCCAAGGCTCTGCAGTGGGTTGAGGATGCTCTGTAGTACAAACCAAATTTGGAGAGAACCAAATTCCCTGAGGCCCCTGAACCACAGGTCCACTCTAAGAATAACACAGTATGCTGGTCAGCTTTCTATGACTTTAACAAATACTTGAGATAAGCAACTTATAAAGTGGAAATGTGTATTTTAGCTCACAATTTGAGAGGTTTCAGTCCATGATCATGTCACCCCATTGCTTTTAGACCTGTGATGAGGCAACATGTGGCAGAGCCAGGTGCTCACCTCATGGCAGTTTCGGAAGCAAACGGAAAAGAGAAAGTCTGGCTTCCAGCAATCTTCATTGAGGACACACACCCAGTAATCTAAAATCTCCCACTAGGCCCCGCCTCTTAAATTTCCACTACCTTCTAATAGCACCATGTTGAGGACCAAGCTGTTAACACATGGGGCTTTGGAGTATAATCCTGATCCAAAGTATGCACCTATCTCCTTTTGGATCAGATTGCTGATGGCTTCAGGCAACATGTCAACAGGGATGTGGCACCAGTTGTGCAGTTCCAGGGCTGTGCCAGCAATAACAATCTTCCACAAGCATCTGTACCACCATACCTTAAACTAAGGACCAACATCATAGGCCTTTACATAGATTTTAAATTTGATTCACAAATAGATTCAAGGTAATATAATTACTCCAATTTTTAGATTACAAAATCAAAATTTAGAAGTTTAATTAATATCCTCGTGTGCCAGATTTCAAATATACACACTCAAACTTAGAACCTGTGTTCTTACCCATTGGACTAACCTGCAGCTTTGGGCACAAAGCTAAAACCTAATACCACTTATCAGCAGATGAGCTTCCCAGTTTTTCAGAGTTCAGCAAACTTTCCCTTTCATTTCTACATACATATATCTAACTTAAGCTCAGATTAAGCAGGGCAAAGCTCATCTTCAATCTGATATTTGGTAGACCTGCTGCAGTGACCTGTTGGTCCCATAAGAATCACATCCTATCTCCATTTCTCTTCCTCACCTCTTCACCTGACATTTTCAAATATCTTTTTAGAATTAAGCATTTTTCCTTATACAGAAATGTTTCTCTTTTTTTTCCTGTATCCCCATTTTCCTGTTTCCACAGAGATACAAACATATTAACTGATTTTTAAAGATGTTCTCCCTTTATTTTTACTGTAGACTAATATTGTCTGGAATTATTTCTTCTATCATTTAAAAGGAAAAGAGACTTGGTCAGTAATTGTTACCCAAAAACTTCAGTCAATCTTTTCCAGAAAGGATTTAAAAGTATTTGTATAGTATGGTTACATTAAACTAAAACAATAGAGATTTTGAACAAAAAGAATAGGAGTTTTATTCATAATAGTTACTATTCCCTTTTTCATTTTTCATTTTTTTTTAACTCTAGAATTTGCAGAACACATCCTTTAAAAGTTATGGTTCACACCTCATAGTGAACAGCAGATGTTGACAATGAATTTTAATCTATTTTATATTTGTTACAGATATATATTTTAATCACAGTGGAAAAGTGAAAGTAATACACAGAGAGGTCTTAAACAAGAGCTTCAGAGGATTCTGCTATTTCTAGAACCTGAAAACAGTCTTGAGTATTCAGCAGTTTCATTGTGACAACAGTGCCACCTAGTGATCATCTAGGATTATAAAAATTAAATTTTGGCTCCAATTCCTAAATCTATTCACATACAGGCTAAAATTATACAGCTTAAATATTGGTAAAACTGAATAAATTACATTTGTTGAAATATAAAAGGTAATTATAATTCTTATTATAATTTCAGTATAAAAATATCAATTTCTCACTAATCCTAATGAAAGACAGAGAACTATTTACTTGAAATAGAAGTATAAAACGGCATAGCTGTTAATATTTTTTTAAAAAAATATGAGTCTTGTCAAGGTAATCTATTGTATCAAGATTTTTTCTTTATTAATTGTGACTTAGGGAGATGATATATTTGTGAATTAGTAAAAATTTGAATTGTAATTTTTAAAATACAGAGTCTTATATGTAGTTAATAAGATATACTGTCACAGAAGAATGCTTAATAAATACCCAAACATGACAGGAAACCTTTTGGATGTGGGTTCTGGCATTTAAGGTGACTAAAAGTTATTTGTTTCATTATGTGTGTTAAATTCAGACAAAATTTTATACTTATTTTGTCAAAATATTACAAATGTGTACTTTATTATAGCTTCTGTCTAAACTTTCAAATGTGTAGATTAAGATCAAAATGCATACTATATGTATTAACTAAGACATTTAATCTATATTTTTGATATTTCTAAAATAATATCAAAAAGACCTTTACAAAGGTATTTAACTTGTAACAAATATATACATATAATACAGCATTTAAAGTTTGTTAATACAATTTAGTCTTTGTTGGAAAGGTAGCTAATCCACTATGAAAGCAATCTAAAACTTACATTTAAATGATTTAGAATGATTTAACATTTTGATTTCCAAACACTTCAGATTGTTTTCCAAAATAACTTAGTTGTCCCTTTCCCAAAACACATAGAACAATTTTATACTTTCTGTGAGCAAGAGTACGGATATATTTGTCTTTTGTGTGATTGCTTCCTGCTTCATTGGGCATAAATTGCCTTGAGATTGGGAGAAAAGAATAAAGGTAAGCACTATACTCCTTTTTGTTCTCTCTGCATTAGTACATGCTCAATAAGAGTAGGCTTACATTTCCATTCTGTGATTCACTGAGTATTACTTTATATTTATTTATCTGAGAATCCACTCCCCGGTTTTTCTAGTTAACGGATGTTTTGTTATTTTATCTTGATCCCAAACACTTTATAAGCTCAATTTCCCCTGACATAATTTGTTAGTCTTATGCCTAGTTTATGGTCAGAGAAATTGAGAGATGCAGACGATATCCATGATTGTGCTTGTGGCAGATGCTAAGCAACTAAGATAATATGTTTCTAACCTCACTGTCACTTGCTCACCTTCCTCAGAAGCATGCAGGCATCTGAAGCACTTCCTGGAAAGCTTTGACTTTTCTGTTAGGGACTGAATGAATTACTGGTTGTATCCTTCTGTTTTCTCCTTCTTTTTGCCTGGAACATGAACTTGTTGGCTGTAATCTTACCAGCCATTTTATACCTGCTACAGAAGGGCAAAGAAACTTTCAGAAATGCTAAACCTGGTGTCATTGAACTGGTGAATCAAATCCAGCAGTTGCCTATTTATGTTAATGTTATGTGAAAGAAAACACACTCAAAAAAATGTATGTCATTATTCAATGAGCATTCTAGTACTTTCATCTGAGAATTATTGCAAATGGTCTACAAGTAAATGTGCAGATAACAATAATTAAAGATTCTGACATGGTGATGGGCATAAGTGCCAGGAATAAAATCAATGACTGGTTTATGTTATGCAGGATTGTCATTTTGGAAGACATAGCCAGGAATTAGTTAATCAACAAGTACTTGGGTGACCATTTCATAGTAGATAATGATCTATGCTGAAGACTGCAATTAATGTAGGACATACAACCTTATACAAGTAGAACCCATAATATATGAAAAAATAAGTAGCTGACATGACAAATTACTACTATATCTGAAACAGGTAGATAGAAAACGTTTGCTTAAAGACAGGCCTGTAAGTATGGATTAATGTCTTATTTTAGGTTTTATTTCTCTTAGTTTTGTTTAAAATATTTCTTATATTTTCTGCATCCTAAAGATGTATATATGATGGCCAAAAGAGACATTATAGTTTTCTATCCAGTGGATCTGAGAAAGGAAAAAAGACCAAAAAAAAAAAAAATAGAAAGAATTGTTACAAATGAGAGAAAGAAGGACCTAGCAAAAGGAAAATTAAATTGGGGAGACCACGTGAAACAAAAATATGAGCAAGCGAAATAATTTACAGTTCTATAAATCACTAAACTTTATTTCTTAAAAAGTAGCTTAAATAAAAATCATGTCTCATTTGACTTAAAATGCTATGTAGTTGGATTGGCCTGATTTTCTTTTCTTACCAAGACAGAACCAAATATTCGTCTTTGTATGGATATGGGAAAAAATGGACTCTTCTTGATACACATAGGTTGAATAATCTTCCCATTGCATGAGCTTTGTACTCGATTTCTGCAGAGAAACACTACATCATAAACATCAGCCTCATCTATGAATGAATTACTGGCTGTGCCTTTCCTTTTTATCCTCCTTTTCCAATTGAACATGAACCCATAGCTTTAGCAACCATTGTATACCTGTCACAGAAAGATAGAAATACATCAGAAATGTATTCTGTATTATCACTAAACTAGTGGATTAAACCCAGGAAAGGTCTAGTCCAGACTTCATGTTATGTGAAAGGAAAACACAACAAAAAATAAGTAAAAATAAATAAATAAATAAATAAGGATTATTTTGAGGTGAGCCCAGTCCCCCATGATGCCTCCCTCTATGCCCTGGCTGTACTACAACTTCACCAGCTCTGAAGAGGGCAGACCACCCTAATGACACAGGGCTGGAACGGAGGAACTGTGGGCCATTCAAACCCTTTTCTTCCTTTACCATTAATCTTCCCTCATTAGGTGTATCTGTTTTACTCAGCTTTTTTTGCTGCTGTGACTAAAGGACCCAACCAGAACAACCTTAAAGGAGGAAAGGTTTATTTAGTGGCTCACAATTTCAGAGGTCTTAGTCCACAGAAGGCCAGATCCATTCCTTGGGGCTCAAGGTGAGGCAGGATATCATGGCAAAAGAGTGTGGCAGAAGGAAGCAGCTCACAAGGTGATCAGAAAGCAGAGAGAGAGGTCTCCATGTTCCAGATACAAGTATATACCCAAAGCCACGCCCCAGGTCCACAGACCACTTCAGTCACCACTCAGTCAATCCCTAACAGGGGATTAATTCACTGATTGGGTTAAGATTCTCATAACCCCAATCCTTTTTTTTCTCTGAACCTTCTTGATTTGTCTCATTCATGAGCTTCTGGGGGACACCTCACATCCAAACCATAACAATATCTTTGAAGGGTTAGATCCTTAAGACCATTTTACACCAGAATATAAAAGAGATGATGCACTGAATTAGAAGCATGGAAATGTATTATATTATGAAATATTTTTATCAGGCTAAGTTTTAAAAAGTGTTTTTTACATTTAATGTAAATGGAATACAATAACTAGTCCCATAACCAGTATTTCATAGTAAGTTTTTAAGTGATTATAAAAACAAATTGGGATTGAAATATTTGAATTTTCACTTCCTTTGATAAGTGTTTCTTTCTTCCTTTATCTTTTTTTTTTTAAATAGGGTTCTTGCTGTGTTTTCCAGGTTGGAATCAAACTCGTGGTGCTCCAGCCTCAGCCTCCCAAGGAGCTGGAATAACAGGCCTAGTTTCAATACATATTTTTAAGTTTCTTTGTATACCAGACATTGTTGAAACTGCTAGGGATATGAAATTGACCCATGCAGGCAAAAAGCTATATCCTAATGGGCTGTATGTATGAGGAGTTAAAATATTAAACAGAGTAGTCCCTAAGCAGGTGAATTGGAATACATACCTAAAGATGAGGAGGGTGTGAGTCTTTGGGTATCTGCAGAAACATTGAGTAGGAAGAAATAATAATTTGATAATAGAATCATGTGAGGCTTTACGGGCTGTTAATAGTATAAAATAGTATAAAGATAATAAGACAGTGTGTAGTTTCCTAAAAACAGAAGATTAAAAACTAAAAATAGAACTGCCATGCAATCCAACCATTATACTGGATATATACCCAATGGAAGAAAAATCAGCATGTTGAAGAGAAATCAGTGTTCCATTGCTTATTGTAGCACCCCTCACAATAGCCAACGTGGAACCACCCACTCACTCACGAATGGATGAAATATATATACATGGTGGAATATTATGCAGTCATAAAAGGATGGAATCCTCATTTTTGACAAAATGGTTGAATCTAAAGATCATTATGTTAAATGAAATAAGCCAGGCCCAGAGAAACCAGTACTGCATGATCTCACTCATGTGTGGAATCTGAAAAAGTAGATCTTATAGAAATTGAGAGTAGAATGACAGTTATCAGTGATTGAGGTGAATGGTGAGAGGGTAAGTTTTGAGGAGACATTGATCAATAGGACGATTAAGCTCTGATGTTTTGTTTCTCAGTATAATGAATACTGTGACACAGTATAGTTAACAATAACATACAATATACCTCAAGATGGTAAGAAAGAACTTTTAATATATTCACTTCAAAGAAATGATAAAAGTTTAAGTTGATAGTTATACTAATTATCCTTATTTGATTATTAGCCAAACTATACATGAATCAAACATAACATTGTGCTTCATAAATATGTACAAATAAGTGTCAATCAAAAGATTTTAAAATTAAAACTTAAAAAGGGGAAATAAAAAAATTGTTCCTTTATAGAACAACTGTATATTAATTGAGACCAAAAAAAAAAAATCGTTAGAGGCTTTTTGGTGGAGGAAAAACCTGATAAGTTTGATTGATTTGATAACAGATTGAAGCAAGGCAATGCAGGAAGTAGGGAAACCAGTGGGATGATCCTGGGATACTGTCAAAGAGCTTTGTTATAGCAAGGTGGACAATTTATGGGATGATCTAGCAATCAGTCAAACATGTAATATTGAGTCTGAAAAGGCCAAGGTTATTTGGAGATGCAGATATAAAGCCATCAGGCTGTGGACTGGGAATATGGTAGGTCCTCCTCTAATGAGAGAGAAATTCCACTTTCATTTTAAGAGCCATGTAGACAAATTGGGAAGTATTCAGAAGAAATGTAAGGTCATGATTAAGACAGTGATGAACAGTTATCCTGCACTAGTCCAGCAATCTGACTCAATGTAAAAATCTGAAGAAGCAATAGCACAGTATGAAAGTAACTGCTACAAATGCATAAAATCTGGACAAAAATCATTATTAAAGAGTGGGGCAATATTTGAAAATTCATTTATTTTCTAAATGGCAATGACATTGTGCATTTGTCTTACCAGAGAAATGGCACACTATGTAGCATATGATTCAGTTGAGAATATTTTTATGACCAGGAAACCAACTCTGCTTCCAAGAATGGTGAAGGGGAAGGCCATTCCTGGGAGATGGGTGGTAGTGCCCAGCACAATCTCACAACCAAGGAAGTATAAATAATAAGAAGAGACTATAAATAATAATAAGAAACTGTAAATGATAATAACAACATAGCTTCACAAAGGTGCCATGCACTGTTTTAAATACTTTAATTTATTGAATCCTCATTATGCTTGTATGAAATACTTATTGAGGTTATCCTCATTTCATAGATGAAGGAACTGAGATACGTTAAGTTAGGAAGTGTCTGAGCTGGGGTTGCAGCCTGAGTGTCCTCATCACAGCCAGAGCCTTCACCTCTAAGCCATGCTGCTCCATAAACTTGCATTCTTCTCATTTAGGGGAATTTGTTCCCTTATCCTCCAGACAACACAAATAATTTGTCCTCACCCTGAAGTTCTTGGAAGGCAATTATTCTCCCTTTTCTTCCTGTTAGGCTCACATAAGACAGAACAACTGGCAGGTCCAACATTAGGATGTGGCTCAGATTCACAGGGAAGCTCCCCAGTGGAGCTGAGACTGGGCTAGGTCAAGAGTTATAAATTGTCTTTGAATAATTAAGAGAGAACATTGGTGGGTTCAGTTACACAAAAACTAAATAATGCCGCAACGGGTCAGGTTAGTGGGGCTAAAACGTTGATGTTAGAAGAGATTTTAAATTCAGAATCTTCCATATTTTCAGAAAGTTACTCAAACTTTTCATTATCCCAAATTTCTCATCTATAATTTCAGGATGTAATGTTTTCTTGCCAAGTGATTGCCTAAATGTTTCAATTGCTGTTTATTAAAATAATTTTCTACTGTGAAGATGTGGGGTACCATGGAAATAGAATCTATTAGTATTATAAGGGTGTAGGCTTGAAATTATCCCAGGCCTTAAGAAGCTACAGCTCATCAGAACACTTAGCAAAGCAGACAAAAAGTAGGTTAGAGATCCCGGACCAGGCTTGTAGGGAGGGAATATAGGATGGGAAGAACACAAACCACACTGGAAGGATCAGTGGAGATAGGGATGTCTGAAATGGAGAAAGACAGAGACATGACTAGGATTGTGCCTAGAAATGTGAAATGGGACAAAGACCCCTGCTAGCTACACCTCTTTTAAAGTGGAAGAGATTAGATTATCTGGGAAGACCACTGTTGTGTTAGGTAAGTTTAAAAGGGTCTTTTTCCAGTAATTGGTTTACTTTATTTAAAACTAGCCAACATTATTCTATCATCACTTTAGAATTCCTGAAATAGCATACAGTTAAATCACAAGAGATAGCCAAGGGCTCTAATACTTTGATTAGCTATTTAGAGTTGAGAATTTTATTTAACTACTAAGTGCATTTTAAAAAAAAATGGGTCCGTATAGCTGCTCCAAAGAGAAGGTAGGAGCTGGGCACTTTGGTGCACATATGAATCCCAAGTACTTGGGAAGCTGAGGCAGGAGGATCACAAGTTTGAAGCCAGCCTGGGTAGCTTTCGAGACCCTGTCTAAAAAAAAAAAAAAAAAAAAAAAAAACTTAAAAGGGAGGGGGGATGTAGTTTAGTGTTATAATCCCATTGTGTTCAATCCCCAGTACCATAAAACAAACAAACAAGAGGGGACTAGGAAAATTGTGTGAGAGAATATACAGGACCAAATATTACATATCACCATTTTGCAGAAAAATCACATTAAGAGTCCTTTAACTGCTTTCCGGATTCTTAGTCTAATTCAAGTGATAACGGACTTGGGAGGGAGCAGAAGAGCAGTGGGAGAGATTTGAAGCTTACTCAGTGTGTAAACTTAATACATACAGAGTCCTTTTAAAATTTATTCACTCCTTCCTAAGATGTAGGGTGGGGTGCTTGATTCCATTAATGGAGACAGGAGAGATCTGGGTTTCTTTGCTATCTTTTAAGTTTTTTACAGTTCTTCATGAAAACATACCTGCTATGGCTTTGTTCCAAAATGTTTAGGGTATACCTGGCTATAGCCTGTTCTTACCTATGTAAATATATATAAATGCCCCCTATTTCTTTCATCACACATTTTCCTCATTAGTTCATAATTTCCATCAACAATTTTTTTGTTAGAATAACACATAACTTTTTTGATGTTATATCCTCATCTCTCTGCCTCTCATTTCTCTTATCCCCTTCATAGCAAATTATCTGTAAAGATGTCTATGTGTTCTCTGTTTCCTCTTTTGAATCTGGACTTTGTTTCACCTCATTCCAATAATGTTACTTTTATTTTTAATGTGCATCTTATTGGATCCATCAATAGCATTGAATAAAGATGATTGTGCCCTTTCCTTGAAATAGTCTGTAAACTAAGCATGCTCTCTACATAACATGAGTGTATTTTTTGTTATGATTTTCTCCCCCTACCAGATCATGTATGGAATCCATGTCATATTCTTTTTTATCTGATTTTTTTTCCTTTTTTTTCCCTTTATTTTCCCCATACTATTCTATCTGGATGCCATGGGATTCAGTAAGCTCATAGTTGAAGAATAAATGAATGAATCACTCAAATTCTGTCTCAATCACTCAAGATAATTTCCAGGTATATTGAACATGGGGAAGATTGACCTACTTGCTTTTTGGACCCTAGTAGAATATAGATTTTGTTTTTAATAGTAGATATCTAATTTCTCATTGAACTTAGAAAATAAATTTTGTATTTTAAGGCTAAATAAATAACTATAAAAGAGCTTCAACTCATTTGGTGTAGTACATAAGCTACAGGGGACAAAAAAAAAAGAAAGAAAGAAAAAAGAAAACCAAAACCACGTAAACCTTTTATACACACTGGAAACTGATTCCAGCTTAGAAAAAAAAAATCTAACAATTTTTGTGTGTACTAAATGGGAAAACCCTTTATATCATATACATTACATAACCCATTTTGAATAGAAAAAGAAATACCATTGGAAAGGGGACAGATTAATTAGCATGTGCATGTGGGTAACTTTGACCTTCTAGAAATGTTTGGTCTTCCCAGGCAAAGGATAGACAAACACAGAGTGAATAAGGTACACTTGAAGAACCCGCATAGGGGACTTACAAATACATTTGGAAACTTTTTTCTCACAGTAAAATGGAGAACACAGTGAAGAGGGCAAGAGAGGAGACTAGTTAGAACTCTCCTACAGCAAGAAGAAGTGATTATGGCCTGGACAAGAATGATGGCAGTGTAAGGTGAGAAAAGGACACGTTGGAAAGCAGATTAGGACACTTACATTTTCAGGGCCTGGTATGGGAAAGCTTTGGGGGGGAGACTCATAATTTCCAGTGTGAGGACAACATAAGTTTTGTATGTGATACTGAGCTTGAGGTGCTTTGGAAACATCCCAGTGGCACTATTGAGCAGAGGACAATCATATTTTTGTGTTTCTGAAGATCAGAGAAATGAGGCTTGAATTAGTGTCTATTAGCATGTAACTTATTTTTAAAACTCTAATAGATGTTTTCTAAGAGCTCAGAATAGGAATCCAATGGATTAGGGCTCAATTATGAAGAATTCCAAAATTTTTATAGAGATAAGTGGGAAAGAGAAATGTTGAGTAGGATGAAGATGAAAAAATTTGAGTTTAAATCATAGTTGTAGGTCTTTAGCAAGATCCATTTTCTGAAATAAATCAAATTGATATTGAGAGAGTAGTTGATTAAAGAATGAGTGGAATAATAGGAACTGTATGTAGAAAGCAATTATAGAATGCTTTAAGAAATGTGAAGAGGGGCTAGGCAAGGTGGCTCCTACCTGTAATCCTAGAGGCTCGGGGGGCTGAGGCAGAGGAGGATAGAGAGTTCAAAGCCAGTTCAGCAAAAGTGAGGCACTAAGCAACTCAGTGAGAACCTGTCTCTAAATAAAATACAAAATAGGGCTGGGAATGTGGCTCAGTGGCCAATTGCCCCTAAGTTCAATCCCCAATACTCCAAGAAAATATGAAGAAGAGAACCAGCCATGAAAAAGTAGCATGTGAAAATATGCTAATGACAAAGGAGCTCTGCCTCCCTCCGTCTCACTCCTTCCTTCCTTCTTTCTTTTTGTTAACATGAGAGTGATTGAATTTTACACAACAGAAGGGGTACAGGTAATTGGTGAAATCTGATGGTGGAAGAATCTTAGAGAAGTTCCAGTGCATAAGAACCAAAGGACAGGTAGCATGGTGAGACCTACAGAGCAGTGAAGGAGGACAGAAGCGGGCACAGGAGGCTAATGGCTTTTATCCATGGTCTGTGATGGTAGATTTTCCTGAGTAACCTAATCTGTACAAAAACAGTCATCACATTGATAATTGCTACAGAAATTTTTCAAGCTCAAAAATAGTAAAGAAGTTTATGGAAAGGGAGGAAATAAAGATGGGGTGAACAGAGAATGAAGCTCTCTGCTAAGAGGTTGGACCATGGAATTAAACTGTTACCATGAACTCTGAAGGTCTCCTCCCTTGCTAATCTCCCAGCTCCTCTGTCCCCGTTCTGCACACTTCTTATCTTTTCATACAGTATCTCTTATGCATGCTCAGGGTATAAGTATTTTAAATCCTGTAAAGAAGAAAAAGTATTCCCTTGCAGTTGATGAAAACTCTTTCGAGATTAACCTGAAGAAGGAAGGGACATTTTCTTGATGTTATGATGGATACAACTGGTTTTCCTTGGTCTGACAGATGTGTGAAGTTTAGAGGTGATGCTCTGTAGCCCGCTTGGTGCATTTTAAGTCAGTTTTCCCTCAGCTCCATCTCACTGCTTCTAGTAGGACTAATATTTCAGACCACATTTATTCAAAATAGAAAAAAATTCAACATACCTTAATACATTGACTATTCCACCTGTATCGACTCAGGTTGGTGGTTGAGTATTTACAAAATTAATGTTAGCATTTGTGCACATGCCACACTGTGCCAGGCACTTAAATACTTTTGTTTTTTTCTTATCCTCAAAACAATCTAATGAGATGCATGTGTGATTCTAACTATATGAAAAGCCCACAATTTTTGTAGGATTAATAGGTTTGCTGAAGAATGAGGAAGAAGAGGAACATAAGGAGAGGCTTTCTGAAGACTGTTCAACTGGGATGCAGACTCAATCTCTCCAGATTTGACTCTCAGAGGCACTTGCACAATGAAAGTAGTAGAAGCCTCCAGGCTGGTCTGCTGGACCTGTGGATTTCCCCTTCTCAGCAGAGAACCAAAGAGAAGAAACTTGAGAAGGAGACATTGAAGGAGCTGCCATGGGAGAACAGGTTCTTCTATAGCAACTCACTCTGGAGCCCCTGCCTACATTAAAGAAGCCATTGACATCAGCATGGATTTTAAAACAAGCTATTGACTTCATGTCATGTTGTCTAAAACCATAACCCCAACTTCTGCCATTAGAGTTCACACACAGGAAATTTCAAGCTTAAAATCAGAATTCCTTTAAGGATTTTGAATTTGAATCACCAGTGCCTGGGAAAAAAGAACATCTCTCAAGGCCTCTCCTAAAACATAATAAAGTCACAA
This sequence comes from Marmota monax, assembly GCF_021218885.2. Lineage (NCBI taxonomy): Eukaryota > Metazoa > Chordata > Mammalia > Rodentia > Sciuridae > Marmota > Marmota monax. The sequence goes on from NW_026693537.1 coordinate 3,425,030, forward strand.
TCACCTGTGTTTATTTCATTGATATTCTTTTGTTCCCTAAAAACTAAAGAGAGCATCCTTTAGATCCCAGGAGGAGCTGTCCTTTTAGAGAAAGAGATATAAAAATTTCACACTTTCTGGATTAACATTGGAAACACATATAATAGCTGAAAAATAGTGCTCACGTTGAACACTGAGAGTTCCCTGTGTGCCAACAGAATCCTTCATTTGGTTTCTGTGTATGGTGGTTGAAAGTCTGAGCTTCACCAATTTAAAAATAAACACCTAATGTTGATTTTAACTGAATTTCAAAAATCACTCACCGACTTGAAAAAAGATAATTGCAATCTTCATACAGATGTTTCCATCACCTATTTATCATATTGATTCATTCAATAAATACTTAAAACCTTCCATGCACCATACACCAGGCATGATGATGGGTTATAGAAATGAATGAATATTCAGGACTGCAGTCTAGTGGTAGCAATCCCATACAACATGGACCCCATGGCAGTAGTGGTACATCCTTGCTGCCTGGAGAGCAGAGTGTTGGTCCCTAATCTAGTCAAGAATTGCAGGGAGATGAGAGTCTTAGAGGGATAAAGGACAACTTCCCAGTGATTGGAGTCAGAGCCAAGTTTTGAAAATGAGTTAGCCAGACAAAAATGGGTGAAATAATCTTCATATAAAGATACCATCAAACTTGAAAACATAGGTTAAGGTAAAGTGGATGGGCTCTGGAACAAGACTTTTTCTATTTGAATTTTCATCTGTTTCTTAATAGCTGTGTGACCTTGGGCAAGTTAAATAGCATTTATGCCCTCAGTTTTTCTCATCTGCAAAATAGGGTAATAATAGCACCCTATTGCAAAGGGTTATTATTATGAGAACAACATAATATAGGTGAAGTTTGTAGAATAGACATCCTAAGCACTATATAAACACTTACTTACATTTTGCAGATGTAAGCAATTAACTAAAGCATATTCAGGTTACTACAAAATTCTGCATGTCAGCCAGAGAAGTGGGTGTCATAGGCTGGAAATGGTAGAAGTTGATATGGTCCAGAAAAATATATACAAAAAACAAAGGCTTGCATTTGTTAATTCATTTAATGTTGTCTTCTATATTTTTTCTTATAAATCTCTGCCAAATTGGTAAAATGAATAGATACTGTAGATTAGATTAGACAATTATTCTCTCTAGGTGCATGACTGACACATTTCCTATAGAGCTGCCATAATTAGAACAAACTCTGTCTCCCCCAAACCCTGCATTTTCAAGTGCTACATTCCTAGGGCTAAACGTGTTTGGGGAGAAAGCAATGACAGAAAATTGTTTCTACACAGAAGTACCAAGGCTAGGCAGTGGTCTTATTTTTTTAAGAAGGCATAGTGATTCTTGCCTTATGTGTTGATTCCCAGAATGAGTAGAGATCCTGGATAATTCATGGGAGGTTTGTATTTGAGAAATTAGCACTGTCTCTTCCTTTTCCTTTTTAGTCAAATACAAAATGTTAAGCACTCTTCTCAACCCCACATCATATCTATTTTTTAAAAAAATAACTTCCCAAATAGTATGCTGTTGGAGTCATTTCTGTATCTACTGCCTACTGCTAGTCCATCCTGTCATTCCCTCTAATCCATGCACTTTTCTAAAGCAGAGGTTCCATCTGGGGTCAGATCAGGATGGCTGATATTCAGTGGAACTAACCACATTTTTAACATGACTTACTCTCCTGGACTCAATCTCAAACTTCATTTTGGACATGAAAACCTAGATAATGAATACAGTATTTGACTGAACTTAAAATTTATTCCTATTATGCTATGAAGACAAAGCTTTTTTTTTCCTTTCACTTTCAAAAAATCAAGAAAGAAATTTAAGTTTTCACATTTGCTAAATTCACTACCCACCCTCCAGCAGTGGACTTCTTGTAGGAACATGGGCTCATTTTTACTAGATAATATGTTTGAATATGTAATTTTGCAAATATAAAGATGATGTGCAATAGTTCCAGGCAGATATGATTCCAAAATATTGCTTATTACTTACTACCTATACCAGTGGGTATGTTATGTAACTAATTATTGCTTCTTCATCTGTAAAATTGGGCTGAAATTAATTACTTTATAGGATTGTTAAAATTATATATAATGCTATGTGAAAGCAACTAGCATATTGTCTACATATTTACAATGTACATTATTCATTTTTCAACTCATGTATTGATGAAAATAAAATAAATAAGTAATAATTTTTTTGGTCCAGGTTTTTTTTTTTCTCATTAGAAATACCTAATGAGTAGATCTAATAAGTAGATCATTTGTGTCTTGAAATATATTACTACTAATAACATAAAAATAATAATGCTGAAATGATTCTGGGCATTAATATTGTCCACCGAGTACTATTTCTCCTAGTCACATAAAAAGTTTGCATTACTTGCCACCCTCATGGTTTAACAGGACCAAGTTGCTTCTGGACAATGACTTACAAACACAGGTGATGTGCATTGTTTTGATCTGGGCTATTTAGATTTTGACTCAAGGCTCTCCAGCATTCCCTTTTCTCTGGCACATCAAACATCAACTTCCAGATTGTGGCTTCTCTACTAGCCAAGACCCACAAATACCTTTGATGGATAGAGTGTCTCTACCCATGGAATTATAGCAGCAATGAGACATGACACATTTTTTTAAATGCCTGAGATATTGCCAATGACTGTTACATAGCATACAGCCTATCCTGACTGATAATGATTACAATCACAAGAGCAACCACAACATTTATAGAAGATTTATTATGTGTTAGCCTTGTTGTACAGATTTTTCTCATCTTCTCAACAATCCTATGACATTGATAGATTATTATATTTATTCTACTTTTACTGGTGATGAAACAGCTACAGAGAGATGCTAAATAGTTTATCCAAGACAACAAAAAATTATGAGTGGTACCACCAGAGTTTGAAGCCAGATATTCAGTTCTGCAGCCTGTGTTCTTAACAATTGAACTGCACTTCCTCTTGTGGAACTCACAAGTGCAATTTACTTAGAATCATAGAGAGGTTTGCAGAGTCTAATGGATATCTGTATTCTCATTTCTATTAAGGTTTGGTTCCAAGGTCAGTGTACTTTGTACACTGTATTAATCTTTGTATTAAGAGAAAAAAGGATTAGGAGCCACCAAGAAACTGAGTTGCTTTTCCAGAGACAAGTATTATAAATTAGTGTACATTTTTAAATTTCCAAGGTTTTATAAATTCTTAAGTAATAAAGTGGCATTTTCTGCTTGATGATTTTATTGGCTTGGTTACAGACATGAACTTCCAACCCTTTGGGAAGATATAGTTGCCCCATTTGACACTATCTAACTGATTGTATGATTCATGAGTTTCATTATATTCTCTCACAAATGTGTTCACACTGATGTTCAGCTGTTCTATTTTTACCTTGTCCCTGCTTTTTGCTGTGGTGGTGGGTCCTTTGTTTGGTTCTGTTGTTGTGGAGGGAGGGAAAGGGCTCTGCCCACCTGTGCTGATGTCCTTAGGAGGCTACCCTGAGGTTCCTCTGTCACTACAGCCTCAGGCTTGCACTGGCATAATAGACAGTGCTGGTACAGGACCGAAGAAGCACTCCTATTCTCCTGTCAACTGTGTCTGAATTTCTTTTTTAAAACAGAAATCTCTGACAGATCTCACCATGGACCTCTGATTAGCCAGATGACATGTAGATAAGGTTTCAGGACCTACTACAGGGAATGAAATTGCAGAGTCTGTCACCAATCTTCTTTTCGTACTGCAACTTCTTCATTCAGATGTGTCAAGAGGGCAAATCTCTAACAAAGGAACTGCAGCGGGAGCAATCGCCAAGCCCACCACACAGCAGAAGAGACTGGGTCGGAAATAGATGTGACAATGACAACAGCAGAGCTGTAACTGCAGCCAGATCCCCTCCATGGCCACTAAAACATCAGAGAAGCAGTGCACACCATGGTGGGAGCCCCCACCCCCATCCCCAGTGGTCTAGATTCTGTTTTCCCATTAGGCAAAAACATTTTCCAAATTTTCACAAATAGCTAAGGAGGGAAATCTATAGTCTGTACAGTCTTTTAAATGCACTACCTAGAAAGTTTATCTCTATAGACATCATTTAAACATTCATGCTTTTTATAATACATGAGAGATGAGGAAAAATAAACCACTATGTTCTTTTGCTGGCTAAGGTTAAGTCTTGAATTTAAATATTTCAAATCAGATGAAGCCTGAGCTTGTCCAGGTTTCTTACCAGACAATTCTTGCAAAATCTTCTCTCATTCCTCCTTACTGCTTTTTCTTCTCTCATCATAATGGAAAGTTATTATGCACGATTGTGACAAATCAGGTGTTTGACACTACTGCAGAGGAAAGAACAGGCAGGATGGATTTTAATTATTACCAAATTTAGATTAGGTACAAGAAAATCGGGAGGAATTTCCTGTTATACGACATGGGAATCAGCTAACAGAGATTATAAAGTTTGCTTGGCTTGGAAGCATAGAATCACACACTTTGGGCCTGCAAGATCCTGTAGTCAACGGTCATATTTTTCTAGGTTAGGACAGTGGGGCCAGAGAGTTTAAGTGATTGGCCAATTAGTTACAAAAGCATGGAATAACATGGACTTTGTAGCCAGATGTCCTGACCTCAAGCATAGACTTTGTTATTCATTTGCAGCAGGACACGACCTCCTTGAGCTTTTTGTGTCTAAAAAAATGTGCATGGTGATATTCACCTTACAGAGCTTTGGAAAGAAGTAACCAGCATTGAGCATGAGCAATATTTCAAAAGGTCTCTCTATCAAACTGATTATAATGGTATAATATGACTTTGTCTCTTTTTCCTTTAGAATGGAAACTCTTGACCTTCAAGCGATGACCTCTTTCAAACAAGACAGCCATTCTTGTAATCAAGAAACCCATCTTTCCTTGCCAAAATTAATTCAGCATCTGTCTGATCATGTACATATAGACTCTCTCTACAGATTGTCAGTGAAAAATAAGAAATTCATAGTTCATTAAAAAAATTAATTAGCATAGTTTATTAAAAAAGTAAAGAGTCTTCATATCCTTGTGACCTCTATACATTAGCAATGGGGAATAAAGAAAAGAAATTCTTATGTCTTCCATTTACCAAATGATTTCTAGTGAGAAAAGGAGAAAATCTAGGCTTGGTGAGACCTGACTCTTTAAAAATTTGCGATCTGTTTTAAGAGAAAGAATATGAACTCTGGAATATAGTATTGGGTATAAAAACAACTAATTTTTTTAATGAGAAAAAAATCACAACAGACTTTTGTTTTACAAAACTAATAGCACATACATAAATACAAGAATTCTGATAAGTTAGGTATGACTGTCATGAAAAGGAAAAAAAAATTGTATTTACAATCTCATTCCTGCATTATGACAATGTCAGTCACTACTTACAATGTATTCCTTCTTCATTGACTACTAAACATTTCCAATGGTCTTTGCCACACTACATACAGCTTAACACAGTGATGCAGTCTCAGTTCTTGTCCCTTCACAGAACTATGGTGAAATAGCATAGAGCAATATTCCTGGAAGTCACTCCTCCGACAAGGCATGGAGTTAAGATCTTATTGGACATGGAAGAGACTATGAATCAAAGAATGTGTTCCACTAATCTAACTTACTATCTTCCCAGATTTAGTTTCCTTATCCCCCAAATAGCTCTTCTGCTCATTGCCATAAGATACCAAGGGACGTTTGACCAAGGAAAAACAGAGTTGTGACCAACAGTGGTCAAAATCTTACTTTTGCAAACTTTACAAAAACATCCCCATATAAATACATTCCTGGAAATTACAAGAGCTTTTGGAGGAGCATGTGTACATGGAGCTGCTATAACTAAGGCTTCATTAGCTTCCTTGTACTTTAAGAAAATATAATGGAAGATGATACCAGGGAATGAGCCCAGGGGCACTTACTTACCCCAACCCTTTTCATATTTTTATTTTGAGACAAGTTCTCACTAAGTAGCACAGAGTCTCAATAAATTGCTGAGGCTGGCTTTGAACTTGCCATTGACCTGCCATAGCCATCTAAACCTCTGGGATTACAGGAGTGCACCAGCATACCCGACCAAACACAATGATTTTTAAAACATACTGGAAATTATTTATTTAAATAAAAGCTTTTCCCTTAAAATTATAGAGGGTATATTACATATGTTACCTCAAATGTTTTGCAGTCTCCTTAAGTATTTGCAGAAAACCTTTGAAATTGTTTCTAATTACACAGTGAGCAATGCAAAAAAAAAAAAAAAAAAAAAATCAGGGTTACCAGTGTACTACATCTTGCTTTTTAACCTCAAAATATTTAACAGAGATTTATTTAAACTCTCTTTAACACATAAACACATTTTATTAATATTTTATTGTAAGGCAAGTATCATTTCAAACAAATCTAAATTTAGTAAATATCATATATTATAAATATATGTATTACATTATTAAATTGCATATATAATCTATTTTAAAACTCTTACTCTAACAACCAACTCTTGATCAAGAAATGACAACTTTCTCACTCTTCCCACAAGTTCCTCTATGCCCCCATGATAATTACAACTTACTCCTTTCCCCTAAATCCAACTACTCTCCTAATTTCTATGGTTTCACTTCTTGTGTCTCTTTTTATGTTTATCATGCAAAGGAATACAATTTAATACTACCCAGATACTATAGTTTATTCATGTCCACTTTAAAATTTGATATATTATTAGTCCTTTTGAGATTTACAGTTTCTCCTTCTAATCCTTTAATTTGCTTACAATTTATCTAACACCCAGACCATTTGATTTGTTGTTTCTCATAATCTGCATTTTGTTAATTGTCAGTTCTTATGATGAAAATTGGATTATCTCTTTGTCTTTGCAATTTGTGTAGATTGGAATCCAGCAGTTCAATTAGATTCAGATTTAATATCTAGGGGAAAACATGCATGTGGTGTTTTTTATTTTATTTATTTATTTTTACCAGGAATCATATATTGTCTGGCTTTCTCTATTTTTGTGATGTTTGTATCTATTCAGGAGTTCTTTGCCTACATTTATTACTCACTGAGAGCTACAAAATAGTGACATTTAAAACTTTTTATTTCATTTTAGTTTTTAAAATTTTGATTAACATATATTAACTGTACATTTTAATGGGATTTGGTGCTCTAAATTACATTCCAACAACAATGCGTAAGATTTTTTTTTCCTCTATATCTTTGCTAGCTTTTTTTAAAAAGTAATAACCATTTGTACTGAAATGAGATGATATCTCATTGTGTGTGTTTTTTTTTTTTAGAGAGAGAGAATTTTAATATTTATTTTATTTTTTTTAGTTTTTGGCGGACACAACATCTTTGTTTGTATGTGGTGCTGAGGATCAAACCCCGGGCCGCATGCATGCCAGGCGAGCGCGCTTCCGCTAGAGCCACATCCCCAGCCCTCTCATTGTATTTTGGTTTGTATTTTTTCTAATAATTAATGCTATTGAACATTTTAAATTATAATTGATGGTTATTTATATTTTCTCTTTTCAGAAATGTCTATTCAGATCAAAATGGTGATATTTGATTCTACCATTTCTTCTTCATTTTCCACTTATTTGTTTAAAGTTTTAATAAATAAAACTTCCCCTAATTTATTGTTTGGTTACTGAGTGTTATTTCTATTGGAAAGATTGGATAAATGCTTCATTCTTTAACCAGATATATAAATTCTCAATAAAATGGCTTCTTCTATCAACTACTGAAGGTGACCATTTTAAAAATAATATCATTATAAATTCATGGACTTAAATGTATCTTCTAGATTACAATTCATTTCAATGATTATTCTCATTGAAGTCCAAATTGCTCCATCTTGGAAGCTTCTTCAAGTTGTCTCTTGAGTCCCTCTAACAAGTCTTGGAGAGATTCCTTGCTATCTGTTATGGAACATGTTGTACGTGTTGAATCTAGAATCAGTCCTTTATCTCTGCAGTTGTGGTTTATCAGATATTTTGAGACCACCATATCAATGTTGGTAATGCTCAAACTAAATGCATAATTGAGTGGGCCATTATTTAAGAACTTTTCAATGGAAAGAATAGTGACATGTTTAAGATAAAATGTCATTCATTCATAATGATACTTTGTCATACTTTCAAATAATACTTTCATTTAAAAATCAAAATCTATGTTTCTTCTACTTCATATGAGAAATCCTAGTTTTTAAGGACTCAGAGGATAACAGAATATCCCATAATTATTTATTTTCTTTATTTCACATTACATGTGAAAAAACTTAAACACCATTATAACACTGTCATCTCAATGCAATTGCTGAAGATGGTCATGTGCTTTCACTGGCTAATGTGTTTCTCTACCATGTTTACATCTGTACCATTTCTTTGTCATGAGCATCTGGTCCTAGCATACTACTCACTCTCATTTAAAAATTTCCATTTGGTCTTAGTTTTGTAAGTAGCTATGCATTAAATGCCAGCCGTCAGTACTTATATCAACCTGTTTCTAGTTATACTGGTTGTCTAATAATTGTTATACGGAATAGCCTCAGGAACAGGGATATATTTTGCATGTTGAAAAAACTTTGTGCTCTTTATGCTTCAAAATCAGATTTGTAGATTAAAATTTTTATGCAGTTTTTTCCCTTATTAACATAAATATATTACTCCATTTTCTTCTAGGACAGAGCATTGTAGTCTAAAAAAATCTGATAATCATCAAATTTTTATTCTTTTATTAGTATTTCTCTTTTTTATATCAAGGCAGACATCCCCCCCATTAAAACCAAGTAATTTTATCCTCATGGGTCTGCCTTACTGTTGGTCATTCTGGCATGAAATTTCTGAAGTATGAATTTTCAAAATACTGTTCTTCCTTTTTTTCAATAGCTATTTTTATATTGCATGTTCTAGTATTGGTTCTGTTTCATGCTTAAATTTTTCTTTGGACATTCTTTACTCATATGATGGACAGTATTTGCCTGTGTTCAATAACTGACACCTTTTCCCCCACATTTTTTCTTTTGATTTCATTTTTTTGTTATTCCTCCTTTTTATCTTATATGTCCTTCAGGCATTATCTGTTGTGTTTAGTTATTCTCTTCAGGCTTTTAATTTAGCAATTGTTTCTGAATTTTTTTCCTTATTCCTAATGTTTCCCAAATTTGGTCACCACATCATTGAATATTTTTCGTGTATTTAGGGTCATGTGTTTATGTCATGCTCTTATTGTTTATAGGAATGCTGTCCTGCTCTTTATTGTCTTTTATATCTTACAACAGCTAAGCAAGATATTTGAATCCATACTGTTTTGTTGTTAACTTTCATTTATTATTATTCTTACTATGAGTTCAGATGACTGGAGGAAGTAAGTCAGGAAAGATTTTCTACCCTCAAAGAGCTCTCTCCTCTGTTGTTTTAATGTAGTGTTTAAATATATGGACTGATGCTCTTTGAGATATTCTGCCTTTCTTTCTCCTCTCCACATTTATTTGTAACAATGTTCACTTGCCTTTATTTTTATTGATCAAGTCAATGTCCCTCTCCCACCCAGGATGCTATGTGACTGCTTCATTTCTAAAGCTCAGAGGAGCCATGCTGTTCCATCCACTTTCAAACCTTCCTAGGATCGGTTCCCTGCATTCAGCCATTTCAGGAGAAGGGAAACAACTTTCCAGTTTCATAGTGGCTTACCATACTATCCAGCAAATCCCACAGTCCATTTGAGATTCTCTTTGGTTAGCAATTTCAGATGCCTGTTGCTTCCTCTTTTTCCAGTACAGGTATTGATGCATACTGTTTCAGAGTTTCTAATGATATCTCAGTATCATTGTTTTGTTGTAAATATGGTTGCATATTTTAGGCTTTGCTAACTAGTTTTTCTGTTTTGATGTGAAAACCTATTGAAATAAAAAAAAATTATACCTCTGTTGTCATTTTCTCAAATCTTCAACCATTGAAATTTTGCTTTAAATAACTTTTGCTCATTATCAATTCTAAATATACGCTTTTGGAAAAATAGTGGTAATTTGAAAATAGGCAAAAATAAATAGTCTAGCAGTAGTGTTTTTATAAATTGCCTTTGAAACACTTTGAAGAAGAGAAACATAATTTCAATCTATGGCTTCTGAGAGATTTATTTTTATTAGTTAATTAATTACTTAGTTTATTCATTCATTTTCCTGGTTGAAATCTCACTATGTTGCCCCAGCTCATCTCTCACATTCCTGGGCCCCTGAACTACTCCTCATCAGCCAACTGAGTAGCTGTGACTACTTGCACAAACCACTTGATATATTTTATATATTCCAATGTCCTAATTCCCACCTCCTCTAGCCACATCCTACCACTTCAGTGACCACTATCAAGGAATCAATTCACTGATTGGGTTAAGACTCTCACAACCTGATCATTTATCCTTTGAGCCTTTTTGCATTGTTGCACATGTGAAGTTTTGGGGGAACACCTCACATCCAAACCATAACAGATCAACATAATTATAATTAGTAACATATGTTGAACAAATGCTGGAAAGGAACCATGTACTTAAATGGTGGTCTTTGAGAATAAAACCTCTGGAGACAATTGGAGAAGTGAGATAATTACAAAGATAATATGTCTGATTTCCCTGGACTTGCAGAATATCGGCCTCTGTTTAGGTGAGTTTAGAACAACTAAAAACATTTTTTAAATAATCAGTGTCTCATATTCTGCTCCCATGATCAAGCATAATTCTTAGTATCATTGAGTTTATCATATATTTTTTCTACTGATCACCAAGAGACTTCTTAGTACTTTGTTGTTGTTGTTGTTGTTGTGATTGTTGTTGTTATTGTTTTTTTGCTGACTTTTCTAGACATCTCTAATTGCTTTATTCCTATCTTGCGTGTAAGAGGACAAGTATAAATACTATGCTTTCTATAATGCATTCAACCATGAGAGATTGACTCTTGGCTACTCCGTCCCTTGGCAGATACACTGGGCATTGGAAAGCCCTTGTCTTCCTTCAAAGTTCACCCTGAGACAAGGCTGTGACTGTCAGGCTTGTGGCAATTGTCCTAACAGGTTACTCTGGCCTATTGAAAGACAGATGCTGCTGCTGGGTTATGGTTCTAGAATCAAGCCCTGATTTCTTCCACAAACACACAGGCACAGTTACCAGTCTGTCTTTTGACTGAGTACATGAGTTCATGTTTAACTTAAGATTTGCCTATGAAACTGTTTTTCTGACAAAGAGTCACTTATTGCCATGCCATCTTTTCACTTGATTATCGAGACTCCCTCTTACTGTTCTCCCTCGAGCTTTAATTACAGGATTGCAGCATGTTCAAAACGTGCTGCCAGATTTCTCACTCGTACAGGAGACAGAACACACATTTCACATCCCCTGCACGTCCTTTATCCCTCTTATTGATTTCCTGGGCAATTCTGTATCGATTTTATCTTCATATTTCAATGCCTCCTTGGTCTTTTCCCTTCTTATTTCTCTGAGCTCTTAGAACTCTGGCTCTCTCCTTTTTCGTTCAGGTCATCCAATTAGGATTTGTGTGTGATCCTCTTTTGCCACTCAGAGGACTCTCTGTGATCCAGGCTGGAGTCCAGATATTCTTAACAGGATGACTTTTATCTCCAAACCAAACTGATTGTCTAAGCTCTGGTACCACCAGAGCATTTGTCTAAAGGTATGAAAAGACATTGCAGTGAGAGACCTCCTGCATGTGAGTATCACTCTCTGCCCTTCCTCAAGCAGACCACTCCAGCCATCTGTGTTTTTCTGCTTCCTAAGGGTGGCATGGCTCTGTCTTTGCAGCTTTGTTTCTGTAAAGCACCCAAGAGCGTTGGCTACCAGGAAGGAATACAGAGCCTCTGGTGTCTCTCAGTTTGCTTCTCTTAATACACAATTGTGTTTCAGAAATTGTGAATAGCCTGATTTCTCATGGTGAAAAGACCAACAACAAAAAGAGGCTCCCATCAGGGCACTAGATACCATGACAGCCTCCATCAGGAGAGCCCAACACCTGATTTAAGGCACAGACCAGGCAACATTTAATACAAGAATAAAATAACAAAAGACACTTCCTTTGGCTTTTAAGCCAGGGTGTGGCCTTCTGACTGAATAGAAGATGGAAGTCTTACCCAAAAGAGTTGCTTGCTCAAATGTCACAATTCAAGGTTCATAGCAACTTGAAATTGGTGGAGTTTGAACTTGGCATAAAAGGCTAGGACGTCATATATTCTGAAATATTGTGTTCCTTTCATTCACAAATTCTTTATTATGCTGTGAAATCTGGAAAGACAAATGTATGATAGATGAACTATTGCCTGAATTAAAACAATTTTTCATATTTTACATAAGCCTACCATGTACTTGTTCCCCTACCTGCCTACAGATACTGTTTTGCTTTTATTATTGGTGTACTATAATTATACATAATAGTAGGAATCATTATGCCATATTTGTACAAGCAAATCACATGATTTGATCTATCTCTTTTCCCCTCTTCCTGATCTGCTTGTTCTACTCTATTAATTGTCCTCCTATTTGTATTATTAGTTTAATTGGTTCATTATAAATATACACAAAAGCTATATTCATTGTGGTATATGAACATGGGCATAGCATACTTGGTAGATTTCATTCTCCACTACTTCCCTAAGTCCTTTCCTCCTCCTTCCTTTGTGTTGCTTACTTTTCTCTATTTTCATTCTATTTCCATGCAGATAATGATTTCTGAGTCATCCCTGACTGAAGAGATGTGAAGTTCATTATCATGACTGCAGAAACATAAAACTTAGAAATAGCAAACAGCTTCAATCAATGAAATACTGCATTCATCTTTACAGCACCAATATGCTAGGATATCTTCTATGTCCTTCTCCATTCCTACTTGCTGGGAATACAAAATCTCTATGTAACATTTCCATTTTGTTCCAGGCATTGTTTTTAATTTTTTTTTTTTTAAAAAATAGAAACGTGCATTAAATCATCAAGGAAGAAGAATGAGTTACTGTAACTGAAATGCTTACTGCATGAATGGGATTAGCTGGACACAACCAGGAAACAACTTTACTTTTCCCCCTATTCAAATTTGTTCTGTGGGCCAAATTCTCCCTCACCTCTCTTATGAATAATGAGTTCTATCAGTGCCACCCAGATCTCTCGCCTGCTCACTTTGCCACGGCAGGGTACATGGGGCAAGCTCCCCCTTCATCCTGCTGGCTACTCACCTTCCCACAGAATTCAGCCAGTGAGTGGACATGGGACTAACCCTGTTTCCCTAGTGCTGCAGAGCCTCCCTGTGAAGTCCCACTGAAGACTGATGGTGGTCCCAGCTGAGATCACACTCTTGTTAATTATTTCACCTTCCCTGTCCTGAGACCACAGATGTTTTCCTGACAGCATATCCTTCAAACATCACTGCACCATGAATTTTGACTTTAGCTCTGCTTCCAAGGAATCTGACCAAAGACAGACTATATAAAGTTTCTGGAAGAATGATTACCTGCTTTGCTCATGTGTAGGAAAAAGTTCTCTGTTATGTTGCAGTCCCCAGACCAGTTTCATCTGTAACTGAAAAGTCTAATCCTAAGTAAAACTAATACCTGGAACTCCTTTCCTGTCACTTGGGCCTAGAGATCCCTTGGAGGTAGATGAGGTGACTGCCATCCTCTTTACTCAGTTTTCCTAGGATTCTTGGTCCCTTCCTGGTGGTTGTTGGTCAATTCTCTGATTCCTCCAGAGTTGTAGCCAGGAAGAGATATGGATGGGAAAAAATCTTACTTGCCTGACCCAGATGTCATTTCTCACAGCTTATCTTTGACTATTGCAGCTGTTTATTATTGATCGCTTATTCCTTGGGTGCTTTTTATCAAGGCCATGAAATTCATCTGTATGAATGTCTTGAGAACTGATAAGAATTCTTTTAGCTACCTGTTTATCATTCCTCTTTTAGGCCCTGGACATTCACTGGACTCAGCCTCTTTCTATTAAGGCCCCATCTCTATCTCAGGCAGCCCCTCTTGAGCAAAGATCTCTTTTTAAATGACCTTATGTCAACTCCTGAAAGCTATGCCTTAGTCAAGTTTCCACGACGGACTCAGGAAGCTTTGTATTCTGGGCCAACTTTGAGTGGGAAAACAGCTACTTACCATTTGAACTCTCTCCATGTACATAGGCAAGGCCACTGTCCTGATTCCTTTCAAAATGTAGATTTTCAGATATAACTCTTGATAGCAGTTTGCTGTATATTTGACTTCAGGTAGTCACAGATCAAGCTCTGCTCATAAGAACTCAAAGCTCTTTTCACTAGTTTTCAGGTAAGGTGAAGGCACGTCCTGTCCTTACTCCATGGTCAGGGAGATCTGTCAGTACATTGGAAATTGGCCCTCCAAAGAAAAAAAAAAGACACAAAGAAAGAAAAGAAAAGAAGAATACAAATAAAACATAGAAGCTGCCCTCTTCAACTTTAACACATTCAAGGTATCTATAAGGTGTTAACAACTGTAAAACCAGGTGTTGTTTTTTTGTTTTTGGTACCAGGGATTGAATTCAGGGGCACTCAACCACTGAGCCACATCCCCAACCCTATTTTGTATTTTATTTAGAGACAGGGTCTCACTAAGTTGCTAAGCACCTCGCTTTTGCTGAGGCTGGCTTTTGAACTCATGTTCTTCCTGCTTCAGCCTCCTGAGCCACTGGGATTACAGGTGTAAGCCACTGTGCCTCACTGTAAAAACCAGTTTTTGAATCCCTCTTTCAAAGTACAGTCTCTTTCCCCTAGCTTGGGATTGTGGAGCTGGTTGGCATCTATTATCTTTAGGACCAATAAAGATTGAATTTCCTTTTTAAGATAATTTAGAGTCTAACATCCATTGTTGAGAAGAAAACATTAGCAAGAACTAATGTTTCTTACACTGAATGTGAGAAATTGGAAATTGACAAATGGTGTATTTTTGTCTCATCTTTTTATCTCTTTCTGTAGTGTCTGCTTTGTTTTTTCCCTTGTCTTCATATGACTGCCTGACATTCTAATTTTTAACTCATAATTTCTGTACCCCCCATGATTCCTGCCCATCTATGGTTTTAACTTAACATAATCTCTACTTGAACTCTAGCACTGAATAAGTTGTCATCTTTCTGTAGGTCTTACAGTTTGAATTATTAAGAATAAGAATCTGATTGGTCAATGATTCTCCAGTGGAATGACCGATATCTGTAGTTCCAATTCAGTCAGATGTTTCTAGCCAACTCTAGGAGGATCTATGGTGATTAAAAGATGGTCCTAGCTGAACACAGTGGCACAAGCCTGAAATGGCAGTAATGCAGCAGGCTGAGGCAGGAGGATTGTGTGTTCAGTGCCAGGCTGCAAAATTTAGGAAGACCCCATCTCAGAAACAAGCAAACAAAACACCACCACAAATGCTTCCTAATGAACACTCCTTTTTAAGTGCTATAGATTTGGATAATTGCTACACAGAGAGATGTATCTACATTTTTGTAAATCTTTCTGTGTCATTTCATAAACTTTCTCTTACAGTTTTGTTCTCTGCTACTTTATATGTTTTTCTTGGGCTGTAGTATAAATGTATTCCTCAGGCACTTTATGATTGCTAGAAACAGTGTTATTTTTATTATTATTTTTTTTAATCTTCAAATTCTCTAAGAGTAAAAGAAGAGAAGAACTGATAGAGGCAGTGTTGTTTTACATAGGAATTCAGGAAAGACACCTCTGAGGAGCTGATAACTGAGGAGCAACACTATAAGAGGAAAGAACATTCTAGATAAAAAGAAGATCCAGTGAAAAGATCTTGAAGCAGAAATAGCAAGGGGGCCTATATGATCACAATGAAGTGTGCTGTGTCTAGCAAAGTATTATGAACTCATATTGACCTTTTTACCAGTTCCATCACATTAACTCAAATAAAGCTCACATTACTGGAGGTGCATGGGCTCCAGTGCTCATTTAAGTGATGAATTCTTATTGTCCTGTCCCGAGACACTGGTAGGATAAAATTGGGAAATCCAACATAAGTCATGTTTCTTCTGAGCATTTTAAGAGGCTGTGATTATCAATAAATGACCTTTTGTTATTGAGCATATTTTTTTTTGTTTTGAGTAAAATAACTGAGTGCATAAAATAAGTAAATTTAGACATCCTCATTGTTTCATTAAAGATGACTTAAAAGTAGATAATCTGCTGGGTGCAGTGATGAACACTTGTAATCCCAGCAGCTCTAGAGGCTGAAGCAGGAGGATCACAAGTTCAAAGTGAGCCTCAGCAATTTAGCAAGGCCTTAAGCAATTTAGTGAGACCCTGTCTCAAAATAAAAATAGAAAGGGCTGGGGATGTGGCATCACTGGTTAAGCATCTTTACGTTCAATTTCTGGTACCAAAATAAAACAAAATGAAAGTAGATAATCCATTGTGTCTACAACAGATAATCATGTGAATTATGAAACAGAATTATGAAAAACCAGGAATGTCAGATTTATCATTCAAAGTTTTTACTCCCAAATTAAAATGCAAATTATGTTTATATTTTGAGATTTAACTATTTATAAAATGATTGCCTTACCTTCTAAATATTTTGAAAGAAAAAAGATGTGAAAAAAGACACATTTTTTAACAATTGTCCAGCTGCCAGTCAATCAATCCTCTTTAGGATTTCTCAAACAAGAGTAAACATACCTATGAGGTTCAATGAATGTGTTTTAGGAAGTATAAGCTATCTATATAAATTTTCATATTTTGTGGGGGTTTTAAATGATAATGTATAAAACTTTTGGTATTTTTGATCATTTTCATGGCCTCTTCGTAATTTGCTACTTCCATTCAATTTCAGTGTCTATATTTGCATTTTTATTTATGGTCACAGAGAGCAAAAGAGTACGTTTTCAAAAACTTTGTGCTAATGACAAAAAAACAGGATAGAAGGTGCTTAATACACATATGATATGTTTACAATAATGAAACAGAATGTTGTCAGGTCCCAAAATAACCAAGATTTTTTCCATTGAGTTTAAGTAATGAGAAAAAAAAAAAGAAAGAAAGTGATGTGAGAATTGCATCCTCACATGGGCTTCAGTACATAATCTTGTGTGAAAGTCCTGTTATAGTCATATTGCTGGTAGCGATTTATTTATAGGGAAATGACTTCTTCAATCATGTGGAATATATTATCTAATTTTTACTTTTTCATTTGCAGATTCAGTTGCATGTAACATTTTTTAAAAGTGTATAATAGCCTTGAACAGAAAGAATTCATATCATTTTGTGTTTGTACATACTTAAGAAAAAATTTTTTTTGTTGTTAAGATTGGACTTTTGTAAGAACTCAGTTAAAAAAAAAAAGAAAGAAAATGAGTAGAGATTTTTCTCCAGTTTGACAAATACTGCAATCTTTTAATATACTCATAATATTGAAAATGAAAGCTTTTGGGAAAAAGGATATTTTTTGGCATACTGAACAAAAATAGTTTTGTGCAGGTATATTGAAAACAAGTACAAATAAATAAATGAGTATAAAAAAAGAAGTGCAAGGTTTCTTGTGTCATATGCCAAAAAAAAAAAAAAATGACAATTGACATTGTAGAGTCACTTAAAAGCAATTTGAAACAACACCAACAATGTCCAGTGAATTAATCACTTCAACACATCACACATTTTTTGGAAATGCTCCTATTTTCAAAGTAAAACAATGCAGCAAACAAACAAAATGTTTCATGCTCCTTTAACAGTTCAAACTTTTAATGTGTGATTTATTCACTTTGTAAAATTAAGCATAGTTAGCTGTTTTATATTGATTTAAAGGTAGGAAATTGAGTTATTCCTCTTAATAGTAAAAATGTAAGATAAAAACATTTTTACAAATTGCTCACATATGTACATATTTCTTTATTTTTCTTTCTTGAAGATACAAATTTGAAAGCATATGATAAAGAGGGAGAGAAAAAAGAGGAAGGGCATAGAACAGAAAAGAAGAGATGCACCTGTGATGCTCACTAACACGCTTCTCAGCGCAGTTTTCCTGAAGTTGGTGGTGGCCTGGCTTCCCTGCTCTGTCTTTAATCTCTTTTGAGAAGAACAGAAAGACAGCCAATGGTGCTGAGCCCAAACAATACTTCTCACACCATCTGATTGGCAGTGGCTTAGAAGGTCTCCCCTGAAGCACTGTGGAGCACAGCATGTTCATGGTGGCATGTGAATTTTATCAGCTCTGTCCCAGAAATCTAGAAGTGAAAAGGAGCTAAAGCAATATGTGATAATGCCTGTATCCAGGGAGGGATATTGAGGCACTATGAAAAGAACGCTCCAAGATTTATTTGAACTTCCAAGATATGTTACTGTTCTGTAATTTTTGATACTGTAGTATACTATGAACACTGAGGTCATGGGCTAGTTACAGTAGAAATCTCAGTAGTGAAAATAACTACATTATTTAGAAACTAGATTGTAAGGAAATAAGTCAAACTACATGATGAAAATAAGGAATAGAATATTTTAACATTGTAGGTAACTTTTTATGAAAAAGACAATTCAAAAAATATGAACTGATAGGCATGTATTAAAATAAAGCAGAATGCCTCAGATAACTAGAATGTTTATAAATTCAAATCAGTGGTCTTTTATATTAGCAGCAACATCCTTCAGGGGTAGTCAAATAAAACACATTTATGACTAAAATTATCTTAAATTATCCATAGAATAAATTATTATTTAATGAAAACCTATGCTTTTAAATATTAAGGAGGCATTTAAATGTTTTTGTTTTGTTTTGTTTTGTTTTGTTGTTGTTGTTGTTGTTTTACAAGTTTCATGATTAGGGCCCAAATGAGAATTCCAAACTTTTAATATGAATTTTACTGTCATACTAAAATAAATTTTGATTCATCACTTATTTTCTTCATAATCACTAGACAATTAAAAATTATTGAGAATTTATTTTTTTGGTTTACATAGGTTTTTATTTTTAGTGTAATTTTCTATAAGAGGATTTAACTTTTAGATGCAGGTTTTTTTAGGATACATTGTCAGCATTTGAGAATTTGTACTTCAGCATATCTGCAGGAGCAAAATAGAGACAAAGTATACATCTTCCAAGCCATTCCCTCTAGTCAAAGCAGGTTATAATTTCCCTGGCATTTCAAGGACTAGATGCAACCCAGCAAATGATACTGTAGGTAAGTATTTGTTTATAGTCCTCCACATGATTGTGCTCTTTACTTTATATTCTAATTTGAATAGCAATCACATTTTAATTTCTCATCTCTTACTGAACATCCCGGATGCCCTAACCTCCGTCATGCTAACTGGCTCTCACCCTGCATTGATTAAGAGTTCCCAGAGATAACAGTGTGTGGGGGAGCATGAATAATTGTCTTGCTTCTCAAGTCAGTTCTCTTGCCATTCCACAGCCTGGCAATGACACCCACCATTGGAATAGTGAGGGTCTAGCCGTGAACTATGAAACACCATATGTATGACCTTCTGTTGAAAAACTAAATATAGAAAAATAAATATTAATATAATTATTTTCCCCCAAAGAGAAGAAAATAATTAAACATTTTTCTCCTTTGCTCCAACTCTTCCCTGGTGACAGAGTACTATGAGTAACAATCAAGTTGGGCAATTTCCAGCAAATTTGGGCCCTGAATTTAATAAAAGTGAAACTGTTACCATTGTTTAAAAAAAAAAAAAAACTAGAAGAAATTGCAAAGAAGTGATGTATTTTTGATATTCGACCACTAGGACTACCCCAATAAACCCTTTATCTCTGTACTTCATTGTCATGGTGTTAGCTCAGTTTCTATCATCCCTGTCACTGAAGGAGTCCCACATTGGCCTCTCTGTCACCAAAAGTTGACTTTCTAAGCCTGATCTGTTTTGCTGTGATTGAGTTATCATTCTCATTCACAAAACCAGGCACATCCTTGTATGTCTCAGACATGACTTCCTGTTAGCAATAGGAGGAGGGAGAAGCTTCTCAGCCTGGTAGGACAACATCTCCTTTACATTGTCTTGGCCTGATTTTCCAAGACTATTTTCCAAAGAACTCATCCCTCCATACCCTTCCCCTAGCATTCACCCGTGCTTTAGGTGCATGTGATGGCAATCATCTTTATGTATCCAGGCTTAGGTTTCCTCTTTCCTAAAATCAGTCAGTGTAAATGTAATCACTTAACATGACTGAACACAAAGGAAGCCTCCCAGGAGTCACTGAACTCCATTCCCACAGAACATTACAGTGTGTGTATCACTTTTTGTATGAAGGTATTTCTGTGTCTTTTTCAAACAGAATTTGAGATCCAAAAAGTAAGGGCTTTATCTTATTCTCTATGTTTCCCCTCCTACCTCCCTCAGTTTGGTTATGAATATGTTAGTGTCCGTTTTCCCCCTCTTTCTAGTAGATGGAATCTCAGTAGATAAGAAAACTCCTGTTGTTTATCCATGACTGTTAACATAATTAAAATAAATAAAGTTGGTATTATGTAAAAGGTACACAATACTAGTAATTCCTTATACAAAAGTGTTTTTTTCTATAAAACTGCTTGCATTAAAATTGGAACCTATTGTTACATTAATATTTGTGGTAGTTATTATTTAGAAAGTTGGGCATAGTGGAAAGGGTAGAAATTTGGAATCAGAAAGGTCTTAGTTAAAATTTTACTTGCCACATTCTAGACACTATAGCTAGGGAAAGTTATTTAACTTCTATGGTGTCACAGATTCAAAATAAAGATTTAATATTTTACCTTTTAAAGATATTTTGTTTGAGTCAATAAAATGGGATTAAATGATAAGAAATTGTCAATGTTCTGTCATATTTATCTATGGACACAGGAAATCTTCCTTTGGGAAGGGCATATTATTTTGGAACTCAACCATTGATAGAATAAATGCTTATCAGTAGATTTTTATCAATGATCAGTTTCCAGCAGATGACTGAAGGGGATGATAGTGTATTGTGATGACAGGGAATGGGATAGGCAGTTCTCTACCTACCACAATGCTCATTCCAACTTGCAACCACGATACAGACTTCAGCTTTGTTTATTTGGTGCTTAAGAATTATAGCAAAAGCTGCAGACCATTTCACAACTTGAGCCCCAGGAACTAATCAATCAATCGGGTGGTTTACCTGGTGTAGATATGCAAACTCCTAGCTGAGCAGCCAGATGAAAATCTGCATTCCAATCAATTTTGAGCCTTTACTATGAGTCGGTATTGTTGGTGCAGGAATAAAAAGACAAGTGAGATAAAGCCCATGTCTTTGAAAAGCTTAAAGTT
Source organism: Marmota monax (assembly GCF_021218885.2). Taxonomy (NCBI): domain Eukaryota; kingdom Metazoa; phylum Chordata; class Mammalia; order Rodentia; family Sciuridae; genus Marmota; species Marmota monax. The sequence goes on from NW_026693537.1 coordinate 3,446,364, forward strand.
AGCTGTTACACAAGACAGGCAGTGATACATTTGACAGGATGTATGATAGACTATCTGAATGTAAGAAGGGAGAGGGAGAAAGATTCTTTCTACTGTGTGGATATATATATATATATATACCTCTATAGTTTTTAGGAAGTGTAGTTTTTAGTGGACTTTTAAAATGTGTTTCAAACCATTTATTTTAATGCAATTCTGAAATTTTTGAACATAGTATAACTAAGTTGTTTAAGAAATTGTTGCTGCCAGGTGGTGGCTCACACCTGTTAATTCCAGAGGCTTGGGAGGCTGAAGCAGGAGGATCACAAATTCAAAGCCAGTCTCAGCAACTTAGCAAGACCTTGTCTCTAAATAAAATATTAAAAAGGGCTGGGATGTGGATCAGTGATTATGCACCCATGGGCTTAATCCCCAATACAAAAAAAAAAAAAATAGTTGTTGCTGATTTCCTTTTCTTTCAGTACCTCTGCCCCTTAAGCACTCATCTCCCTGCTCCTCTCTTTCTCTCTCTCTTTAGTCAAAAAATCCCTGCAAGACTCCATTACATATCAGAAAGGGTGAGCAGATTTTATGTAATATTTGGGCTTCTGGAAAAAAAGTTAATAAAGGAGGAAAATACTTCCTCAATGTGTGTCTACTTGTGGTTTGTAGGGTCTTTCTGGTGGCTAAGAGGTTAGAAAATCCTGTGAAGTGCTAAAGTGCAATTGTATACAAACAACATCATTCCTTAATAACATGGTTTATAATGTTTCTACTTAAAAATTATTCTTTGACATGGTTTAAAATATATCAAAAGATATTTATTTTATTTATAGAAAATGCTTATGTATGTATTGAACAAAGATGACTGCTCTGTGTAGGGCTATAAAGATCTATTCTAAATTTATCAATGAGGTTGTGGAACAAAAAAACAGGAAAATAACTTTAGCATTAACATTGTAAGTGATTTTTACCTATATTTCCTTTCTTCCACTTTTCAGTAAGTGTAAATTGCGTTGAGAAAATTGGTTAATTCTAAAATGTATTATTAATCATTGTTTGCAGATGTCTACCTGAAAGGCAGACCTCTAATAGTTACATGCTAACAAAACTTCTAATTTAAATCTTGTAAAGCAAACCTATAACCAAATACTTATTTAGAAATATAGATACACAGCAGAAAAACAATTTTTAAAACATGTCTTTCTTTATTCTCATTCTTTGTTCATGTTCAAATTTCAGCCACTCAAATTAGTTTATATGAATGTGATGGCTGTGATTAGAGCCAATGACTTTTACTACATTTTTACTACAATTTTCAAGATACAACCCTACAAGTTTTGTGATGAGGAATCTTTTTGTTTTGATCATAAAACATGTTATTTTTATTTAGAAAAATATTTCTTTAGAGAACAGTGGTAAAATTGGTCTGCTTTCCAATGTAGTATTTTCAGAACTTATTTCAATTTCTCTATTCACATTTTCTCTTAAATAAAAATTGTGTAATGCATATTTTAGTAAAGTAAGTTGTGTTAAATAAGAGAAGTCATTATTTTAAAATTTGTCTAAAATACATTCTTCCTTATAATCAATTCTAATTATTTTTAAAGGACATTAACTTTCCATAGAGCTTCTAAAAAAATATAGTGCATTAACACTGTGCCATAAGAAAGAAAGAGATTACAAAAATGAGATAGCTGTCAATAAAAGCTATGAGTGGCCATGGAAAGTTGAGGACATGGAAATAAAAAAGACCCAGGCAGACACTGAGCATGTATATCCAAACAAATTGGCAAATTTTTCAGTTCTTCCCTTTCCTTATTTTAAAAAAATATTTTATTGGGCACTTTATATTCAGTAGGTCTCCCTTTGAAATGGAGAATGGAACAAAAATGTTGAATTGTGAAAGTGCATTTTGGTTATATAAGGACTTCAATTATTAAAAAGAAAAGTTTTTAAAAAAAATATATAAAAATTCCTCAAAAACATTTTGCTTCTACTGGTATCATCATTTCTATAAGAAACATGTTAATTTTTCTAATGAAAACCAATATATTTACTACTTTCTTAAACATCTGTTGAAATTTTCTAAGTATCAATAGGTAGAATATTTTTTATGATTTTTTAAGTATACTAAGCCTATCTTATTCCTACATAATGGAAAAAGCAAAAGCAAAAATACAAAGAACAGCACAGGTGAAAAAATACAGAGTTACTAACATAACAAAACACTCTCAGTATTGCTTTAAATGTGTTGTGGATTTCAACATCAGTGTGGATTAAATGATGTACATGGAGCTTCAGAATGCACATTGTATAGTTTTAAGCAAATAAAAGCAGTCAGACCCACCATTGGTTTAATGCATATCCAGAGTTTGTAGAATATCCATTACTCATAGTGGAAAAAAAAATACGCTTGCAGTTCTGATTTGGATAATGTTCCTTGCTGAAACCCCAATTTACAGTGAAATAATTACCTACATTTAGTATTTCAAGATCCAAAACCAATCCGAGGTATCACTGCAATTTGAAAGAAAAATCTCTCATTTCAAATGACAGAAATGTGTCACTCTAATGTCAAATGGTTTGCTTGACAAAAACATGTGTGTTTGTGTGTCTTGTATATATGTACACACACAACATGCAGCACACAAGAAACACTGGTTAGGTTTCCAAATTGGACAATATTATGAAGAGTTGACTCCTATTGGCTAGAAGCTATAGAATATCACAGCCAAACTGGAAGCTGCCTAACTGTTTATTTATTTATTTTAATTTCAAAATTAGCTCAAGTAACAGACACACAAGCATATATTAAAACTTGAACAAGGATAATAAGCAAATATATGTGTGTAAGATCTAGAGATGGAGAGGAAGTATAGGGCTTACGTTTTCAGTTGCTTAAAACCAAACAATGTACATCTCAAAGTTCCAAAGGCATATTTGCACAGACATTCTAATTATTAGTTCACTTTATCTCTGCTGGCTCAATGTGATTCTCAGCTTTTTAATCACTTCTCTACTGGCACAGCTAATGTGCCCACAAGTTGTCTAGAATTTTAATATTGCTAAATTTAGTGATGCAAGTTGTGATTAAATTGTGAAAGCTTGTTTAATGCAAACCCTGATTGAAAAGAATACATACTTATTTAAGGAAAATGTACAACTTTGCAAAAATTATATAGCACTATATATAGTTCCACATTTAACAGCTTTACCAACCTGCAAAAAAGTTGGTTCTTGTAGAAAACTGCCAGGCTATGTAGTCTGAAATCTGGAGTCATAATACCAGAGAGCTGTCAGTCAGCCATCCATCCATCTAATTGGCTTCTTACCATCTTTCCATCATGTTTTTTTTATAACTGGTCGCCTCTGGCTAAAATGCAAATCATGAGGAAGAGCCGTCTAGAAAAAGCTGCTGCTTTCTTAATTATCTGTCAGAGTATGGACCAGTGGACCCAGGGCTGCAGTGTAGAGTTATGCTAAGCAGCAAGGCATCATGGGAATTGGAGTGACAGCTCATTTTCCTCCTGTGTTTTCTGTGTTCGAATGACAATGCAGAAATATGGGTTTTCCCACACTTTCTCTGAACACCTGGGCTATTGCTCAGGGGAGCACAAAGCCAAAACTGTCACATTTCCAGACATGGTCTTATTGCTGTCACTATGACAGGATTGTTGACAAATGCCAGCAGTCATCTTGGCATCTTGGGAAATGTCTGCCATGATTGTGTCAACAGCCTGACAGAAATTGTTAATGTTTAAACTTCTTCCACTGACAGAATCCTGTCTTGCTGACAATATTTGTCATATGAAACTCAATCTTTGTCAAACTTGCTTAAAAATTAACACTTTCTCAATTTCTCTTTTTCTAGTTTACTGCCTAGCAGTGCAAAAATTTAGCAATGTGATTTCAACAAGGTAATGTAACACGGTAATCCAGGTCCACATTCCATCCAAATATTCCGATCCATTGTAACTTATGGCCACCTTGTCCTTTTGACCTTCACTACCATAATAATTAGATATCTATACGTATATTTAACATATACCCACATCTATAATATATGTGTGCCTTAGGATTCAAACTTGTGAATTATTCAAGAGGTAAAAAAACGCTATTTATTACTCAGGATACAATATGGAAAATCAATTAAATCTTGCCAATTTTTTACTTACATGAAAAATCAGTTGTAAATTTGGAGATATGCATTAACCAATTTATTAAATTTAAATTTTTAAAATTCTATTATGTTATTTTAAACTTTGATTTAAAAAATTAATCTTACAGGCTTAGTAGTACCTTTTGCAACAACTCAACATGTTTTTTTTTTTCCTTTTTTCCTTTTTTACATGTGACTTTGTAAGTACTGGACTATTATAACAACAATCTTAATTGCCTAATTCTGATAAATCTGTTGGGAAGTATTTATGTGAATAGTCTAAAACATATTAGTTTTAGGAAAGGGAACATCTTTTTTAAAAATCCACAGGTGGCACATTTTGAAAAATATTTTTGGTAAGACACAATGCTTAAATTACTAGAAGGTTTTGAAATAATTTATGGCAGAACTAGAAATATCCAGTCATCTAAAGGATGCTCTGTTTCTTAGACATGGTATAAAAAGAGCAATCAGTTAGTTGAATTATAGTGTCCATCTGTCCCTGACAGAATAATCCTTGTCAAACTTAAAATGACAGCTTGTTAATAATGATATAACTATTATTAGTTGCATTATTATTAGCTGGTGTGTCACAAAACACAAATATGGTATACACCTATATTAGTAGGGACATTTTACAATAATTTATTATTAAAATAGAAATCTCCTAGAAAAAATAGAATGTGTCTAGTAGTGTATCCAAATTGCTGCCAAGTATGATTTCCAGTTATTCTATAGGTGTGACTATACAAGGTGCTGTCTAATTTACTGAAATAAGTAGACTTTATGTGAGTACTCTAATTTATTGATATAACTTTTCACTTACTGATATCTTCTTTAATGTTAATAGTTAATAGATTTTAATGTAAATGTTACATAACTTTTTGAAAAATTTATTTCTAGAAATATCATACCAAAAAATACATACTAACTTTTAGTTTCATTTTTATTTTTCATATGTATTTTATATTTTCTTTTATATTCTAATTCAAACATTATCATAAATAACTTCAACAGTAGATTGTGATGTTTTAAATAAGGGGTCAGCAAATTTCTTATGCCCTAAATCAAATAATAAGGTTTTGAAATTTTTGTCTGTGAAGCAGAGCATTTTTTTTTTACTTTTTAAAAATATATTTAGTTGTAGATGAACATAGTACCTTTATTTATTTATTTATTTATTTATGTGGTGCTGAGGATCAAACTTAGTGCCTTACATGTGCTAGGCACTCTACCACTGAGCTACAACCCCAGCCCCCACACCACTTTTTAAATGGGCATGTCTGTGTTCTAATGATACTACAATTATAGATGCAGGGTATAGGATGGGTTTGACTTGCAAGCTGGAGTTTGCTGTTGTAGACCATGGTCTAAGTAATTAAATGATCTCTCATTTCAAATTTCATCTCTACTGCATATTAGCCAAATGATGCTAAGCATACTTCTGGCATAGCATTTTATTATCTTGATAATTGCTCAAAATAATCCACGAGGAACCTGTTAATCTCCAAATATTACAAGGGAGAGTTTATGGCTCACTATGGTCAGACTATGCCCCCAGAGGTCCTGGCTTAGGAGAAACAAATCTGGGATTCTTGTATGGTCTGTTTCAATTCAAAACTTTCTGCTATTTTAGTTTTGATGTGCTGCCTATATTTCTCATGTGTTTTATGTTTGAAATAAAGTTCTAGGCTGTTGTTGACTCAATGAAAGGGAGAAAGAAAATGGATACGGAAGGGACAGTGACCAATATAGATGATCTACAAAAAACTGTGCTCCTTCACCATCAGAAATGCCTCCCATTTGACAGCATAAGGCTGCACTTTCGCTAACTCTGATCATCTTCTATAAGTGGTCTGAGAATTTGAAGACTGAGTGCAAAAATGAAATGGGGGAAAGTGCCTCATAAGGGGCTTATAAATACATAAGACTCGTTCTCTCAAAAATTTAAGAGTAGAATTTGTAGTGGTTAGTGTTATATTCAACTGGACTAGACCACAGAATGTCCAGAGATTTAGTTCAACATCAATTTCCAGTATGTCTGAAAGTATTTCAGGGTGAGATTAACATTCGAATTGGTAGACTTCCTAAAGCAGATTGCCTACCCTCCTGTGGGTCAGCCTCATCCAATCCCTTGAGGGCCTGAACAACAAGAAAAAAAGATGAAAAAGCAAAAGTGAGAATTCATTCTTTCTCTGCATGACTATTTTTGAGCTGAAATATAGGTCTTCTTCTGTTATTTAGATTGGAACGTGTACCATAGTATTTACTGGTTCTTAGGCCTTTGTACTCAGTCTGAAGCTCTACCAGTAGCTTTCCTGATTCTTTAACTTGCAGAAGCATGTGCTAAAAATTCTCAGGTTTCATAACTGCATGCAAAATTCCTCTCTCTCTCTCTCTCTCTCTCTCTCTGTCTCTCTCTCTCTCTCTCTCTATATATATATATATATATATACACACACACACACACGCACACTCACACACACACACATCCACACATATTCTGTTTTTCAAAAAACTGAAACTAATTCAACATGTTTATTTCATTTATAAGTAAATCTTGATTTAAGCTTTTTCCAAGAATGATGGTTTGTCTATTCTCATGGAAATCTACTCCCAGAATCCTCTTTGGCTTTAGCGGGGAAGGTAAAACATCACTGCCTGTTTATCACAGTTTCAGCCAGACTTAGTAAGCAGTATTTCCACTAGAACCTGCAGTCATCTGAGAAGTGAGTGTACCATCCCTAGATAATGATCTTTGGTTGTACCTTGTCTTTGGTGAAAATTCAATATAATTCAGTTAAATTCAAATCCAAAATTATGCTTGGAACATCTCTTTTGTTGTAGGTTCATTGGCATCAAAGATTCAAATAAACATATAATTTGATCACTGAGATTGAAAAGGTGCATCTACAAGTCAAAAATGTTTAAGGATTGCTGGCAAAGGCCGGAAACTATGAAAGGAGAAAAAAAATCATCTCTATAGAGAAATTATGACCTTGCCAACAACTTGGTTTCAGACTTCTAGTTTCCAGAACACTGATATAATATTTTTTTTTGTTTAAGATATTCAATCTGCGGTACTTTGTTATAGCAACCCTAGGAAGCTAATAAAGAAGGCAATAAATTATGGGAAATACTTTTTAGAGCCATATAAATCTGTATTAAAATCCCAACTCCCAACATATCTTCTCATAATGTTTATTTTTTCAACTGCAGAATGAAAAGTCCTCCCAATCAGGCCCACCCTGTCAACTACACTGGATGATATTGCCAACATATAAACTATATGGCATAAAAGTTCCAAATATGTTCCCCATATATTTTATTGTCTTGATAAAACCCAAGTCAACATCCAAAGCTGCTGTGGGTGTTGAACAGAATCCCAGCTTCCTACATAGTATGACTATTAGTATCCCCAAAATATAGCAGCCCAAATGAAAACTGGAAATGATGATTTTTTAACTTTGTCATATTTTTCCAAGGTAGCAAGGTATGGGATTTTTTTTTTTTTTGCCCTAGAAACCTTAACTCTCAAAGATCGAGTTCATGAACAGTATGAATTCATTATTTTCTAAGCTCAAGGTAAGAGTATATGTTTGTAAAGTATGAATGAAACTGTGATGTATATAATTTTGCTGAATAGCTGAAATCAGGACAGGTAGGAAGGGTTGGGGTATACAGCACTGTATAGGTGGACACATGACCTGAAAATCAGTGGTCATTAACCAGGCACACAGGAAAACATTCACTCTTGAGACTACAAATGTCGGGAATCCCAAAAGGCCCACTTTGCATAGGTTAGGAAGGTTTTTATTCTAAGTAAATCAATGAGATTTTTTTTCTACCAGCAATCTGGAGAAACAGAAAAAATAACTATAATATTCACATATTCTTTGGTTAATGCATTTTATCTTTACCTTTCAGTTACTGTACAATACACTGAAAAAATGCCGATATTCAAACATACAAATCAAATAATGAGTTTCAACATATATCTCTTTGAGCAATAAAATTACAGGAGGTTAAGGGGAAGAGTTAAGGACTTTTGTGTATTTGTGTGTGTGTGTGTGTGTGTGTGTGTGTGTGGTGTTGGGAATCAACCCCAGGGCTTCATGCACACTAAGCAAGCAGTTTACCACTGAACTGCATGTCCAGTCCTGATATCTTTTGACAACTTCCTCTAAAAGAAAAATGTTTTATAAATACAGAATATTGCTTTGTATAGACAAATATAAACTCTAGGAGAAACAGTAGAAATGATGTCAGAAAGATGCCATGCCAAGTAAACTTCTCCCAAATCTTATACAAAAGCCTGTAAATTTATAAGGTAATCATATATTAGTGGAAAACAAAGAGCAAGAAATAAATCTAGTTCCTCTGAGAAGCCAAAAAGAACACACAACAAAACACAATATTATATTTAAAGAATCTGAAGAAGGCAAATGGGATTTATATTTTATGCTTTAGTAATAGACATTGAAAAATATTTTGCAGTCTATAATTTTATAATTAAAAGTAATGGTGAATGTAATTGTGTAATGAAAGGTTTGCAAAAAAGAAAGGAAGGACTGAGTTCATGAGCTCACAAATGAAGCCTAATAAATTATCAGCCAAGGTTTTTAGATAATTGACATCATTTTGGATTAAGGAGAAAAGGAAGAAAGTTGGATAGAGATGAGTGACTATAAACACTTTAACAAATGATCCATTTAACATCAATTATCATGCTGTTTTGCCATTACTTTTAGGTTTTGTTAAATGTCTTGATTTCCTTCAGGAGAACATGTCATACAAATGACAAAATAAGGTTAATTGTAATAAATTTAAAAAAATACTTTTGTAGCTAAATCCTACTCACTCAGGCTTTTTTTAAAAAATAAACCTAGCAAAAAATAATGATATCTTGCTGGGAGCCATTAGCCAAGTAGGTATGACAATTTCCTTGCCAGCGTACCCCATGTTGCTGACATGTTGCAGTGACATTGAATGTAGGTGACCTTGCTCAAGGACCAAGGCGGATTAGGGTGTTCCCGGTTTAAGATAATCCTGTTTAGGGCATTCCCAGTTTAGGTTCCAGGTTTAAGGTTTAAGATTATTCCTGCTGGGAATAGGGCGTATCCTGCTGCCTGAGTTCCCCTTGAGTTCTCACGGGATTCAGACAGTATTTTTTGGGAGACAGAAGCCCAGTGGATGTGGATTTGGGCAGAGAACGTGGATTTCCCCAGAACGTGATTGTAGACGGCTGGTGTGAGTTCGGGAATAAAGAGTTGCTGTTTGAATCTACAAGCTGTGTGGTGGCTCCTGATTGTGTGCCCAGCCAGACTGCAGCATTTGTGCCCAGCCAGACTGCGGCAATATCTAGTTACATAAACTTTTGCAAAGCAACATATTTCTGAGAAAGTACTACTTCCTTTTTATTTTTTAAATGTTTACCCAAACAACAACGCAATATTTTCATTTTTATTAGTACATATCCCACTCATTTCAGTAAGGATATTCTTTGGCTTTACAAAATGCTTCTGTATGTAACACTTCTAACCAAGAATAGTCATGAACCTGCCGATTTGCCAATGTGCGGATACTCAAAAACAGGAGAAATTTTTTAACTTTAAAATAGAAGGATGAAATCATTTAATCTTTCCTTATTATTATTCTTACTTAAAAAACAACAAAAACAACAACAACAACAAAAAACAACCAACCAAACAAGAAAAACTGACCTAAACTTTCAAGTAAACTAAACCTCTGTTTTCTATCCTTATAGAAAAGGTCAACAGAAAAGTTTTGACATAATATTATGAGCATACAGAGGCTAAAGAGACTGGACCAGGCCAAGGATTAATTTCTCCACCTTTTTTTTAAGTAAGAGTTGAGGCAGCAAATTAACATTCTTCTGTATAACACTGGAATTTCTGCATAGTCAATTTTGCCCCTAAACACAATTCTAGCTTTTAAAGCTTGAATGATCAGCATTTGAGGAATACCACTGGAAATTTCACCAACTGCAGAGGTTTGTAAAGGTGTCATATTCAATTCTTGTCTCAAATAAACTTGACAGTTTTGTAGAATATGAGTATCTTTTTAGGTTAAGGGAGTTATTGTTTGAAGTAAATTATTTTTTGGAACTCTGGGCTTGATGGAATAGGAGAGTCCTTGACAGTCCCTCTAGGTAGCTTCTCCAGCCCACCTGTTGTATCAATATCACATCAAGAAGCCTCAGTAGAACCTGTGAAATGACCTTAGAATTTCCTTCCTTAGAAGAGTGAGTTCTATCCTTAGCACCACCTAAAAATAAAGATATTGTGTCTACCTAAAGCTAAAAAATAAATATTTTTTAAAAAAGAAGAGTATAGGCTCGGAGTGAATCCAGGAAGTGTCATCAGAAAGGGGAAGAGCTGGAACGTTCCACAGAGTCTGGCACTTAATACAGATTCAAAAATATCTATCCTTTAAAGAGACACTGATGCACACAGTAAGAACTTTTGATGATCCATATCCATTATGAGGGAGTGATGAAGGAGGCTACCAATCCACAGAGATATTTTCTGTTTGAATGCAGCTTCTGTTGTTATTGATATTTTGAACTCATTTCCTTGTTTAGGAGTGGGAATTCTTGAAAAACAGAAATTATTATTATGTGTGTGTGTGTGTGTGTGTGTGTGTTTATATGATCTCCTGGTCTTACAACAGTACTTCATTCACAGCAGTATCTAAATAGAACTTAGAGGAAGGTTATCATGGAAACTAACATTTGAGAATGTTCTATTTTCCAGGCCATTGCTGATGAGGAAGGGAATGACAAGAATAATATGAATAAATGTAATACTGTTCACAGATGTAAGAATTACTGAATCCATAAAAGGTGCTACCTTTAGGATTAGAATAATTTATATGGAAAATGGATCTCCCTGACTCCACCCACTACAATATCAAATAATTACAAGGCAATGAATGGGGTTTTGTTTGTTTTTATTTTTATTTTCTGGTGGTTGGGGAGAGGAGAAGAGATGGGTAAATCCTAAAGTCTGAATATCTTCTTGAAACATCCACATCACCTAACTTTCAAGCTTCATACCTTTCTATGATATTTCCACAGCCTCCCAGGAGCAACAGAAGACCATTTATTTTACCACTGTAGATACCCTCTCTACAGAAGTTTTATAAAGAATGCACAATCAATTTAAGAATTGCAAGAAGAAATTAAAAAAAATATTAAAAAGAACAAAGATAGACAATTAATTAAATTGATGCATGTTTGTAGCCAAGTGTAACGTCCCTTTAAAAGAATGCCTTTCAATTAAGTTTATCAAAATGAGCTCCTGCACTTTGACATGAAGGCTTTGATATAACACATGTCAGTCTGTCCACTCTATCACATAAATGACTTTCAAATGTGCAGCAGATGGTAATCAAAATTGACTTGAGGCTTTTGAAGATATATGTTATGATTAACCAGGCATGGACTCCACAATTCTGAAATTAAAGAGCGTCGGGGACGCTACAAGAAGAATCTGATAATAATTTGGAGTGTTAAGATCACGTGGCAACATGAGCCACAAGAGAACAGCATGGAATGTGACAAGATGTGTGTTGGGGTGATAGAAATTGTTACCAAAGTCATATTTGAATGACATTTCCTAACTTCTCATGTTAACCCTGTGGTAGATTAACATAAATCTAAAATAGCATAACATCTGAATATCTACTTTGACAGCTCCCAAACATTCACATACATGAAGGACATTTGCAGATTTTGAGCATGTGTGCTGTGGGGAGGAGAATCCATGGAGCTCCACCCACACTCCATATGGCTGTCAAAATGTCTTCATTGTGATCAGGATAGGAATTAATGATAGGTATCAATCACTCAGTTGTTACATAGAGTTTTGAGAAAGATGGCTTGCTGGTAGTTTATCTGTACAATTATTCTTCAGACAATGATTGTCCTGCAGCATCAGAAGAGTAAATAAAAATACAACATTGCAGAAATGAAAATGAATGAAGAATCTTCCTTGGCATAATTCTTATCTCCAACTCTTGAAAATTCAACTAGGAACTCATGATTTAAAAAGCATTTTGGGTGTTATACTTTTAATAATATTTGCTTCCTATAAAAATCAGTTAAAAATGTTTCACAATTAGCTTCTCTTCTTTATATCAGAACTTTCTCACTTCTAATCTTTCCATTTTATCATTTATTCCCATCTCCATCCCAGTTAGCTTATTATGAAAAAAAAGATGGCTTGGGACTTCATGAACAAACATTTGGACAATAATTATAGACATTTATTGGAATTTTACTAAATGCTTTGGAGTCACAAACTTTACCAATCTTCTTAATTAATTTTCAATATTTTATACTAATTTTAAAGACAAGGAAAAAAGCACAAAGACTCCTGAGACTACACAGCTAGATCCAAGTCTTTTAACTACTAGATCCAAGTCTTTTAACTACCTTGCTTTCCTGAAACTCCCCTAATGTATTTTATTACCTTGCACCTACTATAAGAGGAAGATTGGCAGCAAATTCCCCAAACCAGCATTCTTTACTGTTGCATCAGGACTTATTGAACAAACAAGTGGATACCAAAGACATTTGCAAAATTGTGCTTGAGAACAAAGAGAAAAGGTATTTGGTGGCATGAAGGTACATATGGACCTTGCTCATACACCAAATCTTCCCCAATTTCTTGAGGAAACTTCAACAAGTCATTTCCCCTTTTAGGACTCCAATTATTTTTGTCTACAAAGAAGGGAGTTGGCTAGATCATTTCTCTGAAACCTTTACTGCTAATGCTAATATTTATATGAGCATCATCTTTTAAATTAGAGTTAATTATAGTATTTCATGTATGATATTTGTGCTAGACTTTGTCTATCATCCCAAGAGACATCATCTTGAGTACTTTATATAATCAGGCAAATCATCTTTTTTTTTTTTTTGATTCTACACCTAAACCTTGTTGTTTTTATAGTACCAGTAATTGTTGACAGTAGTTTTTTTGTGTATTTATTTTATTATATATCTCATTCACTAGACTGAATAACCCATGATGATGGAAACTGAAATTATTTTGTTTACCATTTTAGATTCAATATTAGATGCAGAACATGGCATAGTATAGATATATACAACTTATTTACCTAATTTATTCAGCATTACTATGGAAGTGATTGTGCAACATTACTGATTTTTAGGTGTTAATAATCCCAGCTATTTATTATTGGTTCTATGGAACATATAAATAATTGTTATATTCCCTAGCTTTATTATAGCCATTGCAATAGCTAAGCTATTCTTCAATTTCAAAGTTATCTGCTATTATGACTCTTTCTTTAAAATGTATAAAAGCTTTGAAAATACCAACTTTTCTTATGACTTTCTTTTTCTTTTGACTCTATGAGAAGATTTTGAGCATCCATTTTTTTATTACCAAATATATGATAGATTACAAAAGGGGCCTCCAAATAACGTATAGCTCTGAGAAGCTGTTGACTCATACCTTGAGTCTAAGGGGCCCTAAAAAGTTGTTATGAACAATGGACACTCGTGACAAGTACATTGTGCCAATTCCAAGCATTTAGAACAAGAGGCTCTACAGCTTCTTCTTTGCTACTCTTGGAAAAAATGCCATCATGGGAATAGTTAGATTCTAGCTTCCTGGATGATGAAGGAAACCTGGCTAGATCACCCTTCTTGACCTTACTGGCAGCCAGCCAACTGCCACAACTGTGAGCGAAGATGTTTGGGATCTGCAAGACACAGGGGAAAACAACAACAAAAATTGCAGCCCCACAGACTTATGAACTAGCTAAGTCATGATCAGCTAAGTTTGGCCAGAACAGAATAACTGCCCAGAATCATGAACTAAATCAGGGGTTGTTGTTTTAAGCCACTGTGTTCTGGGTTGGTTTGTTTTACAGCAAAAGTTAACAGATAAACTCTCTAATACACTGGTATTCCGAAAGTTTGCTGTGCTGTTTTGGTCTTTTATCTCAATCCAAAAGAGTAAGAACTCTGTATTGTTTTTAATTCTTGGGACTCTGTTTTGAAGATTTTATTTTCTTTGTCTTTACCAGAATTGATGTGAGGTCACTGAGCCTATCTCCAGAAGTCAGAACTTTCCCATACTTCTAAAGCCTATTTTTAATATGTAACCAATAGGATCCAGCTTTGTTGTAATTAAATATCATATAAAGTAAGAATAACCTTTGTCTTTGTGAGTCTCCTTTATGATTAAGTTTGATATTTAAGTAGAAATTCTTTGTGCCATTCCTTTTGAGATTGGCATTATCTTTTTATTAGCTTGTATTTATTTTCTTCCAGTTATTTTCTCTATTCACTTGAGGTTACATGAAACACAGCATCCAGGTATGTGAATTGTTACCTTAATTGGTGTCAGATTTTCATTGCTGAGATTTCATCAGAGTATTTTCTTTTATCCCATGCCCTTCAACCTTTCATGTATAAAAGTGTAGAGGGAACTTAATTTTGTTTACCCTTTGGACAAAGTCTTCCTAAATGATTTTTCTCTGGTTTGAAAGGAATGTTTTATAATGCATTAGTTCTAAGACTCTAGTAGATGAAAGAAATGAAAAAGCCTGGAGATACAACAATTAAAATAAATAAATTAAAATTATGTGAATGAATGAATGCAGTTCTTTAAGGATAGATAATATTTACTCTGATGCCTTTCTTCCTCAGTGCCTGGTTCTTCTACAGTGGACATTTGGTCCACATTATAGCCCAATGCAGATGCTAAAATGTCCTGGCAATGCTGCCTGCATTACATAACATTTTAAATGCAGATCTCAGCAGGCTTACAGCTTTTCACATTCTATGACAGATACTTAGGTTGACACCAGACTGCATGATAAACCCCGAGAAACTGACAGGAAGTCTATTAATACCTGGATGTAGAATTCATAAGGGAACACAGTAGGTCAGGAAGAGATTCCTAAAGTAAGAAATTTTGTCCAAGAATAGTTCGTGATCATTTTGATTTGGTCAAAATTGAAGGAAGAGTTTGAAAGACGAGAAAGGGTTGAAAAGGCTAGAGTAGCACAGGCATTTTTGAGAAGTTGGGTGAAGAAAGAATGAATTTTGAAAAAAAAAGTGATTCTGTTTGTAGTCTTAAGTGAGGAACACCAGGCAGGTGGAAGGAAAGGGGAGGCAGAAGAAGTGTGGAGGTAATGAAAACGGGTGAGTGCCAACACACAGTTGTGAATAATTGTTGGTTGAAACTGAGTTGGCCCAAGCTTTGTTTAGAACCTGAATGTTTTTCGCTTCCTGCTAATGATACAGAAATATTTATTTATTTTTCTCAATTTGGGAATGTCAGTTTGTTTGCAGTCATCATTGTGGACAAATCCCTTGTATCATAAGGCTGTCATGGCATAAGGTAATAAATATAATTGAATATGGAAAATATAAACTGTTAAGGGAATTTTATAATAATCATGGCAAAAATAAGTGTTTGCATGGATACTTAGGTTTTAAAGAGACAGGGAAAACAGATTCTGCATAAGAGAAGGAAAATAAACAAACAATGCAGTTTGTGGTCATTGCCAATGACCACTCTGCCAAGGGATCAGTCTTGTTCCTGAGCAGTGCTTGGATCTCTCCTTGAGGAAGATTGCTAATGACATGTACATACTCGGAGATATGGTTCTGTTTATGTTGCTGAATTCTGTGAAATCTTCCTTCAAACTTCACACACAGGCACTAGATGGATGGATGCTTTTAAAGAAATAATTAAAATTTGCTTATTGCTCAAGGCGTATTTTGCTTTGTCTAGCTCTCATTTTGGTGGCTTATATCTAGTGGTTCCTTAGTCAGGACTATGACTAAAAATAATAATAAACTTGGGAGTCTAAATGCTCCCCTGATATGATTCTGGTTCATGGTTTTAATGCTCTTAAAGACAACTTACTTTTTGGTGTAAACTGGGAATAGAGACAGAACATAATAGAGCAGGGTTAGAACTAATTTATTAGCATCTTTGATATTGCTTTGAAGTATTATGTCTATTTTGAAGTAAAGCTTATCAACCATAGATAGACTTAATAAAGAACAGAACACACAGCAGATAATCCATGGCCTGTGATCCACTTAATGTCAACAATGTGCCTGGGCTCTAGGTTTTTGGATAAGTCCAGATTCCCTTGGAGTTATTTAGTATGCAGACATTAAGTGGTAACCTAGACAGATTTTAATCAGCTGTGCCTCTATGTCCTAGAGGTTTCTCCCTGGGTCAAGATATTTCCTGCATTAGGAATTAATTCATTGTTGAACTTTGAAGTTTAATAATAGGCCTTATGTAGCAATCAACAATGAGCTAAAAATTGAGTCCACATGCAATTATATCTAGATGTGCAAGCACTTCAAATATACATATGCAGCATATCATTTAAATAAAGTAGAAAAACTGTCATGGTTTTCTTCACATGATATAGAAGTGGGCATAACATTTTGATAACTTTCTTTCCTTTGATTAGATTTTGTCTGTTTTTCTTCATGTTGAAAATACACCTCAAACTTGTCCTTTCCAATATTCTTTTCCTTTCCACATTTAATACATGCCTAAAATCAATCCATACAATAGGCTGTTATGCCTAGTTTTCCTCTAAAATTAAAAAAAGTATTTCTTTAGAAATGTTTTCTATTTTTGTTCTTATTACATATTATTTTAGTACTGTATGCATTTGTAATTTCTATAGATATTTTATTTGTTTATACCTGTTTGTTTTATATGTAACAGACCATCAAAATATCATAGTGAGAAAAGTGTGCCTTCTAACTCATTACCTCCCTTTTAAAATACTTTCTTTTCTTGCCTATTTCTCATTCTTTCTAGGTTTCTTAATAGTTGTGAGTAAACTACCCTATTTAGCAGATATTCTTAAGGTCCATTGTGTTTGCAAATAAATTACAAGCAATTTTAGTTAAATTAATTTATTTCACTATTTGTAGGATATAACTTTAAGGAGAGTTGAGAGGGCTCTATAATCCAAATTTTAAATTAAACAACAATAACAACAGCAAAAACAACAAAACTCAGATACCCAAATCTTCAAGTGTTTTCTCATGATCTTCTCATATCTCAGAGCACTCATATTACTTTGGGAAAACCCAATAAAACTTTATTTCCAGAAACAGGTGGCTAGCCCATGGCCCATAATAAGCCAACTTGTTGTTAAAAATATATTATTAAATATTATTTATTTTTCTTAATGAGTTCTTTGGTGCCATCTTATATTTTTCTTTTCAGGGAGAATACCTCAATTACTTTATCCTGGGCATGTCCCTGATATTTATTCTTTGAAATGTTGTATGTCAAATCTTACTCAATAATGCAAAATGAAATTCTTATTTCTCCTAAAGTCTCATATATTTCCTATTTCTCATATATTAATACTTCTGTAAAAATATCACGTAAGAGTGATTATCAGATTTTAAATGTATATTTCTTTCTATATAGAAAGAAAAAAAAGAAATTTTTTATTTATATTTATGCCCCTACTTATAGCACATACCTGAAGCCATAGCAAAAGCTTAACATGTTGGCTGAGTCAATGAGTGGACGACTAAATCGATGCGGAAGAATTGATGTAAAGAAGGATGTTATCCCTGGTGACCTTTAATGTACAGATGTAGTAACTTCATAATTCACTTTCTAAGAAGGTATTTCTCAGAGCCTTTGAATCTAAAACATAAAGATATTTTAAGCAATTTTAGAACAGAAGTAATTTTATTTATTCATCTTCTCTTTGCATAATATACACCAAGAAACTTTGAGGTTTGGATTAGTCATAAAACAAAGAAATAATTACATCTAATGGGACAGAGATAATCCTCTTTTAATCCCAAATGTTTTAAGAAATTTGGTGGCTAAAGTAAGGAATTACTATGCTTATATAGCTATCTTCACTTCTCAAGTACCTAAAACATGCTATCCATGCAACAAAGACCTCATGAAAATGAAGAATAATGAATACCTGGATGAGATACAAGGGAGAAATCAAAGTCAGGATAACGGGAGTTTCTCCTAAGAATTGCTCAGGCAGGTGGAGTATGCCTGGAGGAAGTAGGTCAATGAGGATGAGCCCTGTATATTTTGCACCTGGCTCTTTATCTTTGCTTCCCAGTTGCCATAAAGTGAGCAGCTTTACTCTTTCTCATCCTCTCACAATAATGTCCTGCCTCACCCAGGTTCCAGAGCAATGGGTTTGTGTCTGAATATGGACTGGGACTTCTGAAACCATAAGCCCCAAATAAACTTTTCGTCCGCTAAGCTGTTCTTGACAGGTACTATGATCACAACAATGAAAAGCTGACTTACACAGAAATAA
This sequence comes from Marmota monax, assembly GCF_021218885.2. Taxonomy (NCBI): domain Eukaryota; kingdom Metazoa; phylum Chordata; class Mammalia; order Rodentia; family Sciuridae; genus Marmota; species Marmota monax. The sequence goes on from NW_026693537.1 coordinate 3,464,860, forward strand.
TAACAGGAAGTAGAAAGGTACTATAATAAAGGTGATAGGAAGACCCTGAAGATAATTTGTTCAAATTCACATCTTTTCCTGGTCCAGCTAATATCACTAATCTGTTGTTCTGAAGTTGAAACAATATAAAGTTGTTTTAAACACTTATCCCTTTATCATCTTTTACCTTCTCAAGGATAAAGCTATTTGCTACTTTCTAAAGAGCATTCTGTGCTATGTTATATTTGCTAAGAAGTAAAATTTAAAAAAAATGAAATGGAGAGAAAAAATTTCAAATCATTTTAAAGAGAAAAACATAAATCCAAAAATTAAGAAAAATTGCAAGTCATAATTAACTTCTAATTATTGGTCACTGACATCATGCTAATCATGTAAGTTTTTCTAAACATGATAAGTACACAGCTTAGTTATTATTTTTCCTTATTTTCAAATAATAAAATTGAAGTGGAGTCATAATTATAATTTTAGCAAAGGACTCAGCAAGAATCTAAATTGAACTCCAAATCTAAAGGCCATGTTCTTTATGTTCCAATATCCTTCTCTTCCATAATAAATACATGCTTTTACTTCCATTTTGTTCAGGAAAAATTTAGGTAAAAAGAAAGTCACTGTTTCCCTGAAATTTCTTTGGGAGACAGAGGTAGACTTCAAATTTAAAACCTCACAATCCAGTCCTAGGGGACCCACTGGACATATCCCATTTTGCCTCATCACGCCTTCACTCATCACAAGTTTGTATATTAAGATCTGTTTCCACCTTAAATACACGATATTAAAACTTTTCAATGAAACCATGATATGAGTACTGGAAGGGAAAGCTTGACTCAACTCGTGTGTTTTCATGAAAACCCTTTTCACTTACAGTGTGCCCCTGTAGCTGCTCAAGTCAAAACATGGCAGTTTCTTTAATGTCTGCATTCTTCTCACAACCACATGCGATCTGACAGTATATCCTGTTTAAAATATTCGTTAAATTTCATTTATTATTCTTGTTACTCTGAGTGAAAATTATTTCTCACCTCAATTAGAATAGTAGCCTCCTAACTAGAGCCTCCTAACACTCAGATTTCACGTTTACCTCCTACTGTCCATCCTCAATGGAGCAACTAGAAGGATCTCTTTAAAAATATATGGACCATTTTACCTCTCTGTTTATTGCTTCCATCTCAATCAGTAGATTTTGTAACAGTCTTGAATTCTTTCATAATCTGTCTCCTTTTTACCTCTATAACATCCTCTATTTCTGCTGCTCTCCTTTCTCACCTCTCTCCTTCAAACCAGCCTCCATGCTGTTTCTCAGGCACGCTAGCACGTATCCAAATCCTGCATCCAACACCTTCATCTGCTGCAGTAAGTGTTTGATATCCCCTTTTCAGAGAGGTCCAATCTGATCATCCTATATGACACCTGCAGCCTACCCTTTCTGCATCCCTGATCCTCCTTCCTCTAGACTGCCCTTTACCCCATATTACTCATATGATCTAGCATACTATTTGCTTTGCTCATGTATTATATCTGTTATGATTTTTTCTAACTTTCCTAAATAGAATAAAAGTTCAATGATAGTAGGGGTTGTTCTCTGTTTCATCTACTTATGTGCATAGGTGTCTCTAACCATGCCTGGCACACAAAATGTGCTCGTAACAAGCAGTCTGGCTCTAGCTTCTGGTGTTTGACTGAGACAGCTTTTAATCCCCACTTTTTTTTCCCTTTCTCCCCAGATCCTACATCAGGGAAAGCCCATAAAGCCTGTTTCTAACACAGTAGAAGATTCAAGCAATTAGAGTTTTTCACCCAGACATTATCTCCCAATCACAATTAAAAATCCAATAGTAAAAATATTTATCATAAAATAAACATATTATTACTGGTATGGTATAGGCAATTTTCAATAGTAACAAATATTTAGCCAATCAGAATGGATACAAAAAAGTATTATCAGCCCTGATCAGAAAGCAGATTATCTATGCTAGCAAAAATAAGGATACAAACAAAGCAACAAGAAAAATTATTGCCAACATAAGGAAATAAAAAGGCAAATTTAAAAAAAAAGCTAGTGTCTTTACTTTCGATTCTCAAGTCATTTTGAATATGCTCAAGAAGTCTCCCCTGCTATCCTCTTAAATCCCAATTATGTAATTAAATCTTTGTTGGTGTATTTTGTGTGGGCTCGTGACACATGTAGACCCAGTTTTGATAACCAAACTATATTTTTGGTGGGATTTCCTCCTGCCTTTGCAGAGTAACCAAAACATTACTATGGAATTTGTTCGTTAAAAATTCCTACAAAGCAAACAAAAACTGCATCAGGGTCTCTATTGACAAGCAACGAGAGAAGGTTCAGACTGATAGAAAGACTTTGGTCTTTCTGTACATGAGGAAACAAAGTGAAAATATCTAAAAGAGAGGGGAGAACATGTTAGGTACAGGAGATTGTAAACAGGGCAAACATATTCAGATGGCATTTGTTGAGTATGAGGGTTTTGTATAGGTTCCCAGCCTAGCTATACATAGAAAAGACCAGAGTGTGCTGCCTGTAGAGATTCTTCTTGATATTTGCAGGAGAGTGGCTCTAGTGCGACATGAGAAGCTCATGAATCGCAGATTAGAGAATGAGACTTAAGACACTGGACACCACCCCCTGAGCCAGAACCACAACAATCATTCATTACTCACAGCTTACCCTCCTCAAGCAAAGATTGAGTGACTGAGTGACAGCTCAGAAACTACAATCGCTGGATTAAGAGTACTATATCAATGGATAATAATATGAGAAGGAACAAGCAAAAGTAATCATAATTAGTTAGCAAAATAGTATATATACATTGGGTACTTTCCTTTAATAGAGATTTTGCTTTTTTTTTTTAACCTAAGGTTTGGGGTTGATATTCAAAAAAATCAAGCTTTTTTTCCTTTTTTCTTCTAGTGATTTCAGTTTTAGGTCTTATTTTTAAGACTTGAATCCCCTTTAAGATGCTTTTTGTATAATGTGTGAGATGAATATCAAATTTCACTATTCTGCATGTGTATATCCAATTGTCCCGATGCCATCTATTGGAAACACTGTCCTTTTCTCTATTGCAGATTCTTGGCAACTTTGTCAAAAATCAATTGACTTTAAATGTGTGGATTTACTTGTAGCTCTCTGCATTTCTCTATTGGTTTGCTGGTTTTCATGCCAATATGACACTGTTTTGTTTACTATAGTTTTGTAATCTACTTTGAAGTCAGGTAGTAAGATGCTCCAGCTTCCCTTGCCCAAGATTGCTGTAGCTATTTGGGGTCTTTTGTGTTTCCATATGAATTTTAGTATATTTCTATGTCTATAAAAATGTCATTAAAATTTAATAAGGATTACAATGAATTTATAGATGGCTTGGAAAGTATGGATATTTTAAACATTGATTCTTCCAATCCATAACCATGGTATGGCTTTCCATTTATTTGTGTCTTCTTCAATTTCTTTCACCCATTTATTATACTTTTCAATATACAGGACTTTCACATCCTTGTGAAATTTACTTTCTTTTAGTTTTTTTTTTTTATTTTTCAGTTGTTTAAATGTTATTTTTTCCTTGACTTCATTTTTGAATAGTTTGTTGAAGAAATGCTTCTGATTCTTTTAAGTGTATCTATATTCTTTACATTTTTTGAAATTTTTATTTATTCTAATGCTTCTTTGCTGTAGTCTTAAGGGGTTTCTACATATAATGATGATTTTACAATATGAAGGCTATTTTCTGAAAAAAAATTATGAAAAGGTAGCTCATTTTGGGCAAAAAAACCTGAATATATAAATGCAAGAATTTCAGGTTATAAGCTCTTTTTGAGGAACAACCTTGAAGTTAAATTTTGTTATTGTCTTAGTGTAGCAATTAAAGAAATTATTTATTGACTATTTGTTATTTTGTCTCTTAATTTTTCTCAAATTACTCTTTGGAACTTAGTGCAGCGAAGATTATTTTTTTGGGGGGGATGAATACTAGGAATTTAACTGAAGGGTACTCTAGCACTGAGATATATCTCCTAGCACTTTTATTTTATTTTTGATTTTGAGATAGGGCCTTGCTAATTTGTCAAGTGGGCCTTGAACTTGCCATTCCTCCTGCCTCAGGGGCATCAGTACTCCAGGCTACAGTGCAGCTTTAAATAGGAAGTAGAAGTGATTCCAGGAAGACTTTGAGATTTTCACATAGACAAATCCATGGCACACAAAAATGGGAGGCAAATGTGTATAGAATGTGAACTTATGAGCAATGACTAAATTTCCCGACTAGCAGAAATCTAGGGTAAATCAGTGTTTTCCTGTTTTTGAGAACTTTTTGAAGATTTTAAATACATAATAATATCCACACATTCATCAAAATATTCAGAGCAGTAGTACTTATAATAGCCATACATTTTAAATGTTCAACCTTTTGTCAACATTAAAGTGTATAAATAAGTGGTAATATATTCTTTCATATGAGAAATGGAATGAACAGTATATTGCTATACACACCTATAAAGTTAAGTCTCACAAACATAATATTGGATTAAAGAAACCAGACAGTAATATATACCGTACAATTCTTCTGAATAGAATTTAAAAAGTACCAAGTTAATTTATGGCACTCAAGTCAAATAATGGTTACCATTTTTATGGATCTGATGGGTGATGAGTAGGACACTAGGATACCTGTTTTTCATCTGGGTGTTAGTTACATGTGTGCACTCATAAAAATCTACACCTTGAAGTTGTGAAATGTTCTATGTTCAATACTACAAAAAGGGTCAACAATACCACAACATAATTTACTTCTGGTAAATTAACTGTGAGACAAATATTTTTCAAATAACTTTCCCATATAGATATTTTTCTTGAGTTCTTTATCTTTAATATTTTATAGAGGGCCACATGTCATCTTACTATTCTCAGATGAAATAATTATCCTTTCTTACAGCAATTTTTTTTTCTACTACCGTTGTGAATGGATGGGTCTGAATGTCTTACTGCCAGCAATTCAGTCCTCTCCCTGCTCCCTCTCTCTCTCCAGCTCTCCCCACTAGAACACCAACACATACGTTCACATGATATAGCATGAGAACATCCTCAAGTATTTATAACTTAAAACAAGAAAATGATTTTCTTAATGGAATTTATTAATTTTAAGTTACTGCATTCACAATAATAAATAAGTTGTGGCATGTACTACCTAACACATAATTTAAAAGAATTCAAATTTAAAAGTAATTTCAGAACAATACTTTGTGTGGATATCACAAAATTATTTTAGTGCCATTCTAAGATATCCTTTCTTAAATCCCATAAAAATCCAGGAGGAGCAAAGATGGGTGCTATATTAAAAATGTGGTAGCAGAGAAAGGGTAGTAGAAGGGTTTAGCCATTGAGAGACCATTTTGTGCTTCCAAAATTATTCTAATGCCATTCAATTTTTTTATGCAGGGTGAAGATTTGGGTCAGTTGCTCATTAATCCAATCTGGCTCTCACTTCTAGGCTGCTATTATTAACTCCTTTATTCAGATGTTATTCAAATGAGTCTCTCTATTAAAAGAAGTGAACTGATGCAGGCAAAACATATTGTTAGTAAATCCTCCCCAGTTTGGCAACACGTTAATGATAGATCTGGCATTCTCAGTGTCAAAAACTCCATCGGCATCTGTTACAGCAAATCAAGATGAAATGAGTGAGATGAAAACAAGAGGAGGCATGGACGGGAAAGAGATTAAAAAAAAAAATATTTAAAATTCTTCTCAAATTCTTTGTCCCTAAAGACTCTCTCTCCTTTTCATTAAAGTGAGTAAGAATTTGTTATCATATTCCTAAGTAACTTTCCTACAGAAATACGGAGGGGTAAACAGGTAGTCATCCTCAAGTATCTAAAAAGTGTCTTTGATGGACTCCTTCTTTGGCTCTTTTACCTCCATTGATCTTCTCCACCAGGCATGTGCTGTGTTTTTATTCACCTAGTTGCCCATGAAGCTTCGGAGAGTGTAGGGCTTATGGGTTAAAAAGGACTTAACAAGCTTTATTTTTTGCTTCTTCCTATTGATGTTCACCTATCCCAAATCCCATACTGGAAAAGGTTGACTCAATAAACTTTTCCACTTATCAGATAATCTGACATTACTAAAATAATTTTTCTTTAGTATCTCATCCCAGTTATGAAATTAATAGTAGTACTAATTAATGGTAATGAGACCCTGAAGTTTGTCTGGGTTCAGTTCTTCCCAATAACTGGGAGAACTTGTACAAGTTTCTTGATCTCTTTTTCCCCTTATGTACCGTACGTACATAATAAAAAAATAGTAAACTACTTAGGTTTAAAAAATTGAATGAATTAAAATACGAAAATTGCTTAGGATGGTGTTTGGAATATAATAAGCTTAACATCCGAAGGAGATTTACTTTTAAAAAACAACGTTTTTTATGCCCAAATCCAAAGAAAGACTTTCTAACGACACAGCTTCTGAAACAGTTGGAATAAAAACGCAGGCAAATATTTTTAGAACTCTCAAAATATGTCCTCATCTTATATGTACAATAACTGACATATCACAGGAAATTGAGGCCCAGCAGAATTAAACAGGCTGAATAAGGAAATGAAGTTCATCCAAAGTTACTAGGATGTTTTATGGTACAGCACTAGGGATCCGGAAACAGAGAAGTTCTAAGGAGAGTGTGTAGGAAAACAGCTTCAACCAGCCAGACATCTCCATTTCAGAGTGGAGATTCTGTGATTATTCTAGGCCTTTCTTCAACTTCTGGGAATTTTGTCTTACTGCCTCCAGGATACCACCGGTTCTGATGTCCCAACAGCACATCAAACAGAGTATAACCAAAACTTTTCTCTCTTCTGTATCTCCTTCCCTTGTGTTCTCCTTAGTTCAGTGTCTAGCATTGTCAACCACTCTGGTGCCTAAGCCAAAATATTATAAGATCCTCTTTCTCTACCTATGGATCTTCTAACCAGGGCTCCCTGAGTTTATTTAGTGCCTTTCTTTTCTCTTGCTGAAATGATAGAAGTCACACAAATTATTCTACTCTCTGTCATTCCTGTGATCTGTTCTCATGTAATCAGAATTGCCTCAGAAGAGTCCAAATCATCATGTCAATTCTAGTCTTGAAGTTCTTCAGTGGGACCTTGATGCCATGAGATTAGATTCAAATTTCAAAGCACAGACCCCAGAGATCCTGTATGGTTTTGTGTAGACTTACCTCTTCAGTGTCTGCTTGCTTGTATTCCCTCATGGAGATATACTGAATGACATGCCATTTCCCCCCAAAACATCCTGAAATTTCTTACTTCCCTGAATTCATATATTCTTTTTAGACTGTATAGATGGTTCTTTCTTCTGCATTATTCTTGCATAGAGTGAAGGCCAGGAAAGGTAATTTAGGAAAGTATTTTACATGTGATCTACAACAATGTATATATACTATTATATTCTATATATTCTCTTGCATCTCTTATTTTCTGTATATATATATATATATATATATATATATATATATATATATATACATATACATACATATACATATACATATACTCACATAGAGCTTTGAGTTAGATTACTAGGGGTAAAAAAATTCCACATTTACCTAGAATTCATAAAAAATGATTCTCCTTCCTCTGGAACCATAACATACTTCTGGATAAATTTAGCAAAATATTTTTAGCTAAATTTTTTGTATAACTTTTTATGCTGCTTGAATGTGAGATGACCTAGAAAATTGAGATAATATTGAAAAATAGATTTTTTTTCTGGTCTCCTACACATTTGGGAGGTTATAATTTACCCAGGTCTGGATTTTCCCAACAAAGGAAAAAAATGTGTATCCATTGACTGTTGTTCATGGATATGGTTCTGCATCTGCCTTGGGCATCTCCTAATAGAATAGGCTACTTATCATCTCACAATTCAATCTGTAACTCTAGGTATGTGCTTGTAGACAGCATTTATCCATGGACATTGAGCATTAGAATCTAAGATAGTGTGAAAACCAAAGCCTGTAAGAGTGAGTTTTAACATCTATTGAACATTTGGACCTTTTCAGGTATTATATGATATGCATTCCTCAGCTCAATGCAAAGAAGGAAATTGAGCCACACAAATGTTTCACAACTTTCCTACACTCACATAATAAGAGACAGCAGAAAGAAACCCTCCAAGCTTATGTCAGCCTCATAATGTGTGGTATTATGAATGAATGTAAATTTCTCAGGATATATCACATCTTTGTTTTCATTCCTTCTGTTGTGCTTAGCTAAAAGTCGTGTGATTCTTAATTATATTTTATATTGTATGTTAAAAATTAATTTAAATGTTTTGAAGATAAATATTACATATTCTGCATCTTACATGAAGCAAGACATACTCAATGTTTCTTTTTGTTTAAATTAGGCTTCTTTAAGTTTTTGAAACAAAACATTCAAAGAAAAACACTTTAAAGAATGTACTGATCACTAATAACAACTTCAAAGAATCCTGTACTCAGAATGGGACAGCAGAAAGAAAATCATAACTATAACTCACATGTTCTAATACTTAATATGATCCAGGATGTCCGTGAATTATATTATGCAATTATTACAATAATATGAACATGCAATTGCTACTATTATTCCTAATTTCACAGATAGGAAATTGGGGCTTTGTGTTACTACTCCTCTTGATATTATACAAAATTAGGAAGTAGCAGAGCCAGGATCGAACCTTAGTAAGTCTGTCATTCCAGCTGGTGTTCTTCACCATTTGCCATAATAGAACACTGAGAAATTCCTTCTATATTTTATTTTGAATAATTAAGATTTTGTTTTTCAAAAGTATGATTTGTTTTATGTACTCTATAAATCAGACTAAGTAAATTCGTATGGATCTGACTCCTGAAGGCGGATTTCTGGCCCTTCTTTGCACCCAATGTGCATACTCACTGTCCACCACACGAGGGCGATCGTCATGTTTTCAGGGTGGACTAATTCCAACTAGAAATGCTGACTGGATGCAAAAACAGTCAAGCAACCAATTTTAGTCCTGGAAGGAAAATGTAAAACTAATTTGATTAGCTACCAATTAAACAAATACTCTTGTCTGCCACTTTGGAGGCAAAGAGACACACTCCTCCAGAAGTTTGTGATGTATTTAGAAAGACCTCTGAATGTATAACAAATCCAAATAAATAGTGTGGACAAGATTTTTAAATTTGGAAGGAAAAATGTTGTGAACTAGAGAAATAGTATCGCATGCTTGCAACATGCTTTTGCAATTTCAATTCTTTTATTTAGACACATTTGATTCTCACACGATTTACCAATGCATAAAGACCTCTGAAAAAGACCTGAAACTTTCTGATAAAAGACCTGAAACTTGAAGGTTTAGTGCCATGCTCAAGTCATTCATTAGTTTGCTATAGATCAACATTGTAAGATTTTCACTTGCATCTTCAAGCCTACTCCAAAAGCAGCACTCTTACTTCCACAAGAACTCAATGTGTAACTGATAAAACTGACCATTTACATCAATTTAGCATTTTTAGTAATTGTTCTTTTTCTCTACTTCTTCTCATCTCCTAAATACAGTGTTTTAGTTAGCTTTGTGTCATGGTGACCAAAATACATGACAAGAATAATTAGAGGAAAAGTTTATTTGGGGTTCATGGCTTCAGAGATCTCAGTCCATGAACAGATGGCTAAGGTCATTACTCTGGGCCCAAGATGGGGCAGCACATCATGGCCACAGGGCAGGGCAGAGGAAAGCAGCCCACCCTATAAAAGCAAGGAAACAGGGATGTGGGGATGGTGCCACAGGGCAGAACAACCTTCCAGGTTATGTTCCCAGGATGTGTCCTCCAGCTACACCCTACCTGCAAACAATTACCACCCAGTCAGTCCACTCAAACTAAAATGGACTGATTAGGTTACAGCTCTCACTATTCAATCTCTTCACCTCCAAATATTCCTGTTTTAATCAGGAGCTTTCGGAGGACACCCTATTTCCAAAACATAACATATAGTTTGGTGGTTTTTTTGTTTGCAAAGTTAAGGCATAAAATGGCTGAACAGATCAAACATGTGCGTGTGTTTTTAATTTCACTAAAAAAATAATAACTTAGTTCTCTGCCTCAGATCTTGTTTG